>NC_090927.1:94023404-94332649 GCF_040938575.1 Ambystoma mexicanum
TGTGATGAGTGTGTCAGTATTATGGCTGTGATGAGTGTGTCAGTATTATAGCTGTGATGAGTGTGTCAGTATTATGGCTGTGATGAGTGTGTCAGTAGTATGGCTGTGGTGAGTGTGTCAGTAATATGGCTTTGGTGAGTGTGTTGGTATTATGGCTGTGATGAGTGTGTCAGTATTATGGCTTTGGTGAGTGTGTCAGTATTATGGCTGTGATGAGTGTGTCAGTAATATGGCTTTGGTGAGGGTGTCAGTATTATGGCTGTGATGAGTGTGTCAGTATTATGGCTGTGGTTGGTGCAGGAGCTTCTAGTCTTTTCTAAGAGTTAGGGTGTTTCCCTGCTTCCTGGTCCTTAGGGGCTAAGGGTTTAGGCGTTTCTTTGGGATCTCTGGCACATCATCTAAGCATGACAGGAAGCCTAGCTCGCTGGAAGAGGGGTGGATGGTGGAGTGTGATTGGTGGGGCGGCGAGAGTGCCTCTAGGGCAACTTAATGACCGGTTGAGCAATGCCATAGTGGATGGATCGCTGAGGGAGTAAATACTGCTGCTTGCTTGCTGCCAGGTGGGATGAAAGAGGCTGGGGAGAGATCCGACAGTGGGGAGCTTGCCTCTCTGGACTCTATGGGGTTTGCCACCGGGGGTAACATGCCAGCTTGCACCGCTGGAGGATCTTTCCAAGAGTTAGGTAAGGTAAGGAGTGAGACGCCCACCCTTCCCCCTTGATCCACTGGCAGACTAACACTTCCATCCCTGGGATTAGGGGACCAGGAAGAGATTGGCTGAAGAGACAATACTGGGAGTGTGAAGGTTTAAATGATACCTGTGGAGTCCTGCAAAGCTCCCAACTTCACAGCGATGAAGATTAAACCTTTACAACTTGCAAAAAGGTGCAAAGTTAAGTTAAAAATGTTGACTTCGGGGGAGATAGAAGCACAGAACAGAAGAGGGGAAGGATATGTCGACATGGGTGAGCTAGCACTAGCAGCACAGAACAGAAGAGGGAAAGGATTGGTCAACATGGGGGAGCTAGGAGCTCAGAACAGAAGAGGGGAAGGATAGGTCGACACGGGGGAGCTAGAAGCACAGAACAGAAGAGGGGAAGGATTGGTCGACATGGGGGAGCTAGGAGCTCAGAACAGAAGAGGGGAAGGATAGGTCAGCATGGGGGAGCTACCTACACAGACAGAAGCGGGGAAGGATAGGTCGACATCTGTGAGCTAGGAGCACAGAACAGAGGAGGGGAAGGATAGGTCGACATGGGTGAGCTAGGAGCACAGACAGAAGAGGGGAAGGATAGGTCGATATGGGTGAGATAGAAGCACAGACAGAAGAGGGGAAGGATACGTCGAAATGGGTGAGCTAGCAGCACAGACAGAAAAGGGGAAGGATAGGTCGATATGGGTGAGCTAGGAGCACAGAACAGAAGAGGGAAAGGATAGCTCGACATGGTGAGCTAGGAGCACAGAAAAGAAGAAAAGGAGAGCTCGACATTGGTGAGCTAGGAGCACAGAAAAGAAGGGGGGGAATGATAACTCGACATGGGTGAGCTAAGAGCACAGAAGAGGGGAAGGATAGGTCGACATGTTGAGCTAGGAGCACAGAACAGAAGAGGGGAAGGATTGGTCGACATGGGGGAGATTTGAGCACAGAACAGAAGAGGGGAAGGATAGGCCGACATGGGTGAGCTAGGAGCACAGAAAAGAAGAGGGGATGGATAGGTCAACATGGGTGAGCTAGGAGCAAAGAAGAGGGGGAGGATAAGTCGACATAGGTGAGCTAGGAGCACAAAACAGAAGAGGGGGAAGGATAGGTCGACATGGGTGAGCTAGGAGTACAGAAAAGAAGAGGGGTAGGATAAGTCAACATGCGTGAGTCAGGAGCACAAAAAGAAGAGGGAAGGATAGGTCGACATGGGTGAGCTAGGAGCACAGAACAGAGGAGGGATAGGATAGGTCATCATGGGTGAGTCAGGAGCACAAAAAGAAGAGGGAAGGATAGGTCGACATGGGTGAGCTAGGCGCACAGAACAGAAGAGGGTAGGGTAGGTTGACAAGGGTGAGTGAGGAGCACAGGACAGAAGAGGGGGAGGATAGGTCGACGTGGGTGAGCCAGGAGCACAGAAGAGGGGCAGGATAGGTCAACATGGGGGAGCGAGGAGCACAGAAGAGGGGAAGTATACTTTGATACGTGTGAGCTAAGAGCACAGAACAGAAGAGAGGAATGATAGGTCGACACGGGGGAGATAGAAGCACAGAACAGAAGAGGGGAAGGATTGGTCAACATGGGGGAGCTAGGAGCTCAGAACAGAAGAGGGGAAGGATAGGTCAGCATGGGTGAGCTACCTGCACAGACAGAAGCAGGGAAGGATAGGTCGACATCTGTGAGCTAGGAGGACAGACAGAAGAGGGGAAGCATAGGTCGACATGGGTGAGCTAGAAGCACAGAACAGAAGTGGGGAAGGATAGATCAACATGGGTGAGCTAGCAGCACAGACAGAAGAGGGGAAGGATACGTCGACATGGGTGAGCTAGCAGCACAGACAGAAAAGGGGAAGGATAGGTCGATATGGGTGAGCTAGGAGCACAGAACAGAAGAGGGAAAGGATAGCTCGACTTGGTGAGCTTGGAGCACAGAAAAGAAGAAAAGGATAGCTCGACATTGGTGAGCTAGGAGCACAGAAAAGAAGGGGGAAAATGATAGCTCGACATCGGTGAGCTAGGAACACAGAAGAGGGGAAGGATAGGTCGACATGGTTGAGCTAGGAGCACAGAACAGAAGATGGGAAGGATTGGTCGACATGGGTTAGATAGGAGCACAGAACAGAAGAGGAGAATGATACGTCGACATGGGTGAGCTAGGAGCACAGAAAAGGGGGAGGATAGGTCAACATGGGTGAGCTAGGAGCACAAAACAGAAGAGGGGGAAGGTTAGGTCGACATGGGTGAGCTAGGAGTACAGAAAAGAAGAGGGGTAGGATAAGTCAACATGGGTGAGCTAGGAATACAGAAAAGACGAGGGGAAGGATAGGTCATCATGGGTGAACTAGGATCACAGAAAAGAAGAGGGAAGTATAGGTCGACATGGGTGAGCTAGGATCACGGAACAAAAGAGGGGAGGGGAAGGATAGGTCGACATGGGGGAGCTAGGAGCACAGAACAGAAGAGGGATAGTAGAGGTCATCATGCGTGAGCTAGGAGCACACAAAGAAGGGGGAAATGATAGCTCGACATGGGTGAGCTAGGAGCAGAGAGGAGGGGAAGGATAGGTCTACATGGTTGAGCTAGGAGCGCAGAACAGAAGAGGGAGAGGATTGGTCGACATGGGTGAGCTAGGAACACCTGAAAAAAAGAAGGGAAGGATAGGTCAACATGGGTGAGCTAGGTGCACAGAAAAGAAGAGGGGAGGGATAGGTCGGCCTGGGTGAGCTAGGAGCACAGAAGAGGGGAAGGATAGGTCGATGTGGGTGAGCTAGGAGCACAGAAAAGAAGAAGGGAGGATAGGTCGACATGGGTGAGCTAGGATCACAGAACAGAAGAGGGGAGGGGAAGGATCGGTCGACATGGGGGAGCTAGGAGCACAGAACAGAAGAAAAGGATAGCTCGATATTTTTGATCTAGGAGCACAGAAAAGAAAGGGGAAATGATAGCTCAACATGGGTGAGATAGGAGCAAGGAAGAGGGGAAGGATAGGTCGATATGGGTGAGTTAGGAGCACAGAACAGAAGTGGGGAAGGATAGATCGATTGGGTGAGCTAGCAGCACAGACAGAAGAGGGGGGGTAGGTCGATATGGGTGAGATAGGAGCATAGAACAGAAGAAAAGGATAGCTCGACATTTGTGAGCTAGGAGCACAGAAAAGAAGGGGAAATGATAGCTCAATGTGGGTGAGCTAGGAGCACAGAAGAGGGGAAGGATAGGTCAACATGGTTGAGCTAAGAGCACAGAAGAGGAGAAGTATTGGTCGACATGGGGGAGCTAGGAGCTCAGAAGAGAAGAGGGGTAGGATAGGTTGGCATGGATGAGCTAGGAGCATGGACAGAAGAGGGGAAGGGTAGGTCGATATGGGTGAGCTAGGAGCACAGAACAGAAGAAAAGGAAAGCTCGACATTGGTGAGCTAGGAGCACAAAAAAGAAGGGGGAAATGATAGCTCGACATGGGTGAGCTAGGAGCACAGAAGAGGGGAAGGATTGGTAAACATGGGTGAGCTAGGAGCACAGAACAGAAGAGGAGAATGATAGGTCGACATGGGTGAGCTAGGAACACCTGAAAAGAAGAAGGGAAGGATAGGTCGACATGGGTGAGCTAGGAGCACAGAAGAGGGAAGGATAGGTCAATATGGGTGAGCTAGGAGCGCAAAACAGAAGAGGGGGAAGGATAGGTCGACATGGGTGAGCTCGGAGTACAGAACAGAAGAGGGGTAGGATAAGTCAACATGGGTGAGCTAGGAATACAGAAAAGAAGAGGGGAAGGATAGGTCGATGTGGGTGAGCTAGGAGCACAGAAAAGAAGAGGGAAAGGATAGGTCATCATGGGTGAGCTAGGAGCACAGAAAAGAAGCGGGAAGGATAGGTCGACATGGGTGAGCTAGGATCAAAGAACAGAAGAGCGGAGGGGAAGGATAGGTCGACATGGGGGAGCTAGGAGCACAGAACAGAGGAGGGATAGGATAGGTTGTCATGGGTGAGCTAGGAGCACAGAAGAAAAGGGAAGGATAGGTCGACGTGGGTGAGCTAGGAGCACAGAAGAGAGAGGGGAGGGGAAGGATAGGTTGACATGGGAGAGCTAGGAAAACAGAAGAGGGAAAGGATAGCTCGACGTGGGTGAGCTAGGAGCACAGAACAGGAGGTGGATAGGATAGGTCGACATGGGTGAGCTATGAGCACACAACAGAAGTGGGGAAGGATAGATCGACATGGGTGAGCTAGCAGCACAGACAGAACAGGGGAAGGATATGTCGACATGGGTGAGCTAGCAGCACAGACAGAAGAGGGGAAGGTTAGGTCGATATGGGTGCTCTAGGAGCACAGAATAGAAGAAAAGGATAGGCCGACATTTGTGAGCTAGGAACACAGAAAAGAAGGGGGAAATGATAGCTCGACATGGGTGAGCTAGGAGCACAGAAGACGGGAAGGATAGGTCGATATGGGTGAGTTAGGAGCACAGAAGAGAAGAGGGGAGGGGAAGGATAGGTTGACATGGGAGAGCTAGGAAAACAGAAGAGGGAAAGGATAGCTCGACGTGGGTGAGCTAGGAGCACAGAACAGGAGGTGGATAGGATAGGTCGACATGGGTGAGCTAGGAGCACAGAAGACGGGAAGGATAGGTCGATATGGGTGAGTTAGGAGCACAGAACAGAAGTGGGGAAGGGTAGATCGACATGGGTGAGCTAGCAGCACAGACAGAAGAGGGGAAGGGTAGTTCGATATGGGTGAGCTAGGAGCACAGAACAGAAGAAAAGGATAGCTCGACATTGCTGAGCTAGGAGCACAGAAAAGAAGGGGGAAATAATAGCTTGACATGGGTGAGCTAGGGGCACAGGAGAGGGGAAGGATAGGTCAACATGGTTGAGCTAGGAGCACAGAACAGAAGAGGAGAAGGATAGGTCGACATCTGTGAGCGAGGAACACAGAACAGAAGAGGGGAAGGATAGGTCGACATGGGTGAGCTAGGAGCACAGACAGAAGAGGAGAAGGATAGGTTGCTATGGGTGAGCTAGAAGCATAGAACAGAGTTGGGGAAGGATAGATCGACATGGGTGAGCTAGCGGTACAGACAGAAGAGGGGAAGGATACGTCAACAAGTGTGAGCTAGCAGCACAGACAGAAGAGGGGAAGGATAGGTCGATATGGGTGAGCTAGGAGCACAGAACAGAAGAGGGAAAGGATAGTTCAACATTGCGAGCTAGGAGCACAGAAAAGAAGAAAACGATAGCTCGACATTGGTGAGCTAGCAGCACAGAAAAGAAGGGGGAAAGGATAGCTCGACATGGGTGAGCTAGGAGCACAGTAGAGGGGAAGGATAGGTCGACATGGTTGAGCTAGGAGCACAGATTAGAAGAGGGGAAGGATTGGTCGACATGGGTGAGCTAGGAGCACATAACAGAAGAGGGGAAAGATTGGTCGACATGGGTGAGCTAGGAGCACAGAACAGAAGAGCGGAAGTATAGGTCGACATGGGTGAGCTAGGAACACAGAAAAGAAGAAGGGAAGGATAGGTTGACATGGGTGAGCTAGGATCACAGAACAGAAGAGGGGAGGGGAAGGATAGGTCAATATGGGGGAGCTAGGAGCACAGCACAGAAGAGGGATAGGATAGGTCGTCATGGGTGAGCTAGGAGCACAGAAAAGAAGAGGGAAGGATAGGTCAGCATGGGTGAGCTACCTGCACAGACAGAAGCGGGGAAGGATAGGTCGACATCTGTGAGCTAGGAGGACAGAACAGATGAGGGGAAGGATAGGTCGACATGGGTGAGCTAGGCGCACAGACAGAAGAGGGGAAGCATAGGTCGACATGGGTGAGCTAGAAGCACAGAACAGAAGTGGGAAAGGATAGATAGACATGGGTGAGCTAGCAGCACAGACAGAAGAGGGGAAGGATAGGTCGATATGGGTGAGCTAGGAGCACAGAACAGAAGAGGGAAAGGATAGCTCGACATGGTGAGCTAGGAGCACAGAAAAGAAGAAAAGGATAGCTCAACATTGGTGAGCTAGGAGCACAGAAAAGAAGCGGGAAAATGATTGCTCGACATCGGTGAGCTAGGAGCACAGAAGAGGGGAAGGATAGGTCAACATGGTTGAGCTAAGAGCACAGAAGAGGAGAAGTATTGGTCGACATGGGGAGCTAGGAGCTCAGAAGAGAAGAGGGGTAGGATAGGTTGGCATGGATGAGCTAGGAGCATGGACAGAAGAGGGGAAGGGTAGGTCGATATGGGTGAGCTAGGAGCACAGAACAGAAGAAAAGGAAAGCTCGACATGGGTGAGCTAGGAGCACAGAAGAGGGGAAGGTTTGGTCAACATGGGTGAGCTAGGAGCACAGAACAGAAGAGGGGAATGATAGGTCAACATGGGTGAGTCAGGAGCACAAAAAGAAGAGGGAAGGATAGGTCGACATGGGTGAGCTAGGCGCACAGAACAGAAGAGGGTAGGGTAGGTTGACAAGGGTGAGTGAGGAGCACAGGACAGAAGAGGGGGAGGATAGGTCGACGTGGGTGAGCCAGGAGCACAGAAGAGGGGCAGGATAGGTCAACATGGGGGAGCGAGGAGCACAGAAGAGGGGAAGTATACTTTGATACGTGTGAGCTAAGAGCACAGAACAGAAGAGAGGAATGATAGGTCGACACGGGGGAGATAGAAGCACAGAACAGAAGAGGGGAAGGATTGGTCAACATGGGGGAGCTAGGAGCTCAGAACAGAAGAGGTGAAGGATAGGTCAGCATGGGTGAGCTACCTGCACAGACAGAAGCAGGGAAGGATAGGTCGACATCTGTGAGCTAGGAGGACAGACAGAAGAGGGGAAGCATAGGTCGACATGGGTGAGCTAGAAGCACAGAACAGAAGTGGGGAAGGATAGATCAACATGGGTGAGCTAGCAGCACAGACAGAAGAGGGGAAGGATACGTCGACATGGGTGAGCTAGCAGCACAGACAGAAAAGGGGAAGGATAGGTCGATATGGGTGAGCTAGGAGCACAGAACAGAAGAGGGAAAGGATAGCTCGACTTGGTGAGCTTGGAGCACAGAAAAGAAGAAAAGGATAGCTCGACATTGGTGAGCTAGGAGCACAGAAAAGAAGGGGGAAAATGATAGCTCGACATCGGTGAGCTAGGAACACAGAAGAGGGGAAGGATAGGTCGACATGGTTGAGCTAGGAGCACAGAACAGAAGATGGGAAGGATTGGTCGACATGGGTTAGATAGGAGCACAGAACAGAAGAGGAGAATGATACGTCGACATGGGTGAGCTAGGAGCACAGAAAAGGGGGAGGATAGGTCAACATGGGTGAGCTAGGAGCACAAAACAGAAGAGGGGGAAGGTTAGGTCGACATGGGTGAGCTAGGAGTACAGAAAAGAAGAGGGGTAGGATAAGTCAACATGGGTGAGCTAGGAATACAGAAAAGACGAGGGGAAGGATAGGTCATCATGGGTGAACTAGGATCACAGAAAAGAAGAGGGAAGTATAGGTCGACATGGGTGAGCTAGGATCACGGAACAAAAGAGGGGAGGGGAAGGATAGGTCGACATGGGGGAGCTAGGAGCACAGAACAGAAGAGGGATAGTAGAGGTCATCATGCGTGAGCTAGGAGCACACAAAGAAGGGGGAAATGATAGCTCGACATGGGTGAGCTAGGAGCAGAGAGGAGGGGAAGGATAGGTCTACATGGTTGAGCTAGGAGCGCAGAACAGAAGAGGGAGAGGATTGGTCGACATGGGTGAGCTAGGAACACCTGAAAAAAAGAAGGGAAGGATAGGTCAACATGGGTGAGCTAGGTGCACAGAAAAGAAGAGGGGAGGGATAGGTCGGCCTGGGTGAGCTAGGAGCACAGAAGAGGGGAAGGATAGGTCGATGTGGGTGAGCTAGGAGCACAGAAAAGAAGAAGGGAGGATAGGTCGACATGGGTGAGCTAGGATCACAGAACAGAAGAGGGGAGGGGAAGGATCGGTCGACATGGGGGAGCTAGGAGCACAGAACAGAAGAAAAGGATAGCTCGATATTTTTGATCTAGGAGCACAGAAAAGAAAGGGGAAATGATAGCTCAACATGGGTGAGATAGGAGCAAGGAAGAGGGGAAGGATAGGTCGATATGGGTGAGTTAGGAGCACAGAACAGAAGTGGGGAAGGATAGATCGATTGGGTGAGCTAGCAGCACAGACAGAAGAGGGGGGGTAGGTCGATATGGGTGAGATAGGAGCATAGAACAGAAGAAAAGGATAGCTCGACATTTGTGAGCTAGGAGCACAGAAAAGAAGGGGAAATGATAGCTCGATGTGGGTGAGCTAGGAGCACAGAAGAGGGGAAGGATAGGTCAACATGGTTGAGCTAAGAGCACAGAAGAGGAGAAGTATTGGTCGACATGGGGGAGCTAGGAGCTCAGAAGAGAAGAGGGGTAGGATAGGTTGGCATGGATGAGCTAGGAGCATGGACAGAAGAGGGGAAGGGTAGGTCGATATGGGTGAGCTAGGAGCACAGAACAGAAGAAAAGGAAAGCTCGACATTGGTGAGCTAGGAGCACAAAAAAGAAGGGGGAAATGATAGCTCGACATGGGTGAGCTAGGAGCACAGAAGAGGGGAAGGATTGGTAAACATGGGTGAGCTAGGAGCACAGAACAGAAGAGGAGAATGATAGGTCGACATGGGTGAGCTAGGAACACCTGAAAAGAAGAAGGGAAGGATAGGTCGACATGGGTGAGCTAGGAGCACAGAAGAGGGAAGGATAGGTCAATATGGGTGAGCTAGGAGCGCAAAACAGAAGAGGGGGAAGGATAGGTCGACATGGGTGAGCTCGGAGTACAGAACAGAAGAGGGGTAGGATAAGTCAACATGGGTGAGCTAGGAATACAGAAAAGAAGAGGGGAAGGATAGGTCGATGTGGGTGAGCTAGGAGCACAGAAAAGAAGAGGGAAAGGATAGGTCATCATGGGTGAGCTAGGAGCACAGAAAAGAAGCGGGAAGGATAGGTCGACATGGGTGAGCTAGGATCAAAGAACAGAAGAGCGGAGGGGAAGGATAGGTCGACATGGGGGAGCTAGGAGCACAGAACAGAGGAGGGATAGGATAGGTTGTCATGGGTGAGCTAGGAGCACAGAAGAAAAGGGAAGGATAGGTCGACGTGGGTGAGCTAGGAGCACAGAAGAGAGAGGGGAGGGGAAGGATAGGTTGACATGGGAGAGCTAGGAAAACAGAAGAGGGAAAGGATAGCTCGACGTGGGTGAGCTAGGAGCACAGAACAGGAGGTGGATAGGATAGGTCGACATGGGTGAGCTATGAGCACACAACAGAAGTGGGGAAGGATAGATCGACATGGGTGAGCTAGCAGCACAGACAGAACAGGGGAAGGATATGTCGACATGGGTGAGCTAGCAGCACAGACAGAAGAGGGGAAGGTTAGGTCGATATGGGTGCTCTAGGAGCACAGAATAGAAGAAAAGGATAGGCCGACATTTGTGAGCTAGGAACACAGAAAAGAAGGGGGAAATGATAGCTCGACATGGGTGAGCTAGGAGCACAGAAGACGGGAAGGATAGGTCGATATGGGTGAGTTAGGAGCACAGAAGAGAAGAGGGGAGGGGAAGGATAGGTTGACATGGGAGAGCTAGGAAAACAGAAGAGGGAAAGGATAGCTCGACGTGGGTGAGCTAGGAGCACAGAACAGGAGGTGGATAGGATAGGTCGACATGGGTGAGCTAGGAGCACAGAAGACGGGAAGGATAGGTCGATATGGGTGAGTTAGGAGCACAGAACAGAAGTGGGGAAGGGTAGATCGACATGGGTGAGCTAGCAGCACAGACAGAAGAGGGGAAGGGTAGTTCGATATGGGTGAGCTAGGAGCACAGAACAGAAGAAAAGGATAGCTCGACATTGCTGAGCTAGGAGCACAGAAAAGAAGGGGGAAATAATAGCTTGACATGGGTGAGCTAGGGGCATAGGAGAGGGGAAGGATAGGTCAACATGGTTGAGCTAGGAGCACAGAACAGAAGAGGAGAAGGATAGGTCGACATCTGTGAGCGAGGAACACAGAACAGAAGAGGGGAAGGATAGGTCGACATGGGTGAGCTAGGAGCACAGACAGAAGAGGAGAAGGATAGGTTGCTATGGGTGAGCTAGAAGCATAGAACAGAGTTGGGGAAGGATAGATCGACATGGGTGAGCTAGCGGTACAGACAGAAGAGGGGAAGGATACGTCAACAAGTGTGAGCTAGCAGCACAGACAGAAGAGGGGAAGGATAGGTCGATATGGGTGAGCTAGGAGCACAGAACAGAAGAGGGAAAGGATAGTTCAACATTGCGAGCTAGGAGCACAGAAAAGAAGAAAACGATAGCTCGACATTGGTGAGCTAGCAGCACAGAAAAGAAGGGGGAAAGGATAGCTCGACATGGGTGAGCTAGGAGCACAGTAGAGGGGAAGGATAGGTCGACATGGTTGAGCTAGGAGCACAGATTAGAAGAGGGGAAGGATTGGTCGACATGGGTGAGCTAGGAGCACATAACAGAAGAGGGGAAAGATTGGTCGACATGGGTGAGCTAGGAGCACAGAACAGAAGAGCGGAAGTATAGGTCGACATGGGTGAGCTAGGAACACAGAAAAGAAGAAGGGAAGGATAGGTTGACATGGGTGAGCTAGGATCACAGAACAGAAGAGGGGAGGGGAAGGATAGGTCAATATGGGGGAGCTAGGAGCACAGCACAGAAGAGGGATAGGATAGGTCGTCATGGGTGAGCTAGGAGCACAGAAAAGAAGAGGGAAGGATAGGTCAGCATGGGTGAGCTACCTGCACAGACAGAAGCGGGGAAGGATAGGTCGACATCTGTGAGCTAGGAGGACAGAACAGATGAGGGGAAGGATAGGTCGACATGGGTGAGCTAGGCGCACAGACAGAAGAGGGGAAGCATAGGTCGACATGGGTGAGCTAGAAGCACAGAACAGAAGTGGGAAAGGATAGATAGACATGGGTGAGCTAGCAGCACAGACAGAAGAGGGGAAGGATAGGTCGATATGGGTGAGCTAGGAGCACAGAACAGAAGAGGGAAAGGATAGCTCGACATGGTGAGCTAGGAGCACAGAAAAGAAGAAAAGGATAGCTCAACATTGGTGAGCTAGGAGCACAGAAAAGAAGCGGGAAAATGATTGCTCGACATCGGTGAGCTAGGAGCACAGAAGAGGGGAAGGATAGGTCAACATGGTTGAGCTAAGAGCACAGAAGAGGAGAAGTATTGGTCGACATGGGGAGCTAGGAGCTCAGAAGAGAAGAGGGGTAGGATAGGTTGGCATGGATGAGCTAGGAGCATGGACAGAAGAGGGGAAGGGTAGGTCGATATGGGTGAGCTAGGAGCACAGAACAGAAGAAAAGGAAAGCTCGACATGGGTGAGCTAGGAGCACAGAAGAGGGGAAGGTTTGGTCAACATGGGTGAGCTAGGAGCACAGAACAGAAGAGGGGAATGATAGGTCAACATGGGTGAGCTAGGAACACCTGAAAAGAAGAAGGGAAGGATAGGTCGACATGGGTGAGATAGGAGCACAGAAAAGAAGAGGGGAAGGATAGGTCGACATGGGTGAGCTAGGAGCACAGAAGAGGGAAGGATAGGTCGATATGGGTGAGCTAGGAGCAAAACAGAAGAGGAGGAAGGATAGGTCGACATGGGTGAGCTCGGAGTACAGAACAGAAGAGGGTTAGGATAAGTCAACATGGGTGAGCTAGGAATACAGAAAAGAAGAGGGGAAGGATAGGTCGATGTGGGTGAGCTAGGAGCACAGAAAAGAAGAGGGAAAGGATAGGTCATCATGGGTGAGCTAGGAGCACAGAAAAGAAGCGGGAAGGATAGGTCGACATGGGTGAGCTAGGATCACAGAACAGAAGAGCGGAGGGGAAGGATAGGTCGACATGGGGGAGCTAGGAGCACAGAACAGAGGAGGGATAGGATAGGTCATCATGGGTGAGCTAGGAGCACAGAAAGAAGAGGGAAGGATAGGTCGACGTGGGTGAGCTAGGAGCACAGAACAGAAGAAGGGAGGGGAAGGATAGGTTGACATGGGAGAGCTAGGAAAACAGAAGAGGGAAAGGATAGCTCGACGTGGGTGAGCTAGGAGCACAGAACAGGAGGTGGATAGGAAAGGTCGACATGGGTGAGCTAGGAGCACAGAACAGAAGCGGGGAGGGATAGGTCAACATGTGTGAGCTACGAGCACAGAACAGAAGAACAGGTGATAGGTTGACATGGATGAGTTAGGATCACAGAAGAGGGGAGGGATAGGGCGACATGGTTGAGCAAGGAGCAGAGAACAGAAGAGGGAAAGGATAGGTCTGCATGGTTGAGCTAGGAGCACAGAACAGAAGAGGGAAAGGATTGATCAACATGGGTGTGAGAAGGAGGCTATAGACAGTGGGCTGGTTCCACTAAGAGGGTGCACATATGAAGTAGGGAATAAGGATTGGCATAAGGCTTATGTGGGAAGTCAGCTTTTGCCATTTAGACCTTGTGCATCAAGAGCAGGTATTAAGGGATGACACTAATGAAATGGTCTGCAACCTGCGGCTCTCCTATTGCTTTAGACTATGACTCCCATGATCCTTCACTATTGACACTGATGGCTAAATCTGATGAAAGTTGTAGTCCAAAACATCTGGAATGCCACAATTTGCATCATTCGGCACTAAAGTGATAAAGAAGAGTATGTGTGGTCTAATACTAAGTAACTACTTTGTAGCATCAAAGGGCAGCTGTTCCCCAAGTGCAATCGACCAAAGGACCTGCAAATCACTTTCTAGTCGCGGCTTCCGTGACAGCCAGGTGGCCACATTCTATCACAATGAGGCGAAAAGATGGGATCACAGGATGGGCACGTCTCTGCAGTCCTTTGGTCACATGCCCTCCTTCTCCACACTCACGCCACACGAGCACTGGTGCAGCACACGCAGCAGCAATCGCCATTGGCTTTCACTAGTGCCCTTGTGTTTTTCCTCGTGCCACGTGAGCACTGGTGCGGCACATGAAGCAGCAATCGCCATTGGCTTTCACTAGTGCCCTTGTGTGAAAGTCAATGGGCTGTGTTTGTGCTGGTAGAGGGTTTCCCAGACCCCCCTCTGGTTTGCATACCAAGTAACTTTGGGTCATACCCTAAGTTACCAGGGGAATCCAGACGTGGACCGTTTGCTCACTGCTCACAGAGAGGCACAGCTTCACCTCACTGATGATGCCCAACTAGGCTGAAACACGTGTATGGGGTTGATGTCGTACTCTTGTTCGGAGGAGAATTGCCTAGCATTTCGGTGCTGGACTGCCCCTGGCCAGGACAAAGACTGATATGCGGGGAAATGTCTTCTCTGTGAAAAGAACAGTGAGCTAAAGACATGGCCAAGACTCTCCCAGGGGCCATCCACCCAAGAACAAGTCAATGGGCTGAGTTTGTGCTGGTAGAGAGTTTCCCAGACCCCCCTCTGGTTTGCATACCAAGTACCTTTGGGTCATACCCTAAGTTACCAGGGGAATCCAGACGTGGACTGTTTGCTCACTGCTGTTAGAGAGGCACAGCTTCACCTCACTGATGATGCACAACTAGGCTAAAACACGTGTATGGGGTTGATGTCGTACTCTTGTTCGGAGGAGAATTGCCTAGCATTTCGGTGCTGGACTGCCCCTGGCCAGGACAAAGACTGATATGCGGGGAAATGTCTTCTCTGTGAAAAGAACAGTGAGCTAAAAACATGGTCGAGACTCTCCCAGGGTCCATCCACCCAAGAACAGGTCAATGGCTGTGTTCGTGCTGGTAGAGAGACTCCCAGAGCCCCCTCTGGTTTGCCCACTAGTAAGATCTCTGTCTTATCACCATTGAAACAGAGGCCATTGGCTGCCATCCAGGCCTGGATGATAGCATATGTGTTTTGTAAAGTTTCTAGGTCTTGCTCGTTGTCACCAGATAATGGGAGAAGAATCTGTGTATCATTAGCATAATTGGTGAAAGTTATGCCACATTCTTCTAGATGTGTGTGTCTCGTGCATGGTGGTTTGGGTATAGGAAGCACAGCAGGGCATTTGGGCCTCCCCCCTCTGCTAAGAGATTACAAAGCGAATATTGTGTATGAGAGGAGTGAGAAACGAGGGCATGGAAAGAGAGACAGAGAGAAGAGACTTAGGGAAAGGGCGGGCAAATAGGACAGAGGAGGAAAGGGAAGCATCAGAGAAGATCAGGAGAGCAACATGATGCAGAGAGAAGAGAATGTGGAAGGTGGAAGATAGGGAAGAGGATCAAACAGAAGAAGAGGGAGGAGAGAAGAAAGGCAGAGAGAAAGCAAGCAGAGTGAGAGCAGTGAAAGGCCAGGAGGGTAGAGGAGGCCAATAAAGAGAAGCAGAGATGAGGAAGAGAAGGCCTGCAGCTAGAAGAGGGGAGGTGGCAAACGGTGCAAAGAAGCAAACAAAGAGAAAGACAGTGGAGAACAGTGGAAAAGACACCCCAGAGCTGGGGGAATCTTCAGATAAAGGTATGAGCTAGGACTGGCTGGGCCCACGAATAGGTGAAGGAAGAGAAAGAGGGCAGAAACAGCCCGTGTTTCTTTTTAGCATTGCTCGCCCTGTATATAGAATTTTGGGCGCCAAGAAGCAATTTTGTATTCTGGTTGGCGCTGTACATATCAACAATAGTTAAAGCGAATGGGAATGCGTTGATTTCCAGCCACTGTTGGTCATTGCTCAGGGGCTGCTGCTTAGGACCTGTGGGAGGATCTTCACCCCCCCTCATGTAGAACCAGGGACTCCCTGGCTTCAGCTGGTCGCTCATCTTCTCCCCTCTTTTGCAGGTGGCTGCCTCAGTTCGCGTCCAGATCGCTGTCCTCCCCCTGGCAATTATAAGAAAGGATGCCCTGACGGAGGCTGTCAATATGGTTACGAGTGCTGCTACAAGGAGGATTGCTCAAGCAGCTGTGAGAAGAAGCAAGGAGGTAGGCTACCAGCGTGTCACATCTCCATGCATGCGGCTCTTCTGTGCAGTGCTCCACAGACACACAGTCCGCTGTGCGCCAAATTCAGAAAGGAGCGGTGAATCTTACATAATACAGCACTTTACAAACAGGCCTGGAGGGGGGACCAGAAAACAGGACCGGATGACACAACGCTGGTCAGGACCCAGTAACTTTGCTGCAGGGCATGGAGAGGTGGATGTCAGGAAACAGGACTGGTGTGGGGTGAGGGGTGGCTACTATTGGGTGGTGTATGGTTTGGGTACGCACTAAAGAATGGCACTAGCTGATGAGGAAACTGAGCTGGTGTCAGCAGCCTGGTGCACACTTGCCATTCCTGATAAGCGATGGCACTAGGACAGTGAGGAACCTGAGCTGGTGTCAGCAGCCTGGTGCACACTTGCCATTCCTGATAAGCGATGGCACTAGGACAGTGAGGAACCTGAGCTGGTGTCAACAGCCCGGTGCACACTTGCCATTCCTGATAAGTGAAGGCACTAGGACAGTGAGGAACCTGAGCTGGTGTCAGCAGCCTGGAGCACACTTGCCATTCCTGATAAGTGAAGGCACTCGGACAGTGAGGAACTTGAGCTGGTGTCAGCAGCCTGGTGCACACTTGCCATTCCTGATAAGTGATGGCACTAGGACAGTGAGGAACCTGAGCTGGTGTCAGCAGCCTGGTGCACACTTGCCATTCCTGATAAGTGATGGCACTAGGACAGTGAGGAAACTGAGCTGGTGTCAGCAGCCTGGTGCACACTTGCCATTCCTGATAAGCAATGGCACTAGGACAGTGAGGAACCTGAGTTGGTGTCACCAGCCTGGTGCACACTTGCCATTCCTGATAAGCGATGGCACTAGGACAGTTAGGAACCTGAGCTGGTGTCAGCAGCCTGGTGCTCACTTGCCATTCCCGATAAGCGATGGCACTAGGACAGTGAGGAAACTGAGCTGGTTTGAATAGGAAGGTACACACTTGTTATTCCTGATAAGTGATAGCACTAGGACAGTGAGGGACCTGAGCTGGTTTCAATAGGACAATGCACACTTGCCATTCCTAATAACTGATGGCACTAGGGCAGTGAGGAAACTGAGCAGGTCATCAGGACAGTTCACACCTGTTATTCCCGATAAGTGATGGCACTAGGACAGTGAGGAAACTGAGCTGGTGTCAGTAACATGGTGTACACTTGGAATATGTACTAAGAGATGGTATTAGCTGGTTGCAGAAACTGAGCTGGTCTGAGTAACATGATGTACACTTGGAGTCTGTACTAAGAAATGGTATTATGTCGTTGCAGAAACTGAGCCGGTCTCGGTAACATGGTGTACACTTGGAGTATGTACTAAGAGATGGTATTAGGTGGTTGCAGAAACTGAGCTGGTCTCTGTAACATTGTGCACACTTGGGGTATGTACTAAGAGATGGTATTAGTGGTTGCAGAAACTGAGCTGGTCTCGGTAACATGGTGCACACTTCGGGTATGTACCATGAGATGGTATTAGTGGTTGCAGAAACTGAGCTGGTCTCGGTAACATGGTGCACACTTGGAGTATGTACTAAGAGATGGTATTAGTGGTTGCAGAAACTGAGCTGGTCTCAGTAACATGGAGGACACTTGGAGTATGTACTAAGAGATGGTATTAGTGGTTGCAGAAACTGAGCTGGTCTCAGTAACATAGTGTACACTTGGAGTATGTACTAAGAGATGGTATTAGTGGTTGCAGAAACTGAGCTGGTCTCAGGAACATGGTGTACACTTGGAGTATGTACTAAGAGATGGTATTAGGTGGTTGCAGAAACTGAGCTGGTCTCAGTAACATGGTGTACACTTGGAGTATGTACTAAGAGATGGTATTAGTGTTTGCAGAAACTGAGCTGGTCTCAGTAACATGGTGTACACTTGGAGTATGTACTAAGAGATGGTATTAGTGGTTGCAGAAACTGAGCTGGTCTCAGGAACATGGTGTACACTTGGAGTATGTACTAAGAGATGGTATTAGGTGGTTGCAGAAACTGAGCTGGTCTCTGTAACATTGTGCACACTTGGGGTATGTACTAAGAGATGGTATTAGTGGTTGCAGAAACTGAGCTGGTCTCGGTAACATGGTGCATACTTCAGGTATGTACCATGAGATGGTATTAGTGGTTGCAGAAACTGAGCTGGTCTCGGTAACATGGTGAACACTTGGAGTATGTACCAAGAGATGGTATTAGTGGTTGCAGAAACTGAGCTGGTCTCGGTAACATGGAGGACACTTGGAGTATGTACTAAGAGATGGTATTAGTTGTTGCAGAAACTGAGCTGGTCTCAGTAACATGGTGTACACTTGGAGTATGTACTAAGAGATGGTATTAGTGGTTGCAGAAACTGAGCTGGTCTCAGGAACATGGTGTACACTTGGAGTATGTACTAAGAGATGGTATTAGATGGTTGCAGAAAATGAGCTGGTCTCAGTAACATGGTGTACACTTGGAGTATGTACTAAGAGATGGTATTAGGTGGTTGCAGAAACTGAGCTGGTCTCAGTAACATGGTGTACACTTGGAGTATATACTAAGATGGTATTAGTGGTTGCAGAAACTGAGCTGGTCTCAGGAACATGGTGAACATCTAATGTAAGTACTAAGAGATGGTGTAGTAGGCTGGTGTATATTTGAGTACACACTAAGAACCGACATAGTATGAAATGCATTTGGAGTACGTACTAAGGGATCACACTAGTCAGATATGGAAATGAGTTGGTTTCAGTAGCAAATTGTGCACGTGATAAATGTACTAATTTGTGGCATAATGCCAATGTGCAAACCAAGCTGGTTTCAGTAGCTTGTCGTAAATTGTAAGAGGGGGCATTAGATGGATTTGGAAACTGAGATGGTTTCAGGTGTACTCTGTGTTAGGCAACGTTTGTATGCAGTACCCTCTGGGAACACTACAAGCAACTATGACTACAGGTATAGGCAACCCAACCTTTGGTATAAGCTTGTACTACACAGCTCTGGTCGCGTTTGAGCAGCCAGGCTTATCTCAAGAGGGGTCAGTGTGAGCTGTAGGGGAGTTACACAAAGATTCAGAGTTACAGGTATTCAAACAAACTCTTATACTCAAGGTTTCTTGCATAAATAATTATTAATTTATGTATCAGTCAGTTATAAAGCCTTCTTCAGAAGGGAGCAATGGAAAAGTAAGACACAAATATACTTCAATACTGTACACTCTGAGTTTCTGAATCAGACAAGACCTTTTGGGGATGGCCCACAGACACAACCTACACCCAGAGGTGACTTCAGTAACAAGGGTACTGCAGACATTAATATCTTACTGTTGGCATTTAGAATACTTTTAGAAGTTGTTAAAATTAAAAGGTTATTAGAACAACAATAGTCCACATATATTCTTAAGCAGGCAAATACTTTCAGATCCCCCCAGAAGAGTCATTCAGTTCAATAGGCTAAACCAAACTCTATAGGCAAAAAGTCTTATATGGGATGAAGCACTTCTGGTGAGTAAATGGAAAAGTCTTGGCACAAGTTCTTAGGAGTCTTTGATGAAAAGAAGAATCAAATGTAGAGCCACAAGCGGATTAGACTTGTGAGTTGTAGATGGTTCAAGCAACTCTACAGCAAGAGGTAAGTACTCTCAGACCTTTCACAGTACCTTTAAAGATGAAGAAAATATGCAGCAGATGACTCCTGTTCCTGTGCAGCTCTGCAGGTCTCGCTGTTCCTGGGCCTCAGTCGTGGGGACAAGAGGGAGGACGTCGGGGGACTCCTGCAATGCACTGGGACGGTCAAAACATGCAACCGGAAAACTTCACTTTCAGTGGCTTTCAGGGGCTGTTTCGCGTTTCCGCTACTCGGATCTACCGCAGATAGCAACAACGTGATTCCTGGCTGTCAAGGTGGACTACCCTTGCTTCTGGGGTCCCACACTTTGTGGAAGTTCAACCAGCTCCAAGATGGGTGTCCAGGTGGCTTACTTTGGAGTTGATTTGTCCCACCAACTGAAAGGGAGAAGTAATCCTTGCAGGGGCTTCTCTGTCGATGCAAACTTGGCGTTTCGGCACTGCAGCAGGGCTACCCTGAGCAAACCAACGGTCCAGAAGTTGCAGCAGGCGTCCTCTTCAAGCTCTTCTTCGGTTCATTCGTCCAGTGATCGACTCTGCCTTCCAAGCCAAAAGAAAAAGACTTGCCTTTTATTCAGTTCTCTCCCATTCATTCCAGCCTAGTTGTCACTCACCCAGCAGAGTGGCTGTCCTTACCTGACAGTCAGCCAGCCAATCACTACAGAGTGCATTTGGGTCTCCTAGGAGACTAAGTACAGGGAGTTTCGGTCACATCCTTCACTTCCTGCCTACCCCAAACACTCTGAAGCCAGAGGCGGGTTTCACTCCTAAAGCCCGCCAAAGGCGAAATGAACAAAGAGACCAAACCTGGTCAGGCGCAGAGAAAATCTCAAGAAGGACATTTCCACAAAGAAATGGCGAAAAAAGAAGACTGGGCAACATTTTATCAAAGATGGCTCCTGCGGTTGCTTTACGGGAGCCGTGTACGCGGTTCACGGTAAATGCAAACCATGGTAGTTCGAATGAAACCACTGCCACCAGCCATTCAGTGAGGAAACGGTAACATAAAAATGTTACATGAGTAGCTAGACACAGGGGATACTAAGTAACCCCTCCAGCACTATTTTGTAAGACAGGGAGTACTGGGTCTAGGAATTTGCAAAGGTAAGTAAAGTCAATTTCACTTTACTGCTCTGGGAAACAGAAGTTTATCCCAGAGAAGGTAGTTAAACCTTTGGAAAGGCTTCCCTGTGTCACTGCACTGAAGGTGCTGTGTGACACAATGTAAAAGATGATGCCTATGGAGTTTGTCAGACTCCATAACCAAAGAAAACAAAGTGTACAAAATCACATTAAAACACATGAGAGAGCGGGAATAATGGTCACACTCTCTCCAGGTTAAAAAAGTCAAGTCCTCGAAGTCCAGCAAAGTTGCTGGGGGTCACTAGGGTAGAGGGAATTAGCACATTTTTGAGAATTGTCCCTAACACTGTGTACATTTGGCACAGGCACCAAGGGAAGCGCTGTGGTGATATGGAAACTGAGCTGGTGTCAAGTGAATAATGTACGTTTGGGATACGTAATCAGGGAGCCTTCTGTAACAGCACCATGATGCCCAGGGCTGCTGTGTGCTTTATAAATGCAAATAAATACATTTTAAAAATTGTGTTTGGTATTCAGTGGCATAGACAGGGTAGGGCTTGAGCGTGCAAGATCCACCCAATATCTGTAAATGCCCACTCAGCAGCGCTGTGTTGGCATTTACAGGTGTTAATGTCACTGCGGATTAGCTTCAGGCCCCACTGGTTAGTCAATCCTGGCTGCGTCTCTGGTGGGCTGTCTGAGATATGATAACATGAGTCAAGTACTTCCGTGAGTTGGGCTTACACATTAGAACTTGCACCGGAAGAACAGTGCACGACTGAGTGTGATGAGTGTGTCAGTATTATGGCTACGATGAGTGTGTCAGTATTATGGCTATGGTGAGTGTGTCAGTATTATGGCTGTGATGAGTGTGTCAGTATTATGGCTATGATGAGTGTGTCAGTATTATAGCTGTGATGAGTGTGTCAGTATTATGGCTTTGGTGAGTGTGTTGGTATTATGGCTGTGATGAGTGTGTCAGTATTATGGCTTTGGTGAGTGTGTCAGTATTATGGCTGTGATGAGTGTGTCAGTATTATGGCTGTGATGAGTGTGTCAGTAATATGGCTTTGGTGAGGGTGTCAGTATTATGGCTGTGATGAGTGTGTCAGTATTATGGCTTTGGTGAGTGTGTTGGTATTATGGCTGTGATGAGTGTGTCAGTATTATGGCTTTGGTGAGTGTGTCAGTATTATGGCTGTGATGAGTGTGTCAGTAATATGGCTTTGGTGAGGGTGTCAGTATTATGGCTGTGATGAGTGTGTCAGTATTATGGCTGTGGTTGGTGCAGGAGCTTCTAGTCTTTTCTAAGAGTTAGGGTGTTTCCCTGCTTCCTGGTCCTTAGGGGCTAAGGGTTTAGGCGTTTCTTTGGGATCTCTGGCACATCATCTAAGCATGACAGGAAGCCTAGCTCGCTGGAAGAGGGGTGGATGGTGGAGTGTGATTGGTGGGGCGGCGAGAGTGCCTCTAGGGCAACTTAATGACCGGTTGAGCAATGCCATAGTGGATGGATCGCTGAGGGAGTAAATACTGCTGCTTGCTTGCTGCCAGGTGGGATGAAAGAGGCTGGGGAGAGATCCGACAGTGGGGAGCTTGCCTCTCTGGACTCTATGGGGTTTGCCACCGGGGGTAACATGCCAGCTTGCACCGCTGGAGGATCTTTCCAAGAGTTAGGTAAGGTAAGGAGTGAGACGCCCACCCTTCCCCCTTGATCCACTGGCAGACTAACACTTCCATCCCTGGGATTAGGGGACCAGGAAGAGATTGGCTGAAGAGACAATACTGGGAGTGTGAAGGTTTAAATGATACCTGTGGAGTCCTGCAAAGCTCCCAACTTCACAGCGATGAAGATTAAACCTTTACAACTTGCAAAAAGGTGCAAAGTTAAGTTAAAAATGTTGACTTCGGGGGAGATAGAAGCACAGAACAGAAGAGGGGAAGGATATGTCGACATGGGTGAGCTAGCACTAGCAGCACAGAACAGAAGAGGGAAAGGATTGGTCAACATGGGGGAGCTAGGAGCTCAGAACAGAAGAGGGGAAGGATAGGTCGACACGGGGGAGCTAGAAGCACAGAACAGAAGAGGGGAAGGATTGGTCGACATGGGGGAGCTAGGAGCTCAGAACAGAAGAGGGGAAGGATAGGTCAGCATGGGGGAGCTACCTACACAGACAGAAGCGGGGAAGGATAGGTCGACATCTGTGAGCTAGGAGCACAGAACAGAGGAGGGGAAGGATAGGTCGACATGGGTGAGCTAGGAGCACAGACAGAAGAGGGGAAGGATAGGTCGATATGGGTGAGATAGAAGCACAGACAGAAGAGGGGAAGGATACGTCGAAATGGGTGAGCTAGCAGCACAGACAGAAAAGGGGAAGGATAGGTCGATATGGGTGAGCTAGGAGCACAGAACAGAAGAGGGAAAGGATAGCTCGACATGGTGAGCTAGGAGCACAGAAAAGAAGAAAAGGAGAGCTCGACATTGGTGAGCTAGGAGCACAGAAAAGAAGGGGGGGAATGATAACTCGACATGGGTGAGCTAAGAGCACAGAAGAGGGGAAGGATAGGTCGACATGTTGAGCTAGGAGCACAGAACAGAAGAGGGGAAGGATTGGTCGACATGGGGGAGATTTGAGCACAGAACAGAAGAGGGGAAGGATAGGCCGACATGGGTGAGCTAGGAGCACAGAAAAGAAGAGGGGATGGATAGGTCAACATGGGTGAGCTAGGAGCAAAGAAGAGGGGGAGGATAAGTCGACATAGGTGAGCTAGGAGCACAAAACAGAAGAGGGGGAAGGATAGGTCGACATGGGTGAGCTAGGAGTACAGAAAAGAAGAGGGGTAGGATAAGTCAACATGCGTGAGTCAGGAGCACAAAAAGAAGAGGGAAGGATAGGTCGACATGGGTGAGCTAGGAGCACAGAACAGAGGAGGGATAGGATAGGTCATCATGGGTGAGTCAGGAGCACAAAAAGAAGAGGGAAGGATAGGTCGACATGGGTGAGCTAGGCGCACAGAACAGAAGAGGGTAGGGTAGGTTGACAAGGGTGAGTGAGGAGCACAGGACAGAAGAGGGGGAGGATAGGTCGACGTGAGTGAGCCAGGAGCACAGAAGAGGAGCAGGATAGGTCAACATGGGGGAGCGAGGAGCACAGAAGAGGGGAAGTATACTTTGATACGTGTGAGCTAAGAGCACAGAACAGAAGAGAGGAATGATAGGTCGACACGGGGGAGATAGAAGCACAGAACAGAAGAGGGGAAGGATTGGTCAACATGGGGGAGCTAGGAGCTCAGAACAGAAGAGGGGAAGGATAGGTCAGCATGGGTGAGCTACCTGCACAGACAGAACGGGGAAGGATAGGTCGACATCTGTGAGCTAGGAGGACAGACAGAAGAGGGGAAGCATAGGTCGACATGGGTGAGCTAGAAGCACAGAACAGAAGTGGGGAAGGATAGATCAACATGGGTGAGCTAGCAGCACAGACAGAAGAGGGGAAGGATACGTCGACATGGGTGAGCTAGCAGCACAGACAGAAAAGGGGAAGGATAGGTCGATATGGGTGAGCTAGGAGCACAGAACAGAAGAGGGAAAGGATAGCTCGACTTGGTGAGCTTGGAGCACAGAAAAGAAGAAAAGGATAGCTCGACATTGGTGAGCTAGGAGCACAGAAAAGAAGGGGGAAAATGATAGCTCGACATCGGTGAGCTAGGAACACAGAAGAGGGGAAGGATAGGTCGACATGGTTGAGCTAGGAGCACAGAACAGAAGATGGGAAGGATTGGTCGACATGGGTTAGATAGGAGCACAGAACAGAAGAGGAGAATGATACGTCGACATGGGTGAGCTAGGAGCACAGAAAAGGGGGAGGATAGGTCAACATGGGTGAGCTAGGAGCACAAAACAGAAGAGGGGGAAGGTTAGGTCGACATGGGTGAGCTAGGAGTACAGAAAAGAAGAGGGGTAGGATAAGTCAACATGGGTGAGCTAGGAATACAGAAAAGAAGAGGGGAAGGATAGGTCATCATGGGTGAACTAGGATCACAGAAAAGAAGAGGGAAGTATAGGTCGACATGGGTGAGCTAGGATCACGGAACAAAAGAGGGGAGGGGAAGGATAGGTCGACATGGGGGAGCTAGGAGCACAGAACAGAAGAGGGATAGTAGAGGTCATCATGCGTGAGCTAGGAGCACACAAAGAAGGGGGAAATGATAGCTCGACATGGGTGAGCTAGGAGCAGAGAGGAGTGGAAGGATAGGTCTGCATGGTTGAGCTAGGAGCGCAGAACAGAAGAGGGAGAGGATTGGTCGACATGGGTGAGCTAGGAACACCTGAAAAAAAGAAGGGAAGGATAGGTCAACATGGGTGAGCTAGGTGCACAGAAAAGAAGAGGGGAGGGATAGGTCGGCCTGGGTGAGCTAGGAGCACAGAAGAGGGGAAGGATAGGTCGATGTGGGTGAGCTAGGAGCACAGAAAAGAAGAAGGGAGGATAGGTCGACATGGGTGAGCTAGGATCACAGAACAGAAGAGGGGAGGGGAAGGATCGGTCGACATGGGGGAGCTAGGAGCACAGAACAGAAGAAAAGGATAGCTCGATATTTTTGATCTAGGAGCACAGAAAAGAAAGGGGAAATGATAGCTCAACATGGGTGAGATAGGAGCAAGGAAGAGGGGAAGGATAGGTCGATATGGGTGAGTTAGGAGCACAGAACAGAAGTGGGGAAGGATAGATCGATTGGGTGAGCTAGCAGCACAGACAGAAGAGGGGGGGTAGGTCGATATGGGTGAGATAGGAGCATAGAACAGAAGAAAAGGATAGCTCGACATTTGTGAGCTAGGAGCACAGAAAAGAAGGGGAAATGATAGCTCGATGTGGGTGAGCTAGGAGCACAGAAGAGGGGAAGGATAGGTCAACATGGTTGAGCTAAGAGCACAGAAGAGGAGAAGTATTGGTCGACATGGGGGAGCTAGGAGCTCAGAAGAGAAGAGGGGTAGGATAGGTTGGCATGGATGAGCTAGGAGCATGGACAGAAGAGGGGAAGGGTAGGTCGATATGGGTGAGCTAGGAGCACAGAACAGAAGAAAAGGAAAGCTCGACATTGGTGAGCTAGGAGCACAAAAAAGAAGGGGGAAATGATAGCTCGACATGGGTGAGCTAGGAGCACAGAAGAGGGGAAGGATTGGTAAACATGGGTGAGCTAGGAGCACAGAACAGAAGAGGAGAATGATAGGTCGACATGGGTGAGCTAGGAACACCTGAAAAGAAGAAGGGAAGGATAGGTCGACATGGGTGAGCTAGGAGCACAGAAGAGGGAAGGATAGGTCAATATGGGTGAGCTAGGAGCGCAAAACAGAAGAGGGGGAAGGATAGGTCGACATGGGTGAGCTCGGAGTACAGAACAGAAGAGGGGTAGGATAAGTCAACATGGGTGAGCTAGGAATACAGAAAAGAAGAGGGGAAGGATAGGTCGATGTGGGTGAGCTAGGAGCACAGAAAAGAAGAGGGAAAGGATAGGCCATCATGGGTGAGCTAGGAGCACAGAAAAGAAGCGGGAAGGATAGGTCGACATGGGTGAGCTAGGATCAAAGAACAGAAGAGCGGAGGGGAAGGATAGGTCGACATGGGGGAGCTAGGAGCACAGAACAGAGGAGGGATAGGATAGGTTGTCATGGGTGAGCTAGGAGCACAGAAGAAAAGGGAAGGATAGGTCGACGTGGGTGAGCTAGGAGCACAGAAGAGAAGAGGGGAGGGGAAGGATAGGTTGACATGGGAGAGCTAGGAAAACAGAAGAGGGAAAGGATAGCTCGACGTGGGTGAGCTAGGAGCACAGAACAGGAGGTGGATAGGATAGGTCGACATGGGTGAGCTAGGAGCACACAACAGAAGTGGGGAAGGATAGATCGACATGGGTGAGCTAGCAGCACAGACAGAACAGGGGAAGGATATGTCGACATGGGTGAGCTAGCAGCACAGACAGAAGAGGGGAAGGTTAGGTCGATATGGGTGCTCTAGGAGCACAGAATAGAAGAAAAGGATAGGCCGACATTAGTGAGCTAGGAACACAGAAAAGAAGGGGGAAATGATAGCTCGACATGGGTGAGCTAGGAGCACAGAAGACGGGAAGGATAGGTCGATATGGGTGAGTTAGGAGCACAGAACAGAAGTGGGGAAGGGTAGATCGACATGGGTGAGCTAGCAGCACAGACAGAAGAGGGGAAGGGTAGTTCGATATGGGTGAGCTAGGAGCACAGAACAGAAGAAAAGGATAGCTCGACATTGCTGAGCTAGGAGCACAGAAAAGAATGGGGAAATAATAGCTTGACATGGGTGAGCTAGGGGCACAGGAGAGGGGAAGGATAGGTCAACATGGTTGAGCTAGGAGCACAGAACAGAAGAGGAGAAGGATAGGTCGACATCTGTGAGCGAGGAACACAGAACAGAAGAGGGGAAGGATAGGTCGACATGGGTGAGCTAGGAGCACAGACAGAAGAGGAGAAGGATAGGTTGCTATGGGTGAGCTAGAAGCATAGAACAGAGTTGGGGAAGGATAGATCGACATGGGTGAGCTAGCGGTACAGACAGAAGAGGGGAAGGATACGTCAACAAGTGTGAGCTAGCAGCACAGACAGAAGAGGGGAAGGATAGGTCGATATGGGTGAGCTAGGAGCACAGAACAGAAGAGGGAAAGGATAGTTCAACATTGCGAGCTAGGAGCACAGAAAAGAAGAAAACGATAGCTCGACATTGGTGAGCTAGCAGCACAGAAAAGAAGGGGGAAAGGATAGCTCGTCATGGGTGAGCTAGGAGCACAGTAGAGCGGAAGGATAGGTCGACATGGTTGAGCTAGGAGCACAGATTAGAAGAGGGGAAGGATTGGTCGACATGGGTGAGCTAGGAGTACATAACAGAAGAGGGGAAAGATTGGTCGACATGGGTGAGCTAGGAGCACAGAACAGAAGAGCGGAAGTATAGGTCGACATGGGTGAGCTAGGAACACAGAAAAGAAGAAGGGAAGGTAAGGTTGACATGGGTGAGCTAGGATCACAGAACAGAAGAGGGGAGGGGAAGGATAGGTCAATATGGGGGAGCTAGGAGCACAGCACAGAAGAGGGATAGGATAGGTCGTCATGGGTGAGCTAGGAGCACAGAAAAGAAGAGGGAAGGATAGGTCAGCATGGGTGAGATACCTGCACAGACAGAAGCGGGGAAGGATAGGTCGACATCTGTGAGCTAGGAGGACAGAACAGATGAGGGGAAGGATAGGTCGACATGGGTGAGCTAGGCGCACAGACAGAAGAGGGGAAGCATAGGTCGACATGGGTGAGCTAGAAGCACAGAACAGAAGTGGGAAAGGATAGATAGACATGGGTGAGCTAGCAGCACAGACAGAAGAGGGGAAGGATAGGTCGATATGGGTGAGCTAGGAGCACAGAACAGAAGAGGGAAAGGATAGCTCGACATGGTGAGCTAGGAGCACAGAAAAGAAGAAAAGGATAGCTCAACATTGGTGAGCTAGGAGCACAGAAAAGAAGCGGGAAAATGATTGCTCGACATCGGTGAGCTAGGAGCACAGAAGAGGGGAAGGATAGGTCAACATGGTTGAGCTAAGAGCACAGAAGAGGAGAAGTATTGGTCGACATGGGGAGCTAGGAGCTCAGAAGAGAAGAGGGGTAGGATAGGTTGGCATGGATGAGCTAGGAGCATGGACAGAAGAGGGGAAGGGTAGGTCGATATGGGTGAGCTAGGAGCACAGAACAGAAGAAAAGGAAAGCTCGACATGGGTGAGCTAGGAGCACAGAAGAGGGGAAGGTTTGGTCAACATGGGTGAGCTAGGAGCACAGAACAGAAGAGGGGAATGATAGGTCAACATGGGTGAGCTAGGAACACCTGAAAAGAAGAAGGGAAGGATAGGTCGACATGGGTGAGATAGGAGCACAGAAAAGAAGAGGGGAAGGATAGGTCGACATGGGTGAGCTAGGAGCACAGAAGAGGGAAGGATAGGTCGATATGGGTGAGCTAGGAGCAAAACAGAAGAGGAGGAAGGATAGGTCGACATGGGTGAGCTCGGAGTACAGAACAGAAGAGGGTTAGGATAAGTCAACATGGGTGAGCTAGGAATACAGAAAAGAAGAGGGGAAGGATAGGTCGATGTGGGTGAGCTAGGAGCACAGAAAAGAAGAGGGAAAGGATAGGTCATCATGGGTGAGCTAGGAGCACAGAAAAGAAGCGGGAAGGATAGGTCGACATGGGTGAGCTAGGATCACAGAACAGAAGAGCGGAGGGGAAGGATAGGTCGACATGGGGGAGCTAGGAGCACAGAACAGAGGAGGGATAGGATAGGTCATCATGGGTGAGCTAGGAGCACAGAAAGAAGAGGGAAGGATAGGTCGACGTGGGTGAGCTAGGAGCACAGAACAGAAGAAGGGAGGGGAAGGATAGGTTGACATGGGAGAGCTAGGAAAACAGAAGAGGGAAAGGATAGCTCGACGTGGGTGAGCTAGGAGCACAGAACAGGAGGTGGATAGGAAAGGTCGACATGGGTGAGCTAGGAGCACAGAACAGAAGCGGGGAGGGATAGGTCAACATGTGTGAGCTACGAGCACAGAACAGAAGAACAGGTGATAGGTTGACATGGATGAGTTAGGATCACAGAAGAGGGGAGGGATAGGGCGACATGGTTGAGCAAGAAGCAGAGAACAGAAGAGGGAAAGGATAGGTCTGCATGGTTGAGCTAGGAGCACAGAACAGAAGAGGGAAAGGATTGATCAACATGGGTGTGAGAAGGAGGCTATGGACAGTGGGCTGGTTCCACTAAGAGGGTGCACATATGAAGTAGGGAATAAGGATTGGCATAAGGCTTATGTGGGAAGTCAGCTTTTGCCATTTAGACCTTGTGCATCAAGAGCAGGCATTAAGGGATGACACTAATGAAAGGGTCTGCAACCTGCGGCTCTCCTATTGCTTTAGACTATGACTCCCATGATCCTTCACTATTGACACTGATGGCTAAATCTGATGAAAGTTGTAGTCCAAAACATCTGGAATGCCACAATTTGCATCATTCGGCACTAAAGTGATAAAGAAGAGTATGTGTGGTCTAATACTAAGTAACTACTTTGTAGCATCAAAGGGCAGCTGTTCCCCAAGTGCAATCGACCAAAGGACCTGCAAATCACTTTCTAGTCGCGGCTTCCGTGACAGCCAGGTGGCCACATTCTATCACAATGAGGCGAAAAGATGGGATCACAGGATGGGCACGTCTCTGCAGTCCTTTGGTCACATGCCCTCCTTCTCCACACTCACGCCACACGAGCACTGGTGCAGCACACGCAGCAGCAATCGCCATTGGCTTTCACTAGTGCCCTTGTGTTTTTCCTCGTGCCACGTGAGCACTGGTGCGGCACATGAAGCAGCAATCGCCATTGGCTTTCACTAGTGCCCTTGTGTGAAAGTCAATGGGCTGTGTTTGTGCTGGTAGAGGGTTTCCCAGACCCCCCCTCTGGTTTGCATGCCAAGTAACTTTGGGTCACACCCTAAATTACCAGGGGAATCCAGATGTGGACCCCTTGCTCACTGCTCACAGAGAGGCACAGCTTCACCTCACTGATGATGCCCAACTAGGCTAAAACACGTGTATGGGGTTGCTGTGGTACTCTTGTTCAGAGGAGAATTGCCTAGCATTTCGGTGCTATACTGCCCCTGGGCAGGACAAAGACTGATATGCGGGGAAATGTCTTCTCTGTGAAAAGAACAGTGAGCTAAAAACATGGCCAAGACTCTCCCAGGGGCCATCCACCCAAGAACAAGTTAATGGGCTGAGTTTGTGCTGGTAGAGAGTTTCCCAGACCCCCCTCTGGTTTGCATACCAAGTAACTTTGGGTCATACCCTAAGTTACCAGGGGAATCCAGACGTGGACCGTTTGCTCACTGCTGTTAGAGAGGCACAGCTTCACCTCACTGATGATGCCCAACTAGGCTGAAACACGTGTATGGGGTTGATGTCGTACTCTTGTTCGGAGGAGAATTGCCTAGCATTTCGGTGCTGGACTGCCCCTGGCCAGGACAAAGACTGATATGCGGGGAAATGTCTTCTCTGTGAAAAGAACAGTGAGCTAAAAACATGGTCGAGACTCTCCCAAGGTCCATCCACCCAAGAACAGGTCAATGGCTGTGTTCGTGCTGGTAGAGAGACTCCCAGAGCCCCCTCTGGTTTGCCCACTAGTAAGATCTCTGTCTTATCCCCATTGAAACAGAGGCCATTGGCTGCCATCCAGGCCTGGATGATAGCATATGTGTTTTGTAAAGTTTCTAGGTCTTGCTCGTTGTCACCAGATAATGGGAGAAGAATCTGTGTATCATTAGCATAATTGGTGAAAGTTATGCCACATTCTTCTAGATGTGTGTGTCTCGTGCATGGTGGTTTGGGTGTAGGAAGCACAGCAGGGCATTTGGGCCTTCCCCTCTGCTAAGAGATTACAAAGCGAATATTGTGTATGAGAGGAGTGAGAAACGAGGGCATGGAAAGAGAGACAGAGAGAAGAGACTTAGGGAAAGGGCGGGCAAATAGGACAGAGGAGGAAAGGGAAGCATCAGAGAAGATCAGGAGAGCAACATGATGCAGAGAGAAGAGAATGTGGAAGGTGGAAGATAGGGAAGAGGATCAAACAGAAGAAGAGGGAGGAGAGAAGAAAGGCAGAGAGAAAGCAAGCAGAGTGAGAGCAGTGAAAGGCCAGGAGGGTAGAGGAGGCCAATAAAGAGAAGCAGAGATGAGGAAGAGAAGGCCTGCAGCTAGAAGAGGGGAGGTGGCAAACGGTGCAAAGAAGCAAACAAAGAGAAAGACAGTGGAGAACAGTGGAAAAGACACCCCAGAGCTGGGGGAATCTTCAGATAAAGGTATGAGCTAGGACTGGCTGGGCCCACGAATAGGTGAAGGAAGAGAAAGAGGGCAGAAACAGCCCGTGTTTCTTTTTAGCATTGCTCGCCCTGTATATAGAATTTTGGGCGCCAAGAAGCAATTTTGTATTCTGGTTGGCGCTGTACATATCAACAATAGTTAAAGCGAATGGGAATGCGTTGATTTCCAGCCACTGTTGGTCATTGCTCAGGGGCTGCTGCTTAGGACCTGTGGGAGGATCTTCACCCCCCCTCATGTAGAACCAGGGACTCCCTGGCTTCAGCTGGTCGCTCATCTTCTCCCCTCTTTTGCAGGTGGCTGCCTCAGTTCGCGTCCAGATCGCTGTCCTCCCCCTGGCAATTATAAGAAAGGATGCCCTGACGGAGGCTGTCAATATGGTTACGAGTGCTGCTACAAGGAGGATTGCTCAAGCAGCTGTGAGAAGAAGCAAGGAGGTAGGCTACCAGCGTGTCACATCTCCATGCATGCGGCTCTTCTGTGCAGTGCTCCACAGACACACAGTCCGCTGTGCGCCAAATTCAGAAAGGAGCGGTGAATCTTACATAATACAGCACTTTACAAACAGGCCTGGAGGGGGGACCAGAAAACAGGACCGGATGACACAACGCTGGTCAGGACCCAGTAACTTTGCTGCAGGGCATGGAGAGGTGGATGTCAGGAAACAGGACTGGTGTGGGGTGAGGGGTGGCTACTATTGGGTGGTGTATGGTTTGGGTACGCACTAAAGAATGGCACTAGCTGATGAGGAAACTGAGCTGGTGTCAGCAGCCTGGTGCACACTTGCCATTCCTGATAAGCGATGGCACTAGGACAGTGAGGAACCTGAGCTGGTGTCAGCAGCCTGGTGCACACTTGCCATTCCTGATAAGCGATGGCACTAGGACAGTGAGGAACCTGAGCTGGTGTCAGCAGCCCGGTGCACACTTGCCATTCCTGATAAGCGAAGGCACTAGGACAGTGAGGAACCTGAGCTGGTGTCAGCAGCCTGGAGCACACTTGCCATTCCTGATAAGCGAAGGCACTCGGACAGTGAGGAACTTGAGCTGGTGTCAGCAGCCTGGTGCACACTTGCCATTCCTGATAAGTGATGGCACTAGGACAGTGAGGAACCTGAGCTGGTGTCAGCAGCCTGGTGCACACTTGCCATTCCTGATAAGTGATGGCACTAGGACAGTGAGGAAACTGAGCTGGTGTCAGCAGCCTGGTGCACACTTGCCATTCCTGATAAGCGATGGCACTAGGACAGTGAGGAACCTGAGTTGGTGTCACCAGCCTGGTGCACACTTGCCATTCCTGATAAGCGATGGCACTAGGACAGTGAGGAAACTGAGCTGGTGTCAGCAGCCTGGTGCACACTTGCCATTCCTGATAAGCGATGGCACTAGGACAGTTAGGAACCTGAGCTGGTGTCAGCAGCCTGGTGCTCACTTGCCATTCCCGATATGCGATGGCACTAGGACAGTGAGGAAACTGAGCTGGTTTGAATAGGAAGGTACACACTTGTTATTCCTGATAAGTGATAGCACTAGGACAGTGAGGGACCTGAGCTGGTTTCAATAGGACAATGCACACTTGCCATTCCTAATAACTGATGGCACTAGGGCAGTGAGGAAACTGAGCAGGTCATCAGGACAGTTCACACCTGTTATTCCCGATAAGTGATGGCACTAGGACAGTGAGGAAACTGAGCTGGTCTCAGTAACATGGTGTACACTTGGAATATGTACTAAGAGATGGTATTAGCTGGTTGCAGAAACTGAGCTGGTCTGAGTAACATGATGTACACTTGGAGTCTGTACTAAGAAATGGTATTATGTCGTTGCAGAAACTGAGCCGGTCTCGGTAACATGGTGTACACTTGGAGTATGTACTAAGAGATGGTATTAGGTGGTTGCAGAAACTGAGCTGGTCTCTGTAACATTGTGCACACTTGGGGTATGTACTAAGAGATGGTATTAGTGGTTGCAGAAACTGAGCTGGTCTCGGTAACATGGTGCACACTTCGGGTATGTACCATGAGATGGTATTAGTGGTTGCAGAAACTGAGCTGGTCTCGGTAACATGGTGCACACTTGGAGTATGTACTAAGAGATGGTATTAGTGGTTGCAGAAACTGAGCTGGTCTCAGTAACATGGAGGACACTTGGAGTATGTACTAAGAGATGGTATTAGTGGTTGCAGAAACTGAGCTGGTCTCAGTAACATAGTGTACACTTGGAGTATGTACTAAGAGATGGTATTAGTGGTTGCAGAAACTGAGCTGGTCTCAGGAACATGGTGTACACTTGGAGTATGTACTAAGAGATGGTATTAGGTGGTTGCAGAAACTGAGATGGTCTCAGTAACATGGTGTACACTTGGAGTATATACTAAGAGATGGTATTAGTGTTTGCAGAAACTGAGCTGGTCTCAGTAACATGGTGTACACTTGGAGTATGTACTAAGAGATGGTATTAGTGGTTGCAGAAACTGAGCTGGTCTCAGGAACATGGTGTACACTTGGAGTATGTACTAAGAGATGGTATTAGGTGGTTGCAGAAACTGAGCTGGTCTCAGTAACATGGTGTACACTTGGAGTATGTACTAAGAGATGGTATTAGTGGTTGCAGAAACTGAGCTGGTCTCAGTAACATGGTGAACACTTGGAGTATGCACTAAGATATGGTATTAGTGGTTGCAGAAACTGAGCTGGTCTCAGTAACATGGTGTACACTTGGAGCATGTACTAAGAGATGGTATTAGTGGTTGCAGAAACTGAGCTGGTCTCAGTAACAGGGTGTACACTTGGAGTATGTACTAAGAGATGGTATTAGTGGTTGCAGAAACTGAGCTGGTCTCGGTAACATGGAGTACTCTTGGAGTATGTACTAAGAGATGGAATTAGTGGGTGCAGAAACTGAGCTGATCTCGGTAACATGGTGTACACCTGGAGTTTGTACTAAGAGATGGTATTAGGTGGTTGCAGAAACTGAGCTGGTCTCAGTAACATGGTGTACACTTGGAGTATGTACTAAGATGGTATAAGTGGTTGCAGAAACTGAGCTGGTCTCAGGAACATGGTGAACATCTGATGTAAGTACTAAGAGATGGTGTAGTAGGCTGGTGTATATTTGAGTACACACTAAGAACCGGCATAGTATGAAATGCATTTGGAGTACGTACTAAGGGATCACACTAGTCAGATATGGAAATGAGTTGGTTTCAGTAGCAAATTGTGCACGTGATAAATGTACTAATTTGTGGCATAATGCCAATGTGCAAACCAAGCTGGTTTCAGTAGCTTGTCGTAAATTGTAAGAGGGGGCATTAGATGGATTTGGAAACTGAGATGGTTTCAGGTGTACTCTGTGTTAGGCAACGTTTGTATGCAGTACCCTCTGGGAACACTACAAGCAACTATGACTACAGGTATAGGCAACCCAACCTTTGGTATAAGCTTGTACTACACAGCTCTGGTCACGTTTGAGCAGCCAGGCTTATCTCAAGAGGGGTAAGTCTGAGCTGTAGGGGAGTTACACAAAGATTCAGAGTTACAGGTATTCAAACAAACTCTTATACTCAAGGTTTCTTGCATAAATAATTATTAATTTATTTATCAGTCAGTTATAAAGCCTTCTTGAGAAGGGAGCAATGGAATAGTAAGACACAAATGTACTTCAATACTGTACACTCTGAGTTTCTGAATCAGACAAGACCCTTTGGGGATGGCCCAAAGACACAACCTACACCCAGAGGTGACTTCAGTAACAAGGGTACTGCGGACATTAATATCTTACTGTTGGCATTTAGAATACTTTTAGAAGTTGTTAAAAATAAAAGGTTATTAGAACAACAATAGTCCACATATATTCTTAAGCAGGCAAATACTTTCAGATCCCCCCAGAAGAGTCATTCAGTTCAATAGGCTAAACCAAACTCTATAGGCAAAAAGTCTTATATGGGATGAAGCACTTCTGGTGAGTAAATGGAAAAGTCTTGGCACAAGTTCTTAGGAGTCTTTGATGAAAAGAAGAATCAAATGTAGAGCCACAAGCGGATTAGACTTGTGAGTTGTAGATGGTTCAAGCAACTCTACAGCAAGTGGTAAGTACTCCCAGACCTTTTACAGTACCTTTAAAGATGAAGAAAATATGCAGCAGATGACTCCTGTTCCTGTGCAGCTCTGCAGGTCTCGCTGTTCCTGGGCCTCAGTCGTGGGGACAAGAGGGAGGACGTCGGGGGACTCCTGCAATGCACTGCGACGGTCAAAACATGCAACCGGAAATCTTCACTTTCAGTGGCTTTCAGGGGCTGTTTCGCGTTTCCGCTACTCGGATCTACCGCAGATAGCAACAACGTGATTCCTGGCTGTCAAGGTGGACTACCCTTGCTTCTGGGGTCCCACACTTTGTGGAAGTTCAACCAGCTCCAAGATGGGTGTCCAGGTGGCTTACTTTGGAGTTGATATGTCCCACCAACTGAAAGGGAGAAGTAATCCTTGCAGGGGCTTCTCTGTCGATGCAAACTTGGCGTTTCGGCACTGCAGCAGGGCTACCCTGAGCAAACCAACGGTCCAGAAGTTGCAGCAGGCATCCTCTTCAAGCTCTTCTTCGGTTCATTCGTCCAGTGGTCGACTCTGCCTTCCAAGCCAAAAGAAAAAGACTCGCCTTTTATTCAGTTCTCTCCCATTCATTCCAGCCTAGTTGTCACTCACCCAGCAGAGTGGCTGTCCTTACCTGACAGTCAGCCAGCCAATCACTACAGAGTGCATTTGGGTCTCCTAGGAGACTAAGTACAGGGAGTTTCGGTCACATCCCTCACTTCCTGCCTACCCCAAACACTCTGAAGCCAGAGGCGGGTTTCACTCCTAAAGCCCGCCAAAGGCGAAATGAACAAAGAGACCAAACCTGGTCAGGCGCAGAGAAAATCTCAAGAAGGACATTTCCACAAAGAAATGGCGAAAAAAGAAGACTGGGCAACATTTTATCAAAGATGGCTCCTGCGGTTGCTTTACGGGAGCCGTGTACGCGGTTCACGGTAAATGCAAACCATGGTAGTTCGAAAGAAACCACTGCCACCAGCCATTCAGTGAGGAAACGGTAACATAAAAATGTTACATGAGTAGCTAGACACAGGGGATACTAAGTAACCCCTCCAGCACTATATTGTAAGACAGGGAGTACTGGGTCTAGGAATTTGCAAAGGTAAGTAAAGTCAATTTCACTTTACTGCTCTGGGAAACAGAAGTTTATCCCAGAGAAGGTAGTTAAACCTTTGGAAAGGCTTCCCTGTGTCACTGCACTGAAGGTGCTGTGTGACATAATGTAAAAGATGATGCCTATGGAGTTTGTCAGACTCCATAACCAAAGAAAACAAAGTGTACAAAATCACATTAAAACACATGAGAGAGCGGGAATAAGGGTCACACTCTCTCCAGGTTAAAAAAGTCAAGTCCTCGAAGTCCAGCAAAGTTGCTGGGGGTCACTAAGGTAGAGGGAATTAGCACATTTTTGAGAATTGTCCCTAACACTGTGTACATTTGGCATATGCACCAAGGGAAGCGCTGTGGTGATATGGAAACTGAGCTGGTGTCAAGTGAATAATGTACGTTTGGCATACGTAATCAGGGAGCCTTCTGTAACAGCACCATGATGCCCAAGGGCTGCTGTGTGCTTTATAAATGCAAATAAATACATTTTAAAAATTGTGGTTGGGATGCAGTGGCGTAGACAGGGTAGGGCTTGAGCGTGCAAGATCCACCCAATATCTGTAAATGCCCACTCAGCAGCGCTGTGTTGGCATTTACAGGTGTTAATGTCACTGCGGATTAGCTTCAGGCCCCACTGGTTAGTCAATCCTGGCTGCGTCTCTGGTGGGCTGTCTGAGATATGATAACATGAGTCAAGTACTTCCGTGAGTTGGGCTTACACATTAGAACTTGCACCGGAAGAACAGTGCACGACTGAGTGTGATGAGTGTGTCAGTATTATGGCTATGATGAGTGTGTCAGTATTATAGCTGTGATGAGTGTGTCAGTATTATGGCTGTGATGAGTGTGTCAGTATTATAGCTGTGATGAGTGTGTCAGTATTATGGCTGTGATGAGTGTGTCAGTAGTATGGCTGTGATGAGTGTGTCAGTATTATGGCTGTGATGAGTGTGTCAGTAGTATGGCTGTGGTGAGTGTGTCAGAATTATGGCTTTGGTGAGTGTGTTGGTATTATGGCTGTGATGAGTGTGTCAGTATTATGGCTTTGGTGAGTGTGTCAGTATTATGGCTGTGATGAGTGTGTCAGTAATATGGCTTTGGTGAGGGTGTCAGTATTATGGCTGTGATGAGTGTGTCAGTATTATGGCTGTGGTTGGTGCAGGAGCTTCTAGTCTTTTCTAAGAGTTAGGGTGTTTCCCTGCATCCTGGTCCTTAGGGGCTAAGGGTTTAGGCGTTTCTTTGGGATCTCTGGCACATCATCTAAGCATGACAGGAAGCCTAGCTCGCTGGAAGAGGGGTGGATGGTGGAGTGTGATTGGTGGGGCGGCGGGAGTGCCTCTAGGGCAACTTAATGACCGGTTGAGCAATGCCATAGTGGATGGATCGCTGAGGGAGTAAATACTGCTGCTTGCTTGCTGCCAGGTGGGATGAAAGAGGCTGGGGAGAGATCCGACAGTGGGTAGCTTGCCTCTCTGGACTCTATGGGGTTTGCCACCGGGGGTAACATGCCAGCTTGCACCGCTGGAGGATCTTTCCAAGAGTTAGGTAAGGTAAGGAGTGAGACGCCCACCCTTCCCCCTTGATCCACTGGCAGACTAACACTTCCATCCCTGGGATTAGGGGAACAGGAAGAGATTGGCTGAAGAGACAATACTGGGAGTGTGAAGGTTTAAATGATACCTGTGGAGTCCTGCAAAGCTCCCAACTTCACAGCGATGAATATTAAACCTTTACAACTTGCAAAAAGGTGCAAAGTTAAGTTAAAAATGTTGACTTCGGGGGAGATAGAAGCACAGAACAGAAGAGGGGAAGGATATGTCGACATGGGTGAGCTAGCACTAGCAGCACAGAACAGAAGAGGGAAAGGATTGGTCAACATGGGGGAGCTAGAAGCTCAGAACAGAAGAGGGGAAGAATAGGTCGACACGGGGGAGCTAGAAGCACAGAACAGAAGAGGGGAAGGATTGGTCGAGATGGGGGAGCTAGGAGCTCAGAGCAGAAGAGGGGAAGGATAGGTCAGCATGGGGGAGCTACCTACACAGACAGAAGCGGGGAAGGATAGGTCGACATCTGTGAGCTAGGAGCACAGAACAGAGGAGGGGAAGGATAGGTCGACATGGGTGAGCTAGGAGCACAGACAGAAGAGGGGAAGGATAGATCGATATGGGTGAGATAGAAGCACAGACAGAAGAGGGGAAGGATACGTCGACATGGGTGAGCTAGCAGCACAGACAGAAAAGGGGAAGGATAGGTCGATATGGGTGAGCTAGGAGCACAGAACAGAAGAGGGAAAGGATAGCTCGACATGGTGAGCTAGGAGCACAGAAAAGAAGAAAAGGATTGCTCGACATTGGTGAGCTAGGAGCACAGAAAAGAAGGGGGGGAATGATAACTCGACATGGGTGAGCTAAGAGCACAGAAGAGGGGAAGGATAGGTCGACATGTTGAGCTAGGAGCACAGAACAGAAGAGGGGAAGGATTGGTCGACATGGGGGAGATTTGAGCACAGAACAGAAGAGGGGAAGGATAGGCCGACATGGGTGAGCTAGGAGCACAGAAAAGAAGAGGGGGTGGATAGGTCAACATGGGTGAGCTAGGAGCAAAGAAGAGGGGGAGAATAAGTCGACATAGGTGAGCTAGGAGCACAAAACAGAAGAGGCGGAAGGATAGGTCGACATGGGTGAGCTAGGAGTACAGAAAAGAAGAGGGGTAGGATAAGTCAACATGCGTGAGTCAGGAGCACAAAAAGAAGAGGGAAGGATAGGTCGACATGGGTGAGCTAGGAGCACAGAACAGAGGAGGGATAGGATAGGTCATCATGGGTGAGTCAGGAGCACAAAAAGAAGAGGGAAGGATAGGTCGACATGGGTGAGCTAGGAGCACAGAACAGAAGAGGGTAGGGTAGGTTGACAAGGGTGAGTGAGGAGCACAGAACAGAAGAGGGGGAGAATAGGTCGACGTGGGTGAGCCAGGAGCACAGAAGAGGGGCAGGATAGGTCAACATGGGGGAGCAAGGAGCACAGAAGAGGGGAAGTATACTTTGATACGTGTGAACTAAGAGCACAGAACAGAAGAGAGGAATGATAGGTTGACACGGGGGAGATAGAAGCACAGAACAGAAGAGGTGAAGGATTGGTCAACATGGGGGAGCTAGGAGCTCAGAACAGAAGAGGGGAAGGATAGGTCAGCATGGGTGAGCTACCTGCACAGACAGAAGCGGGGAAGGATAGGTCGACATCTGTGAGCTAGGAGGACAGACAGAAGAGGGGAAGCATAGGTCGACATGGGTGAGCTAGAAGCACAGAACAGAAGTGGGGAAGGATAGATCAACATGGGTGAGCTAGCAGCACAGACAGAAGAGGGGAAGGATAGCTCGACTTGGTGAGCTTGGAGCACAGAAAAGAAGAAAAGGATAGCTCGACATTGGTGAGCTAGGTGCACAGAAAAGAAGGGGGAAAATGATAGCTCGACATCGGTGAGCTAGGAACACAGAAGAGGGGAAGGATAGGTCGACATGGTTGAGCTAGGAGCACAGAACAGAAGATGGGAAGGATTGGTCGACATGGGTTAGATAGGAGCACAGAACAGAAGAGGAGAATGATAGGTCGACATGGGTGAGCTAGGAGCACAGAAAAGGGGGAGGATATGTCAACATGGGTGAGCTAGGAGCACAAAACAGAAGAGGGGGAAGGTTAGGTCGACATGGGTGAGCTAGGAGTACAGAAAAGAAGAGGGGTAGGATAAGTCAACATGGCTGAGCTAGGAATACAGAAAAGAAGAGGGGAAGGATAGGTCATCATGGGTGAGCTAGGAGCACAGAAAAGAAGAGAGAAGTATAGGTCGACATGGGTGAGCTAGGATCACGGAACAAAATAGGGGAGGGGAAGGATAGGTCGACATGGGGGAGCTAGGAGCACAGAACAGAAGAGGGATAGTAGAGGTCATCATGCGTGAGCTAGGAGCACACAAAGAAGGGGGAAATGATAGCTCGACATGGGTGAGCTAGGAGCAGAGAGGAGGGGAAGGATAGGTCTACATCGTTGAGCTAGGAGCGCAGAACAGAAGAGGGGGAGGATTGGTCGACATGGGTGAGCTAGGAACACCTGAAAAAAAGAAGGGAAGGATAGGTCAACATGGGTGAGCTAGGAGCACAGAAAAGAAGAGGGGAGGGATAGGTCGGCCTGGGTGAGCTAGGAGCACAGAAGAGGGGAAGGATAGGTCGTCATGGGTGAGGTAGGAGTACAGAACAGAAGAGGGGTAGCATAAGTCAACATGGGTGAGCTAGAAATACAGGAAAGAAGAGGGGAAGGATAGGTCGATGTGGGTGAGCTAGGAGCACAGAAAAGAAGAAGGGAGGATAGGTCGACATGGGTGAGCTAGGATCACAGAACAGAAGAGGGGAGGGGAAGGATCGGTCGACATGGGGGAGCTAGGAGCACAGAACAGAAGAAAAGGATAGCTCGATATTTTTGATCTAGGAGCACAGAAAAGAAAGGGGAAATGATAGCTCAACATGGGTGAGATAGGAGCAAGGAAGAGGGGAAGGATAGGTCGATATGGGTGAGTTAGGAGCACAGAACAGAAGTGGGGAAGGATAGATCGATTGGGTGAGCTAGCAGCACAGACAGAAGAGGGGGGTAGGTCGATATGGGTGAGATAGGAGCATAGAACAGAAGAAAAGGATAGCTCGACATTTGTGAGCTAGGAGCACAGAAAAGAAGGGGAAGGATAGGTTGATATGGGTGAGTTAGGAGCACAGAACAGAAGTGGGGAAGGATAGATCGACATGGGTGAGCTAGCAGCACAGACAGAAGAGGGGAAGGCTATGTCGACATGGGTGAGCTAGCAGCACAGACAGAAGAGGGGGAGGGTAGGTCGATATGGGTGAGCTAGGAGCACAGAACAGAAGAAAAGGATAGCTCGACATTGGTGAGCTAGGAGCACAGAAAAGAAGGGGGAAATAATAGCTCGACATGGGTGAGCTAGGAGCACAGAAGAGGGGAAGGATAGGTCAACATGGTTGAGCTAAGAGCACAGAAGAGGAGAAGTATTGGTCGACATGGGGGAGCTAGGAGCTCAGAAGAGAAGAGGGGTAGGATAGGTTGGCATGGATGAGCTAGGAGCATGGACAGAAGAGGGGAAGGGTAGGTCGATATGGGTGAGCTAGGATCACAGAACAGAAGAAAAGGAAAGCTCGGCATTGGTGAGCTAGGAGCACAGAAAAGAAGGGGGAAATGATAGCTCGACATGGGTGAGCTAGGAGCACAGGAGAGGGGAAGGATTGGTAAACATGGGTGAGCTAGGAGCACAGAACAGAAGAGGGGAATGATAGGTCGACATGGGTGAGCTAGGAACACCTGAAAAGAAGAAGGGAAGGATAGGTCGACATGGGTGAGCTAGGAGCACAGAAGAGGGAAGGATAGGTCAATATGGGTGAGCTAGGAGTGCAAAACAGAAGAGGGGGAAGGATAGGTCGACATGGGTGAGCTCGGAGTACAGAACAGAAGAGGGGTAGGATAAGTCCACATGGGTGAGCTAGGAATACAGAAAAGAAGAGGGGAAGGATAGGTTGATGTGGGTGAGCTAGGAGCACAGAAAAGAAGAGGGAAAGGATAGGTCATCATGGGTGAGCTAGGAGCACAGAAAAGAAGCGGGAAGGATAGGTCGACATGGGTGAGCTAGGATCACAGAACAGAAGAGCGGAGGGGAAGGATAGGTCGACATGGGGGAGCTAGGAGCACAGAACAGAGGAGGGATAGGATAGGTTGTCATGGGTGAGCTAGGAGCACAGAACAGAAGTGGGGAAGGATAGATCGACATGGGTGAGCTAGCAGCACAGACAGAACAGGGGAAGGATATGTCGACATGGGTGAGCTAGCAGCACAGAAGAGAAGAGGGGAGGGGAAGGATAGGTTTACATGGGAGAGCTAGGAAAACAGAAGAGGGAAAGGATAGCTCGACGTGGGTGAGCTAGGAGCACAGAACAGAAGAAAAGGAAAGCTCGACATTGGTGAGCTAGGAGCACAGAAAAGAAGGGGGAAATGATAGCTCGACATGGGTGAGCTAGGAGCACAGAAGAGGGGAAGGTTTGGTCAACATGGGTGAGCTAGGAGCACAGAACAGAAGAGGGGAATGATAGGTCGACATTGGTGAGATAGGAGCACAGAAAAGAAGAGGGGAAGGATAGTTCGACATGGGTGAGCTAGGAGCACAGAAGAGGGAAGGATAGGTCGATATGGGTGAGCTAGGAGCAAAACAGAAGAGGGGGAAGGATTGGATGACATGGGTGAGCTCGGAGTACAGAACAGATGAGGGTTAGGATAAGTCAACATGGGTGAGCTAGGAATACAGAAAAGAAGAGGGGAAGGATAGGTCGATGTGGGTGAGCTAGGAGCACAGAAAAGAAGAGCGAAAGGATAGGTCATCATGGGTGAGCTAGGAGCACAGAAAAGAAGCGGGAAGGATAGGTCGACATGGGTGAGCTAGGATCACAGAACAGAAGAGCGGAGGGGAAGGATAGGTCGACATGGGGGAGATAGGAGCACAGAACAGAGGAGGGATAGGATAGGTCATCATGGGTGAGCTAGGAGCACAGAAAGAAGAGGGAAGGATAGGTCGACGTGGGTGAGCTAGGAGCACAGAACAGAAGAAGGGAGGGGAAGGATGGGTTGACATGGGAGAGCTAGGAAAACAGAAGAGGGAAAGGATAGCTCGAAGTGGGTGAGCTAGGAGCACAGAACAGGAGGTGGATAGAAAAAGTCGACATGGGTGAGCTAGGAGCACAGAACAGAAGCGGGGAGGGATAGGTCAACATGTGTGAGCTACGAGCACAGAACAGAAGAACAGGTGATAGGTTGACATGGATGAGTTAGGATCACAGAAGAGGGGAGGGATAGGGCGACATGGTTGAGCAAGGAGCAGAGAACAGAAGAGGGAAAGGATAGGTCTGCATGGTTGAGCTAGGAGCACAGAACAGAAGAGGGAAAGGATTGATCAACATGGGTGTGAGAAGGAGGCTATAGACAGTGGGCTGGTTCCACTAAGAGGGTGCACATATGAAGTAGGGAATAAGGATTGGCATAAGGCTTACGTGGGAAGTCAGCTTTTGCCATTTAGACCTTGTGCATCAAGAGCAGGTATTAAGGGATGACACTAATGAAAGGGTCTGCAACCTGCGGCTCTCCTATTGCTTTAGACTATGACTCCCATGATCCTTCACTATTGACACTGATGGCTAAATCTGATGAAAGTTGTAGTCCAAAACATCTGGAATGCCACAATTTGCATCATTCGGCACTAAAGTGATAAAGAAGAGTATGTGTGGTCTAATACTAAGTAACTACATTGTAGCATCAAAGGGCAGCTGTTCCCCAAGTGCAATCGACCAAAGGACCTGCAAATCACTTTCAAGTCGCGGCTTCCGTGACAGCCAGGTGGCCACATTCTATCACAATGAGGCGAAAAGATGGGATCACAGGATGGGCACGTCTCTGCAGTCCTTTGGTCACATGCCCTCCTTCTCCACACTCACGCCACACGAGCACTGGTGCAGCACACGCAGCAGCAATCGCCATTGGCTTTCACTAGTGCCCTTGTGTTTTTCCTCGTGCCACGTGAGCACTGGTGCGGCACATGAAGCAGCAATCGCCATTGGCTTTCACTAGTGCCCTTGTGTGAAAGTCAATGGGCTGTGTTTGTGCTGGTAGAGAGTTTCCCAGACCCCCCCTCTGGTTTGCATGCCAAGTAACTTTGGGTCACACCCTAAGTTACCAGGGGAATCCAGACGTGGACCGTTTGCTCACTGCTCACAGAGAGGCACAGCTTCACCTCACTGATGATGCCCAACTAGGCTGAAACACGTGTATGGGGTTGATGTCGTACTCTTGTTCGGAGGAGAATTGCCTAGCATTTCGGTGCTGGACTGCCCCTGGCCAGGACAAAGACTGATATGCGGGGAAATGTCTTCTCTGTGAAAAGAACAGTGAGCTAAAAACATGGTCGAGACTCTCCCAGGGTCCATCCACCCAAGAACAGGTCAATGGCTGTGTTCGTGCTGGTAGAGAGACTCCCAGAGCCCCCTCTGGTTTGCCCACTAGTAAGATCTCTGTCTTATCCCCATTGAAACAGAGGCCATTGGCTGCCATCCAGGCCTGGATGATAGCATATGTGTTTTGTAAAGTTTCTAGGTCTTGCTCGTTGTCACCAGATAATGGGAGAAGAATCTGTGTATCATTAGCATAATTGGTGAAAGTTATGCCAAATTCTTCTAGATGTGTGTGTCTTGTGCATGGTGGTTTGGGTGTAGGAAGCACAGCAGGGCATTTGGGCCTCCCCCCTCTGCTAAGAGATTACAAAGAGAATATTGTGTATGAGAGGAGTGAGAAACGAGGGCATGGAAAGAGAGACAGAGAGAAGAGACTTAGGGAAAGGGCGGGCAAATAGGACAGAGGAGGAAAGGGAAGCATCAGAGAAGATCAGGAGAGCAACATGATGCAGAGAGAAGAGAATGTGGAAGGTGGATGAAAGGGATGAGGAGCAAACAGAAGAAGAGGGAGGAGAGAAGAAAGGCAGAGAGAAAGCAAGCAGAGTGAGAGCAGTGAAAGGCCAGGAGGGTAGAGGAGGCCAATAAAGAGAAGCAGAGATGAGGAAGAGAAGGCCTGCAGCTAGAAGAGGGGAGGTGGCAAACGGTGCAAAGAAGCAAACAAAGAGAAAGACAGTGGAGAACAGTGGAAAAGACACCCCAGAGCTGGGGGGATCTTCAGATAAAGGTATGAGCTAGGACTGGCTGGGCCCACGAATAGGTGAAGGAAGAGAAAGAGGGCAGAAACAGCCCGTGTTTCTTTTTAGCATTGCTCGCCCTGTATATAGAATTTTGGGCGCCAAGAAGCAATTTTGTATTCTGGTTGGCGCTGTACATATCAACAATAGTTAAAGCGAATGGGAATGCGTTGATTTCCAGCCACTGTTGGTCATTGCTCAGGGGCTGCTGCTTAGGACCTGTGGGAGGATCTTCACCCCCCCTCATGTAGAACCAGGGACCCCCTGGCTTCAGCTGGTCGCTCATCTTCTCCCCTCTTTTGCAGGTGGCTGCCGCAGATCGCGTCCAGACCGCTGTCCTCCCCCTGGCAATTATAAGAAAGGATGCCCTGACGGAGGCTGTCAATATGGTTACGAGTGCTGCTACAAGGAGGATTGCTCAAGCAGCTGTGAGAAGAAGCAAGGAGGTAGGCTACCAGCGTGTCACATCTCCATGCATGCGGCTCTTCTGTGCAGTGCTCCACAGGCACACAGTCCGCTGTGCGCCAAATTCAGAAAGGAGCGGTGAATCTTACATAATACAGCACTTTACAAACAGGCCTGGAGGGGGGACCAGAAAACAGGACAGGATGACACAACGCTGGTCAGGACCCAGTAACTTTGCTGCAGGGCATGGAGAGGTGGATGTCAGGAAACAGGAGTGGTGTGGGGTGAGGGGTGGCTACTATTGGGTGGTGTATGGTTTGGGTACGCACTAAAGAATGGCACTAGCTGATGAGGAAACTGAGCTGGTGTCAGCAGCCTGGTGCACACTTGCCATTCCGGATAAGCGATGACACTAGGACAGTGAGGAACCTGAGCTGGTGTCAGCAGCCTGGTGCACACTTGTTATTCCTGATAAGTGATGGCACTAGGACAGTGAGGAAACTGAGCTGGTGTCAGCAGCCTGGTGCACACTTGCCATTCCTGATAAGCGATGGCACTAGGACAGTGAGGAAACTGAGCTGGTGTCAGCAGCCTGGTGCACACTTGCCATTCCGGATAAGCGATGGCACTAGGACAGTGAGGAACCTGAGCTGGTGTCAGCAGCCTGGTGCACACTTGCCATTCCGGATAAGCGATGGCACTAGGACAGTGAGGAAACTGAGCTGGTGTCAGCAGCCTGGTGCACACTTGCCATTCCCGATAAGCGATGGCACTAGGACAGTGAGGAAACTGAGCTGGTTTGAATAGGAAGGTACACACTTGTTATTCCTGATAAGTGATGGCACTAGGACAGTGAGGAAACTGAGCTGGTTTCAGAAGCCTGGTACACACTTGTTATTCCTGATAAGTGATAGCACTAGGACAGCGAGGGAACTGAGCTGGTTTCAATAGAACAATGCACACTTGCCATTCCTAATAACTGATGGCACTAGGGCAGTGAGGAAACTGAGCAGGTCATCAGGACAGTTTGCACATGTTATTCCCGATAAGTGATGGCACTAGGACAGTGCGGAAACTGAGCTGGTCTCAGTAACATGGTGTACACTTGGAGTATGTACTAAGAGATGGTATTAACTGGTTGCAGAAACTGAGCTGGTCTGAGTAACATGATGTACACTTGGAGTCTGTACTAAAAAATGGTATTATGTCGTTGCAGAAACTGAGCCGGTCTCGGTAACATGGTGTACACTTGGAGTATGTACTAAGAGATGGTATTAGTGGTTGCAGAAACTGAGCTGGTCTCGGTAACCTGGTGTACACTTGGAGTATGTACTATGAGATGGTATTAGGTGGTTGCAGAAACTGAGCTGGTCTCTGTAACATTGTGCACACTTGGGATATGTACTAAGAGATGGTATTAGTGGTTGCAGAAACTGAGCTGGTCTCGGTAACATGGTGCATACTTCAGGTATGTACCATGAGATGGTATTAGTGGTTGCAGAAACTGAGCTGGTCTCGGTAACATGGTGCACACTTGGAGTATGTACTAAGAGATGGTATTAGTGGTTGCAGAAACAGAGCTGGTCTCAGTAACATGGTGTACACTTGGAGTATGTACTAAGAGATGGTATTAGTGGTTGCAGAAACTGAGCTGGTCTCAGGAACATGGTGTACACTTGGAGTATGTACTAAGAGATGGTATTAGGTGGTTGCAGAAACTGAGCTGGTCTCAGTAACATGGTGTACACTTGGAGTATGTACTAAGAGATGGTATTAGTGGTTGCAGAAACTGAGCTGGTCTCAGTAACATGGTGAACACTTGGAGTATGCACTAAGGTATGGTATTAGTGGTTGCAGAAACTGAGCTGGTCTCAGTAACATGGTGTACACTTGGAGCATGTACTAAGAGATGGTATTAGTGGTTGCAGAAACTGAGCTGGTCTCAGTAACATGGTGTACACTTGGAGTATGCACTAAGAGATGGTATTAGTGGTTGCAGAAACTGAGTTGGTCTCAGGAGCATGGTGTACACTTGGAGTATGTACTAAGAGATGGTATTAGGTGGTTGCAGAAACTGAGTTGGTCTCAGTAACATGGTGTACACTTGGAGTATGTACTAAGAGATGGTATTAGTGGTTGCAGAAACTGAGCTGGTCTCAGTAACATGGTGAACACTTGGAGTATGCACTAAGAGATGGTATTAGTGGTTGCAGAAACTGAGCTGGTCTCAGTAACATGGTGTACACTTGGAGCATGTACTAAGAGATGGTATTAGTGGTTGTAGAAACTGAGCTGGTCTCAGTAACAGGGTGTACACTTGGAGCATGTACTAAGAGATGGTATTAGTGGTTGCAGAAACTGAGCTGGTCTCGGTAACATGGAGTACACTTGGAGTATGTACTAAGAGATGGAATTAGTGGGTGCAGAAACTGAGCTGGTTTCGGTAACATGGTGTACACCTGGAGTATGTACTAAGAGATGGTATTAGGTGGTTGCAGAAACTGAGCTGGTCTCAGTAACATGGTGTACACTTGGAGTATGTACTAAGATGGTATTAGTGGTTGCAGAAACTGAGCTGGTCTCAGGAACATGGTGAACATCTGATGTAAGTACTAAGAGATGGTGTAGTAGGCTGGTGTATATTTGAGTACACACTAAGAACCGGCATAGTATGAAATGCATTTGGAGTACGTACTAAGGGATCACACTAGTCAGATATGGAAATGAGTTGGTTTCAATAGCAAATTGTGCACGTGATAAATGTACTAATTTGTGGCATAATGCCAATGTGCAAACCAAGCTAGTTTCAGTAGCTTGTCGTAAATTGTAAGAGGGGGCATTAGATGGATTTGGAAACTGAGATGGTTTCAGGTGTACTCTGTGTTAGGCAACGTTTGTATGCAGTACCCTCTGAGAACACTACAAGCAACTATGACTACAGGTATAGGCAACCCAACCTTTGGTATAAGCTTGTACTACACAGCTCTGGTCACGTTTGAGCAGCCAGGCTTATCTCAAGAGGGGCCAGTCTGAGCTGTAGGGGAGTTACACAAAGATTCAGAGTTACAGGTATTCAAACAAACTCTTATACTCAAGGTTTCTTGCATAAATAATTATTAATTTATGTATCAGTCAGTTATAAAGCCTTCTTGAGAAGGGAGCAATGGAATAGTAAGACACAAATATACTTCAATACTGTACACTCTGAGTTTCTGAATCAGACAAGACCTTTTGGGGATGGCCCACAGACACAACCTACACCCAGAGGTGACTTCAGTAACAAGGGTACTGCGGACATTAATATCTTACTGTTGGCATTTAGAATACTTTTAGAAGTTGTTAAAATTAAAAGGTTATTAGAACAACAATAGTCCACATATATTCTTAAGCAGGCAAATACTTTCAGATCCCCCCAGAAGAGTCATTCAGTTCAATAGGCTAAACCAAACTCTATAGGCAAAAAGTCTTATATGGGATGAAGCACTTCTGGTGAGTAAATGGAAAAGTCTTGGCACAAGTTCTTAGGAGTCTTTGATGAAAAGAAGAATCAAATGTAGAGCCACAAGCGGATTAGACTTGTGAGTTGTAGATGGTTCAAGCAACTCTACAGCAAGAGGTAAGTACTCTCAGACTTTTTACAGTACCTTTAAAGATGAAGAAAATATGCAGCAGATGACTCCTGTTCCTGTGCAGCTCTGCAGGTCTTGCTGTTCCTGGGCCTCAGTCGTGGGGACAAGAGGGAGGACGTCGGGGGACTCCTGCAATGCACTGGGACGGTCAAAACATGCAACCGGAAAACTTCACTTTCAGTGGCTTTCAGGGGCTGTTTCGCGTTTCCGCTACTCGGATCTACCGCAGATAGCAACAACATGATTCCTGGCTGTCAAGGTGGACTACCCTTGCTTCTGGGGTCCCACACTTTGTGGAAGTTCAACCAGCTCCAAGATGGGTGTCCAGGTGGCTTACTTTGGAGTTGATTTGTCCCACCAACTCAAAGGGAGAAGTAATCCTTGCAGGGGCTTCTCTGTCGATGCAAACTTGGCATTTCGGCACTGCAGCAGGGCTACCCTGGGCAAACCAAAGGTCCAGGAGTTGCAGCAGGCGTCCTCTTCAAGCTCTTCTTCGGTTCATTCGTCCAGTGGTCGACTCTGCCTTCCAAGCCAAAAGAAAAAGACTCGCCTTTTATTCAGTTCTCTCCCATTCATTCCAGCCTAGTTGTCACTCACCCAGCAGAGTGGCTGTCCTTACCTGACAGTCAGCCAGCCAATCACTACAGAGTGCATTTGGGTCTCCTAGGAGACTAAGTACAGGGAGTTTTGGTCACATCCTTCACTTCCTGCCTACCCCAAACACTCTGAAGCCAGAGGCGGGTTTCACTCCTAAAGCCCGCCAAAGGCGAAATGAACAAAGAGACCAAACCTGGTCAGGCGCAGAGAAAATCTCAAGAAGGACATTTCCACAAAGAAATGGCGAAAAAAGAAGACTGGGCAACATTTTATCAAAGATGGCTCCTGCGGTTGCTTTACGGGAGCCGTGTACGCGGTTCACGGTAAATGCAAACCATGGTAGTTCGAATGAAACCACTGCCACCAGCCATTCAGTGAGGAAACGGTAACATAAAAATGTTACATGAGTAGCTAGACACAGGGGATACTAAGTAACCCCTCCAGCACTATATTGTAAGACAGGGAGTACTGGGTCTAGGAATTTGCAAAGGTAAGTAAAGTCAATTTCACTTTACTGCTCTGGGAAACAGAAGTTTATCCCAGAGAAGGTAGTTAAACCTTTGGAAAGGCTTCCCTGTGTCACTGCACTGAAGGTGCTGTGTGACACAATGTAAAAGATGATGCCTATGGAGTTTGTCAGACTCCATAACCAAAGAAAACAAAGTGTACAAAATCACATTAAAACACATGAGAGAGCGGGAATAATGGTCACACTCTCTCCAGGTTAAAAAAGTCAAGTCCTCGAAGTCCAGCAAAGTTGCTGGGGGTCACTAGGGTAGAGGGAATTAGCACATTTTTGAGAATTGTCCCTAACACTGTGTACATTTGGCACAGGCACCAAGGGAAGCGCTGTGGTGATATGGAAACTGAGCTGGTGTCAAGTGAATAATGTACGTTTGGCATACGTAATCAGGGAGCCTTCTGTAACAGCACCATGATGCCCAGGGCTGCTGTGTGCTTTATAAATGCAAATAAATACATTTTAAAAATTGTGGTTGGGATGCAGTGGCGTAGACAGGGTAGGGCTTGAGCGTGCAAGATCCACCCAATATCTGTAAATGCCCACTCAGCAGCGCTGTGTTGGCATTTACAGGTGTTAATGTCACTGCGGATTAGCTTCAGGCCCCACTGGTTAGTCAATCCTGGCTGCGCCTCTGGTGGGCTGTCTGAGATATGATAACATGAGTCAAGTACTTCCGTGAGTTGGGCTTACACATTAGAACTTGCACCGGAAGAACAGTGCACGACTGAGTGTGATGAGTGTGTCAGTATTATGGCTATGATGAGTGTGTCAGTATTATAGCTGTGATGAGTGTGTCAGTATTATGGCTGTGATGAGTGTGTCAGTAGTATGGCTGTGGTGAGTGTGTCAGAATTATGGCTTTGGTGAGTGTGTTGGTATTATGGCTGTGATGAGTGTGTCAGTATTATGGCTTTGGTGAGTGTGTCAGTATTATGGCTGTGATGAGGGTGTCAGTAATATGGCTTTGGTGAGGGTGTCAGTATTATGGCTGTGATGAGTGTGTCAGTATTATGGCTGTGGTTGGTGCAGGAGCTTCTAGTCTTTTCTAAGAGTTAGGGTGTTTCCCTGCTTCCTGGTCCTTAGGGGCTAAGGGTTTAGGCGTTTCTTTGGGATCTCTGGCACATCATCTAAGCATGACAGGAAGCCTAGCTCGCTGGAAGAGGGGTGGATGGTGGAGTGTGATTGGTGGGGCGGCGAGAGTGCCTCTAGGGCAACTTAATGGCCGGTTGAGCAATGCCATAGTGGATGGATCGCTGAGGGAGTAAATACTGCTACTTGCTTGCTGCCAGGTGGGATGAAAGAGGCTGGGGAGAGATCCGACAGTGGGGAGCTTGCCTCTCTGGACTCTATGGGGTTTGCCACCGGGGGTAACATGCCAGCTTGCACCGCTGGAGGATCTTTCCAAGAGTTAGGTAAGGTAAGGAGTGAGACGCCCACCCTTGATCCACTGGCAGACTAAAACTTCCATCCCTGGGATTAGGGGACCAGAAAGAGATTGGCTGAAGAGACAATACTGGGAGTGTGAAGGTTTAAATGATACCTATGGAGTCCTGCAAAGCTCCTAACTTCACAGCGATGAAGATTGAACCTTTACAACTTGCAAAAAGGTGCAAAGTTAAGTTAAAAATGTTGACTTCGGGGGAGATAGAAGCACAGAACAGAAGAGGGGAAGGATATGTCGACATGGGTGAGCTAGCACTAGCAGCACAGAACAGAAGAGGGAAAGGATTGGTCAACATGGGGGAGCTAGGAGCTCAGAACAGAAGAGGGGAAGGATAGGTCGACACGGGGGAGCTAGAAGCACAGAACAGAAGAGGGGAAGGATTGGTCGACATGGGGGAGCTAGGAGCTCAGAACAGAAGAGGGGAAGGATAGGTCAGCATGGGGGAGCTACCTACACAGACAGAAGCGGGGAAGGATAGGTCGACATCTGTGAGCTAGGAGCACAGAGGAGGGGAAGGATAGGTCGACATGGGTGAGCTAGGTGCACAGACAGAAGAAGGGAAGGATAGGTCGACATGGGTGAGCTAGGAGCACAGACAGAAGAGGAGAAGGATAGGTCGATATGGGTCAGATAGAAGCACAGACAGAAGAGGGGAAGGATACGTCAACATGGGTGAGCTAGCAGCACAGACAGAAAAGGGGAAGGATAGGTCGATATGGGTGAGCTAGGAGCACAGAACAGAAGAGGGAAAGGATAGCTCGACATGGTGAGCTAGGAGCACAGAAAAGAAGAAAAGGATAGCTCGGCATTGGTGAGCTAGGAGCACAGAAAAGAAGGGGGGGAATGATAACTCGACATGGGTGAGCTAAGAGCACAGAAGAGGGGAAGGATAGGTCGAAATGTTGAGCTAGGAGCACAGAACAGAAGAGGGGAAGGATTGGTCGACATGGGGGAGATTTGAGCACAGAACAGAAGAGGGGAAGGATAGGCCGACATGGGTGAGCTAGGTGCACAGAAAAGAAGAGGGGATGGATAGGTCGACATGGGTGAGCTTGGAGCAAAGAAGAGGGGGAGGATAAGTCGACATAGGTGAGCTAGGAGCACAAAACAGAAGAGGGGGAAGGATAGGTCGACATGGGTGAGCTAGGAGTACAGAAAAGAAGAGGGGTAGGATAAGTCAACATGCGTGAGTCAGGAGAACAAAAAGAAGAGGGAAGGATAGGTCGACATGGGTGAGCTAGGAGAACAGAACAGAGGAGGGATAGGATAGGTCATCATGGGTGAGTCAGGAGCACAAAAAGAAGAGGAAAGGATAGGTCGACATGGGTGAGCTAGGAGCACAGAACATAAGAGGGTAGGGTAGGTTGACAAGGGTGAGTGAGGAGCACAGAACAGAAGAGGGGGAGGATAGGTCGACGTGGGTGAGCCAGGAGCACAGAAGAGGGGCAGGATAGGTCAACATGGGGGAGCGAGGAGCACAGAAGAGGGGAAGTATACTTTGATACGTGTGAGCTAAGAGCACAGAACAGAAGAGAGGAATGATAGGTCGACAGGGGGGAGATAGAAGCACAGAACAGCAGAGGGGAAGGATTGGTCGACATGGGTTAGATAGGAGCACAGAACAGAAGAGCAGAATGATAGGTCGACATGGGTGAGCTAGGAGCACAGAAAAGGGGGAGGATAGGTCAACATGGGTGAGCTAGGAGCACAAAACAGAAGAGGAGGAAGGTTAGGTCGACATGGGTGAGCTAGGAGTACAGAAAAGAAGAGGGGAAGGATAGGTCATCATGGGTGAGCTAGGAGCACAGAAAAGAAGAGGAAAGTATAGGTCGACATGGGTGAGCTAGGATCACGGAACAAAAGAGGGGAGGGGAAGGATAGGTCGACATGGGGGAGCTAGGAGCACAGAACAGAAGAGGGATAGTAGAGGTCATCATGCATGAGCTAGGAGCACACAAAGAAGGGGGAAATGATAGCTCGACATGGGTGAGCTAGGAGCAGAGAGGAGGGGAAGGATAGGTCGACATGGTTGAGCTAGGAGCGCAGAACAGAAGAGGGGGAGGATTGGTCGACATGGGTGAGCTAGGAACACCTGAAAAAAAGAAGGGAAGGATAGGTCAACATGGGTGAGCTAGGAGCACAGAAAAGAAGAGGGAAGGGATAGGTCGGCCTGGGTGAGCTAGGAGCACAGAAGAGGGGAAGGATAGGTCGTCATGGGTGAGCTAGGAGTACAGAACAGAAGAGGGGTAGGATAAGTCAACATGGGTGAGCTAGAAATACAGAAAAGAAGAGGGGAAGGATAGGTCGATGTGGGTGAGCTAGGAGCACAGAAAAGAAGAAGGGAGGATAGGTCGACATGGGTGAGCTAGGATCACAGAACAGAAGAGGGGAGGGGAAGGATCGGTCGACATGGGGGAGTAAGGCGCACAGAACAGAAGAAAAGGATAGCTCGATATGTTTGATCTAGGAGCACAGAAAAGAAAGGGGAAATGATAGCTCAACATGGGTGAGATAGGAGCAAGGAAGAGGGGAAGGATAGGTCGATATGGGTGAGTTAGGAGCACAGAACAGAAGTGGGGAAGGATAGATCGATTGGGTGAGCTAGCAGCACAGACAGAAGAGGGGGGTAGGTCGATATGGGTGAGATAGGAGCATAGAACAGAAGAAAAGGATAGCTCGACATTTGTGAGCTAGGAGCACAGAAAAGAAGGGGAAATGATAGCTCGATGTGGGTAAGCTAGGAGCACAGAAGAGGGGAAGGATAGGTTGATATGGGTGAGTTAGGAGCACAGAACAGAAGTGGGGAAGGAAAGATCGACATGGGTGAGCTAGCAGCACAGACAGAAGAGGGGAAGGCTATGTCGACATGGGTGAGCTAGCAGCACAGACAGAAGAGGGGGAGGGTAGGTCGATATGGGTGAGCTAGGAGCACAGAACAGAAGAAAAGGATAGCTCGACATTGGTGAGCTAGGAGCACAGAAAAGAAGGGGGAAATAATAGCTCGACATGGGTGAGCTAGGAGCACAGAAGAGGGGAAGGATAGGTCAACATGGTTGAGCTAAGAGCACAGAAGAGGAGAAGTATTGGTCGACATGGGGGAGCTAGGAGCTCAGAAGAGAAGAGGGGTAGGATAGGTTGGCATGGATGAGCTAGGAGCATGGACAGAAGAGGGGAAGGGTAGGTCGATATGGGTGAGCTAGGAGCACTGAACAGAAGAAAAGGAAAGCTCGACATTGGTGAGCTAGGAGCACAGAAAAGAAGGGGGAAATGATAGCTCGATATGGATGAGCTAGGAGCACAGAAGAGGGGAAGGATTGGTGAACATGGGTGAGCTAGGAGCACAGAACAGAAGAGGGGAATGATAGGTCGACATGGGTGAGCTAGGAACACCTGAAAAGAAGAAGGGAAGGATAGGTCGACATGGGTGAGCTAGGAGCACAGAAGAGGGAAGGATAGGTCAATATGGGTGAGCTAGGAGCGCAAAACAGAAGAGGGGGAAGGATAGGTCAACACGGGTGAGCTCAGAGTACAGAACAGAAGAGGGGTAGGATAAGTCAACATGGGTGAGCTAGGAATACAGAAAAGAAGAGGGGAAGGATAGGTCAATGTGGGTGAGCTAGGAGCACAGAAAAGATAAGGGAAAGGATAGGTCATCATGGGTGAGCTAGGAGCACAGAAAAGAAGCGGGAAGGATAGGTCGACATGGGTGAGCTAGGATCACAGAACAGAAGAAAAGGATAGCTCGACATTTGTGAGCTAGGAGCACAGAAAAGAAGGGGAAATGATAGCTCGATGTGGGTGAGCTAGGAGCACAGAAGAGGGGAAGGATAGGTTGATATGGGTGAGTTAGGAGCACAGAACAGAGGTGGGGAAGGATAGATCGACATGGGTGAGCTAGCAGCACAGACAGAAGAGGGGAAGGCTATGTCGACATGGGTGAGCTAGCAGCACAGACAGAATAGGGGGAGGGTAGGTCGATATGGGTGAGCTAGGAGCACAGAACAGAAGAAAAGGATAGCTCGACATTGGTGAGCTAGGAGCACAGAAAAGAAGGGGGAAATAATAGCTCGACATGGGTGAGCTAGGAGCACAGAAGAGGGGAAGGATAGGTCAACATGGTTGAGCTAAGAGCACAGAAGAGGAGAAGTATTGGTCGACATGGGGGAGCTAGGAGCTCAGAAGAGAAGAGGGGTAGGATAGGTTGGCATGGATGAGCTAGGAGCATGGACAGAAGAGGGGAAGGGTAGGTCGATATGGGTGAGCTAGGAGCACTGAACAGAAGAAAAGGAAAGCTCGACATTGGTGAGCTAGGAGCACAGAAAAGAAGGGGGAAATGATAGCTCGATATGGATGAGCTAGGAGCACAGAAGAGGGGAAGGATTGGTAAACATGGGTGAGCTAGGAGCACAGAACAGAAGAGGGGAATGATAGGTCGACATGGGTGATCTAGGAACACCTGAAAAGAAGAAGGGAAGGATAGGTCGACATGGGTGAGCTAGGAGCACAGAAGAGGGAAGGATAGGTCAATATGGGTGAGCTAGGAGCGCAAAACAGAAGAGGGGGAAGGATAGGTCGACATGGGTGAGCTCAGAGTACAGAACAGAAGAGGGGTAGGATAAGTCAACATGGGTGAGCTAGGAATACAGAAAAGAAGAGGGGAAGGATAGGTCAATGTGGGTGAGCTAGGAGCACAGAAAAGAAGAGGGAAAGGATAGGTCATCATGGGTGAGCTAGGAGCACAGAAAAGAAGCGGGAAGGATAGGTCGACATGGGTGAGCTAGGATCACAGAACAGAAGAGCAGAGGGGAAGGATAGGTCGACATGGGGGAGCTAGGAGCACAGAACAGAGGAGGGATAGGATAGGTTGTCATGGGTGAGCTAGGAGCACAGAAGAAGAGGGAAGGATAGGTCGACGTGGGTGAGCTAGGAGCACAGAAGAGAAGAGGGGAGGGGAAGGATAGGTTGATGTTAGGGAGAATTCTCTGTTTAGGCTGAATTTCCTAACCTAGTGAGTCCCCAGCAGCTTTGCTGGATTTCTGGAGTTTGTTTTTTCCATCCTGCCAAGAGTGTGACCCTTTTCCTCTCACTCTTGGACATGTATGTGTGTAATTCCTTTGAAATGTCAATGTGTTCGATGGGCTATGGGGTCTTTTACTCCATAGGGTCTCATAAGTTTTTCTATGTGTGTCACTCCGCACCCTACGTGTCGTGACACGGGGGCGCCCTAGCAGGTCCCCCCACCATAGACTCCATACCCGGGGACTGACTACCGTCTCCCCGGGCATGTAAAGTCACCATTGGCTTTACTAGACCTAAATTTGCTAACAGAACTAGTACCAACCATCTTATTGTGGACGTGCTAGTAGGGGTAATTCGATTACTCCTGGATCTGTTACTCGAGGGGGCACTGTCCCGTCCCTCCTCGTCGAGTTTTGGCTGGTGGCAGTGGAAACTACTTGTTATGTTCGACCCCGAGCATAACCCTATGGGATCCGTCCCATTGTTGAAGATTGATACTGTTTTTCGTTAATCTCCAACGTACCACCGATCTACTTATCTTAAATAAGTCTATCGAGTGGTATTTTCTGCCAGAACTCGGGTTGTAAAATGGCGTCTGTGTTTTTCTCTGTGACTCCTAAACCAAAGGTTGAGCCCTTTGTTCCACTTTTGGCGGGCCTCTGGACAGAGACCCTCCAAAGTGACGCCATTCTGTCTGGGTGACCTCAGGGGTGTGGGAGGGGGTTTAGACACCCTGGACCGAGTTGCCTTGCCAACTCAGGTCGCACTCTGGAGTGATTGGCCCAGGTGGTGAGCCTTCCCGCTCACCACTTAGCATGTGTTGATTGACAAGCTAGGCTGAATGAATGGGGGACGTCTGCATAAAAGCAGGGCTTTTGGGACTGGATCTTCAGAAAGTCGCCACTGGACCTAAAGAATCCGACGAGGGTAACGCTGAGCCGACCTGCACGACGACGCCTCCGGTGGAGCCCTGCGGAACCGTCTCACAATCTCCCAACGACAGAAGAGATCTCCCTGCCGGAGAGGCTCTTTCCCTGGCTGGTGGGAACAACCAGTCTTCTTCTTTGTGCTTTTTGATCGCCCCGGACGCAGTGGTCGAATTGCCCGTGCAGAGCACCCAGCAACCGGATAGCCACTACTCCTGCATCGTGATCGAAAGGTGGTGCCTTGTGACGAAGCACTCCGCGGCTGGTTTCTTCCCTGGTGGTGCACCGGACATCTTCTCTTCGACGACGAGAGCATCTCTTCTCTTGGCCAAGACCCGCCGTGCATCCACCACCAGGAACAACTGCCCCCGCCGGAGCTGTCTTCCACAACAAGGTACCGTAACCGCCTGGCTTCCCTTTTCGATCGGTTCGTGTGAGGTATCTGATTCCTCTCCGTTCCGTTGGGTTGCCTCCAAGCTTTATTCACTCTTTGTTCTGAACTGGTTCAACCTGTCGCTAACCAAATTTGCTAACTAAGACTTGAACGCATCATCCGTAGAGACTTTCCAGGACATCGTGCCTTGCCTCTCACCGAGTGGGCCTGGCCGCCGAACTGTATGATCTAGTGTGATTAATGCCTTCCTGCCTTGCATTTTTACCCGCTTCAGTACGAACCGTGTTGACTTCATTACCTGCCTATCTCTTCTCTCCCTTCCTCACTAAATATTCGAGTGTCATCTGGGTTGAGGTATACACCTCTGTCTGAAAATAAGTGGTGCCGTAGAACCTAGAGTTGTCAATATTGTGTTTCGGGGGATTGAGCTTTATTCCATTCTGCAGAGTAATTGTATTTTGATTTGTTTGCCGTGTTTCGCTTTAGTATTTTTCGTAGACGTTCTGTTATTAATAAATAACTTGCTATCTTTTTACTAAAGCCTGGTTGCGTGTTTACTCGTTTTGCTGCGAAGAATTACCCTATCTTGTATACTCCCTATACTGACCAACTTTTCTTGAGAGAAGTCTGACTGCTCAGCCACAGCTACCAATTGAATCTGTGTGGTACAGACTGCTACCAAGTGGGTTCATCGCAACACCTGTAGTCCTAAATCTTTTGCAGTGGTCCCAGAGGAAGCTGCACAGGTTTCCGCCTAACACTGGTGTACAGCGGTGGGATTAGTATCGAGTATACAGTTTAGAGTGTTTTTTGACGCTGTAGGACGACTAACCACAAAACTTTACAAAAGCAACTTTCAAAAAACATGTCTACGATGGAAATTTACAGCCAAGAGTCTTTGTCGGATACAAATACTGAGAGTCTGCGAGCTCTCTGTAGACAAGAGAATCTTCCTGTAAAAGGCAAGAAGTTAGAACTGATAGAGAGATTGCTGGCGAACCAAAGTCTGGGTACTGGTTCAGAGGAACCAAACTCTCCAGCAACTGTAGATAACAGTAATGGTGTTGATCTGAATCGTAATTCTGATGATAGCGATGAAGAGGCTGACGAGGACGGCGAGGCTAACGAAACTGTCTCCCCCGTTCCTCTACCTGCCTTACCAACTGTGTCTACGGGGCCCATACCAGGTCCCACAAGTAATCCTGCTTATTTTGAACTTGAAAAAATGAAGCTCGAATTAGAATATAAACGGTTCTTGGCTCAATCTGAACGAAACCAAGAGCTCGAGTTCAGACGAATGAATGCCCAGGCTGAGCAGAAACAAGCTGAGTTAAGACTCAGAGAAATAGAGCTTAATCATGAGTTACAAATGAAAAAGTTGTCTATGGAAAATGATTCTCTCTCCTCTGGTTCCTCTAGGAGCTCCAGTCCCAAAAGACCCCGGATGCCGAAGGAATTAGTGGGTATGTACGAACCGAGATTGGATGTGTTGGATTGGTTGAAACTGTTTGAATACAATCATGGGCTCCAGGACATCACCGGGAACGCGTTGCTTCCCTGGTTGTTCTCTAGGCTTCCTCCTGTTGCGACTGATGTGGTAATGGAATTGGGGGAGGTGGATAAGACGGATTACGAAAGTGTGAAACTAGCTTTGATAGCTAGATTCGGGAAGACCCCTTCCCAGTATCTTAAGAGGTTTAGAACCCTCAAAAAGCATGATGGTACCCCTTGGGCTACCTGGGTGAGTGAAGGGTTGAAAAACTTAGAGGGATGGATTAAGGGTTACAAAGTTAACACTTACGAGGGTATGCGAAATCTTTTTATGTTGGAGTCGATTTATGATGCCTGTTCTCCTGAGCTCAGACAGCACTTGGCTGATTCGAAGGAATTAGATTCCAGGGCTCTAGCTAAGGCTGCTGACTTGTGGGTTGCCAACAGGGCTACTCACAAGGATTCTGGGGCAACTCAGAAAAAGGACGAGGGAAAACAGCCTAAAAAAGACTCAAAGGAGAATTCGAATAACTCACATTCCAAAGAGGGCCCCAAACAAAACCAGAAGGGTAAGCCACCGGGAAAACCACAGCAGAATAGTGTGTCTTCTGGTGCCAAACCGGAAGGAGGTCAGAACAAGCCACCATTCCAGAAAGCATTCGGGAAATGCTTTGTTTGTGGCTTGACTGATCACGTGAAAGGAGATCCCAGATGTAAGGGTAAACCTTCAGGGGTCCAGCTTGTCTCCTTAGCCTTCGCTCCAGAGGAGGAAGTCCAAATGGCAAGTGGAAACTTTCTACTGCTGGCTGATGAACCCATTGGAGCCTCAGCCAGCGTTTCTTTAGTATCTCTGGGGTTGTGGGAACAACAGAATTTAGATGTCTATAATTCTATCCCCGATAATACTAAAGAGTATTATAAGGACAGTGTCCAGGTGAATGGTCAGGAGACGCCTGCCATTAGGGACACTGGGGCCAGCATAACTGTGGTGGATAAATCGTTTTTTCAGGCTGAGGATGTTGCTAAGGCACCCAAACGCCTCACCAAGTTAGCTGGAGGGCCTGTGCAGATGCTTCCCCAATTACCAGTTCTCATCCAGTGTAACGACATGACTGTAAAGATACCTGTCAGCATACAGAGTGAGGTACAAGGACGCGTACTGTTGGGTAACGATTTGAAAACTCTCGGAGTTGTATCGCATACTCCCAGACCTCCTAGTAAACGGTTACAGGAGCTAACCAGACCTGCAAGAGAGAGGACCCTGCGCGGTACTCTCGGGGAGATGATGAAGAAAGAAATCACTCCTGCTCCATTGGAAATGGCGGCCGCTGTCTCTAGGAACACAGAAGTAAAAGGGAAACCTAAAACTTCTAAACCGAAACCAACAGCCCGCATTCCGATGCAGCCGACACGGACTTCCCCGCGGTTGTCCAACATCACACCCGTAACTCCACCTCCAGCTGAGGCTGAGGGGGAAGTACAACCCTGTATGGTAGAATTAGACTCTGAAGAAGAGCTAATGGAAGGCCAGGAACTCATTGGAGATCTGGATCCTGTTGACCATCCTGAGCTGCAGTCGTTACTGGCAGAAGGTGGACCCAGCAGGGCAGACTTCAGTAAGGGACAGAGAGAATGTCCAACTCTCGAAGGTCTTCGCCGTCAGGCAGAAACTCAGGCTGAAGGGCAAGAGCCTGGGAAACATAGGTTGCACTGGGAAGATGGCCTCTTCTATAGTGAACCGACTGAGTCTGCACCTGGAGACTACAAACGCCTTGTAGTACCCCAAGAGAACAGACCACAGTTCTTGCAGTTAGCCCACGAGATTCCTTTGGCTGGTCACTTGAGTTTCAAGAAGACTAAGGAAAGGCTCTCGCTCTACTTCTATTGGCCAAAGATGGGGGCCGAAGTAGAAAAACACTGCAGAAGCTGCCATACCTGCCAAATCTCTGGTAAGGTTGGGTCCAAGAATGTGGCACCGTTAGTGCCTCTTCCCGTTGTGGGAGTCCCATTTGAGAGAGTAGGGATTGATATCGTTGGTCCCCTTGATCCTCCAACCTCCTCAGGCAACAGGTTTATAATTGTTGTAGTAGACCATGCTACTAGGTATCCAGAGGCAATTCCTATGAGGACTGTTATAGCTCCGGCTGTGGCTAAGGCCCTCCTTGGTATTTTTACTAGGGTCGGATTTCCTAAGGAAGTTATCTCCGACAGGGGGTCAAATTTTATGTCCCACTACATGAAAGCCATGTGGAAAACCTGCGGGGTAACTTACAAGTTCTCAACGGCTTACCACCCACAAACCAATGGGTTGGTAGAACGGTTCAACCGAACCATGAAGAGCATGATAGGTGCTCTAGAAGAACCCCTTAAGCGTAAGTGGGACCTTCTATTGCCATGCCTTCTTTTTGCTTATAGAGAAGTCCCTCAGGAGGGAGTAGGCTACTCTCCCTTCGAACTGCTCTATGGTCATCCCATCAGAGGTCCATTGGCCCTGATTAAGGAGGGGTTGGAGAGTGCTCCTTCCCCCAAGCCAGTCAGAGTGACTGACTACGTGATAGGTCTCCGGAGGAGAATGTCGCACCTGATGACAGAAGCAAGCGATAACTTGAAAGCTGGACAAGCATTGGTCAAGCACTGGCACGATCAAAAGGCTAACATGGTTGAGTTCGCTCAAAACCAGCTGGTTCTTGTTATGATCCCCACAAGGCAGAGGGCCTTGCAAGATAAATGGATGGGACCCTACCGAGTAGTGGGTAAGCTCGGCGAGGTTAACTATCTGGTGGACTTGGGCAACCCCAAGGAGGCTCCGACAGTCTTTCACACCAACCGACTTAAAGCGTATGTCTCACGACCTGATGTAGGAGCGTTGCTTCTAGCGTCGGCCGAGGAAGAAGAAGAGAGTGAAGCTCTTCCGGATCTCCTCAGAGGCTTACCTTTAGATGAAAATATTGAAGGAGTAAATCTCTCCTCCAATCTGACACCCGAGCAACAAGAAGAGTGCAAGTCTATGTTGAATCAGTTTGCCTCTCTGTTCTCGCTCTCACCAGGCTTGACCCCTTGGGGCCAGCACGAGATACTCACTGGTGACTGTCTGCCTGTCAAAAGCAGAGGATATCGCATGTCAGAAAACTTAAGAACCCACATCAAAGGTGAGGTCAGCAAGATGCTTGATCTCGGGGTAATAGAGCCCTCTACTAGTCCATGGTCTAGCCCAGTTGTGTTAGTACCAAAGGCCGGATCTAAAGAACTTAGATTCTGCGTGGATTATAGAGCTCTTAACGCAGTCACCACGACTGATGCCCACCCTTTGCCAAGAACAGATGAGTTGGTGGATAAACTTGGCGCCGCCAAGTTCCTCAGCACATTTGACTTGACGTCAGGCTATTGGCAAATAGCCCTGACCGACCATGCCAAGGAGAAAACTGCATTTTCTACCCCCGTTGGTTTATACCAGTTTACGGTAATGCCTTTCGGACTAAAAAATGCACCGGCTACGTTTCAACGGATGGTAAACCAGGTTCTAACCGGGATGGAGGACTTCTGCATGGCATACTTGGATGACATAGCAGTGTTCAGCAATTCCTGGGACGAACATGTAACCCACCTGAGAGATGTTTTGCAGGCTCTTGGACGAGCCAATCTGACCATAAAGGCGAGTAAATGCCAAATTGGACAGAGTAAGGTAGTCTACCTTGGGCATGAGGTAGGCGGTGGAGAAATAAGGCCTTTGCTCAGTAAGATTGAAGCTGTGCAAAATTGGACAACACCGACTACTCAGACTCAGGTGAGAGCCTTCCTAGGCCTCACCGGGTATTACAGGAATTTCATAGAGAACTATGGGACCATAGCTTCTCCACTGAATGTCATCTCCTCGCCCAAATTCCCTAAAAAGGTTAAATGGAACGAGGAGTGCAATCAGGCTTTTGAAAACCTGAAAAAGGCTCTTTGCCAAGCCCCAGTACTCAGAGCTCCTGATTACCGCCAACACTTCATTGTGCAGACAGACGCTTCCAATGTAGGGATAGGTGCCGTACTCAGTCAACTGGATGGGAAAGGTAGGGAGCACCCCGTTTGCTACATCAGCCGCAAGCTGAAGGATCCTGAAACAAGGTGGGCAACAATCGAAAGAGAATGCTTTGCTATCGTGTGGGCACTGAAGAAGTTTAGGCCGTACTTGTATGGTTCTACTTTTGTTATTCAGACTGACCACCAACCCTTGAGATGGTTAATGCAAATGAAAGGGGAAAACCCAAAACTACTGAGATGGTCGATCTGCCTGCAAGGGTTCGATTTCACTATTGAGCACAGGTCAGGGTGTCACCACCAAAATGCTGATGGTCTCTCTAGGATGTATATCATCGACTAGAGGTATGAGATTCATCCAGGAGTGGATTAAATCCTCCTGTCCCTTAGTCTGGGGGGGGCGAGTGTTAGGGAGAATTCTCTGTTTAGGCTGAATTTCCTAACCTAGTGAGTCCCCCAGCAGCTTTGCTGGATTTCTGGAGTTTGTTTTTTCCATCCTGCCAAGAGTGTGACCCTTTTCCTCTCACTCTTGGACATGAATGTGTGTAATTCCTTTGAAATGTCAATGTGTTCGATGGGCTATGGGGTCTTTTACTCCATAGGGTCTCATAAGTTTTTCTATGTGTGTCACTCCGCACCCTACGTGTCGTGACACGGGGGCGCCCTAGCAGGTCCCCCCACCATAGACTCCATACCCGGGGACTGACTACCGTCTCCCCGGGCATGTAAAGTCACCATTGGCTTTACTAGACCTAAATTTGCTAACAGAACTAGTACCAACCATCTTATTGTGGACGTGCTAGTAGGGGTAATTCGATTACTCCTGGATCTGTTACTCGAGGGGGCACTGTCCCGTCCCTCCTCGTCGAGTTTTGGCTGGTGGCAGTGGAAACTACTTGTTATGTTCGACCCCGAGCATAACCCTATGGGATCCGTCCCATTGTTGAAGATTGATACTGTTTTTCGTTAATCTCCAACGTACCACTGATCTACTTATCTTAAATAAGTCTATCGAGTGGTATTTTCTGCCAGAACTCGGGTTGTAAAATGGCGTCTGTGTTTTTCTCTGTGACTCCTAAACCAAAGGTTGAGCCCTTTGTTCCACTTTTGGCGGGCCTCTGGACAGAGACCCTCCAAAGTGGCGCCATTCTGTCTGGGTGACCTCAGCGGTGTGGGAGGGGGTTTAGACACCCTGGACCGAGTTGCCTTGCCAACTCAGGTCGCACTCTGGAGTGATTGGCCCAGGTGGTGAGCCTTCCCGCTCACCACTTAGCATGTGTTGATTGACAAGCTAGGCTGAATGAATGGGGGACGTCTGCATAAAAGCAGGGCTTTTGGGACTGGATCTTCAGAAAGTCGCCACTGGACCTAAAGAATCCAACGAGGGTAACGCTGAGCCGACCTGCACGACGACGCCTCCGGTGGAGCCCTGCGGAACCGTCTCACAATCTCCCGACGACAGAAGAGATCTCCCTGCCGGAGAGGCTCTTTCCCTGGCTGGTGGGAACAACCAGTCTTCTTCTTTGTGCTTTTTGATCGCCCCGGACGCAGTGGTCGAATTGCCCGTGCAGAGCACCCGGCAACCGGATAGCCACTACTCCTGCATCGTGATCGAAAGGTGGTGCCTTGTGACGAAGCACTCCGCGGCTGGTTTCTTCCCTGGTGGTGCACCGGACATCTTCTCTTCGACGACGAGAGCATCTCTTCTCTTGGCCAAGACCCGTCGTGCATCCACCACCAGGAACAACTGCCCCCGCCGGAGCTGTCTTCCACCACAAGGTACCGTAACCGCCTGGCTTCCCTTTTCGATCGGTTCGTGTGAGGTATCTGATTCCTCTCCGTTCCGTTGGGTTGCCTCCAAGCTTTATTCACTCTTTGTTCTCAACTGGTTCAACCTGTCGCTAACCAAATTTGCTAACTAAGACTTGAACGCATCATCCGTAGAGACTTTCCAGGACATCGTGCCTTGCCTCTCACCGAGTGGGCCTGGCCGCCGAACTGTATGATCTAGTGTGATTAATGCCTTCCTGCCTTGCATTTTTACCCGCTTCAGTACGAACCGTGTTGACTTCATTACCTGCCTATCTCTTCTCTCCCTTCCTCACTAAATATTCGAGTGTCATCTGGGTTGAGGTATACACCTCTGTCTGAAAATAAGTGGTGCCGTAGAACCTAGAGTTGTCGATATTGTGTTTCGGGGGATTGAGCTTTATTCCATTCTGCAGAGTAATTGTATTTTGATTTGTTTGCCGTGTTTCGCTTTAGTATTTTTCGTAGACGTTCTGTTATTAATAAATAACTTACTATCTTTATACTAAAGCCTGGTTGCGTGTTTACTCGTTTTGCTGCGAAGAATTACCCTATCTTGTATACTCCCTATACTGACCAACTTTTCTTGAGAGAAGTCTGACTGCTCAGCCACAGCTACCAATTGAATCTGTGTGGTACAGACTGCTACCAAGTGGGTTCATCGCAACACCTTTAGTCCTAAATCTTTTGCAGTGGTCCCAGAGGGAGCTGCACAGGTTTCTGCCTAACAGTTGACATGGGAGAGCTAGGAAAACAGAAGAGGGAAAGGATAGCTCAACGTGGGTGAGCTAGGAGCACAGAACAGGAGGTGGATAGGATAGGTTGACATGGGTGAGCTAGGAGCATAGAACAGAAGTGGGGAAGGATAGATCGACATGGGTGAGCTAGCAGCACAGACAGAACAGGGGAAGGATAAGTCGACATGGGTGAGCTAGCAGCACAGACAGAAGAGGGGAAGGTTAGGTCGATATGGGTGCTCTAGGAGCACAGAATAGAAGAAAAGGATAGGCCGACATTTGTGAGCTAGGAACACAGAAAAGAAGGGGGAAATGATAGCTCGACATGGGTGAGCTAGGAGCACAGAAGAGGGGAAGGATAGGTCGATATGGGTGAGTTAGGAGCACAGAACAGAAGTGGGGAAGGGTAGATCGACATGGGTGAGCTAGCAGCACAGAACAGAAGAAAAGGATAGCTCGACATTGGTGAGCTAGGAGCACAGAAAAGAAGGGGGAAATAATAGCTTGACATGGGTGAGCTAGGAGCACAGGAGAGGGGAAGGATAGGTCAACATGGTTGAGCTAGGAGCACAGAACAGAAGAGGAGAAGGATAGGTCGACATCTGTGAGAGAGGAACACAGAACAGAAGAGGGGAAGGATAGGTCGACATGGGTGAGCTAGGAGCACAGACAGAAGAGGAGAAGGATAGGTTGATATGGGTGAGCTGGAAGCATAGAACAGAGGTGGGGAAGGATAGATCGACATGGGTGAGCTAGCGGTACAGACAGAAGAGGGGAAGGATACGTCAACAAGTGTGAGCTAGCAGCACAGACAGAAGAGGGGAAGGATAGGTCGATATGGGTGAGCTAGGAGCACAGAACAGAAGAGGGAAAGGATAGTTCAACATTGCGAGCTAGGAGCACAGAAAAGAAGAAAACGATAGCTCGACATTGGTGAGCTAGCAGCACAGAAAAGAAGGGGGAAAGGATAGCTCGACATGGGTGAGCTAGGAGCACAGTAGAGGGGAAGGATAGGTCGACATGGTTGAGCTAGGAGCACAGAATAGAAGAGGGGAAGGATTGGTCGACATGGGTGAGCTAGGAGCACATATCAGAAGAGGGGAAGGATTGGTCGACATGGGTGAGCTAGGAGCACAGAACAGAAGAGCGGAAGTATAGGTCGACATGGGTGAGCTAGGAACACAGAAAAGAAGAAGGGAAGGATAGGTTGACATGGGTTAGCTAGGATCACAGAACAGAAGAGGGGAGGGGAAGGATAGGTCAATATGGGGGAGCTAGGAGCACAGAAAAGAAGAGGGAAGGATAGGTCAGCATGGGTGAGCTACCTGCACAGACAGAAGTGGGGAAGGATAGGTCGACATCTGCGAGCTAGGAGGACAGAACAGATGAGGGGAAGGATAGGTCGACATGTGTGAGCTAGGCGCACAGACAGAAGAGGGGAAGCATAGGTCGACATGGGTGGGGCAAGAAGCACAGAACAGAAGTGGGGGAGGATAGATAGACATGGGTGAGCTAGCAGCACAGACAGAAGAGGGGAAGGATACGTCGACATGGGTGAGCTAGGAGCACAGAACAGAAGAGGGGAAGGATTGGTTGACATGGGTTAGATAGGAGCACAGAACAGAAGAGGAGAATGATAGGTCGACATGGGTGAGCTAGGAGCACAGAAAAGGAGGAGGATAGGTCAACATGGGTGAGCTAGGAGCACAAAACAGAAGAGGGGGAAGGTTAGGTCGACATGGGTGAGCTAGGAGTACAGAAAAGAAGAGGGGTAGGATAAGTCAACATGGGTGATCTAGGAATACAGAAAAGAAGAGGGGAAGGATAGGTCATCATGGGTGAGCTAGGAGCACAGAAAAGAAGAGGGAAGTATAGGTCGTCATGGGTGAGCTAGGATCACGGAACAGAAGGGGGGAGGGGAACGATAGGTCCACATGTGGGAGCTAGGAGCACAGAACAGAAGAGGGATAGTAGAGGTCATCATGCGTGAGCTAGGAGCACACAAAGAAGGGGGAAATGATAGCTCGACATGGGTGAGTTAGGAGCAGAGAAGAGGGGAAGGATAGGTCGACATGGTTGAGCTAGGAGCGCAGAACAGAAGAGGGGGAGGATTGGTCGACATGGGTGAGCTAGGAACACCTGAACAAAAGAAGGGAAGGATAGGTCAACATGGGTGAGCTAGGAGCACAGAAAAGAAGAGGGGAGGGATGGTCGACATGGGTGAGCTAGGAGCACAGAAGAGGGGAAGGATAGGTCGTCATGGGTGAGCTAGGAGTACAGAACAGAAGAGGGGTAGGATAAGTCAACATGGGTGAGCTAGAAATACAGAAAAGAAGAGGGGAAGGATAGGTCGATGTGGGTGAGCTAGGATCACAGAAAAGAAGAAGGGAGGATAGGTCGACATAGGTGAGCTAGGATCACAGAACAGAAGAGGGGAGGGGAAGGATCGGTCGACATGGGGGAGCTAGGAGCGCAGAACAGAAGAAAAGGATAGCTCGATATTTGTGAGCTAGGAGCACAGAAAAGAAAGGGGAAATGATAGCTCGACATGGGTGAGCTAGGAGCACAGAAGAGGGGAAGGATAGGTCGATATGGGTGAGTTAGGAGCACAGAACAGAAGTGGGGAAGGATAGATCGATTGGGTGAGCTAGCAGCACAGACAGAAGAGGGGAAGGATATTTTGACATGGGTGAGCTAGCAGCACAGACAGAAGAGGGTGGGTAGGTCGATATGGGTGAGATAGGAGCATAGAACAGAAGAAAAGGATAGCTCGACATTTGTGAGCTAGGAGCACAGAAAAGAAGGGGAAATGATAGCTCGATGTGGGTGAGCTAGGAGCACAGAAGAGGGGAAGGATAGGTCAACATGGTTGAGCTAAGAGCACAGAAGAGGAGAAGTATTGGTCGACATGGGGGAGCTAGGAGCTCAGAAGAGAAGAGGGGTAGGATAGGTTGGCATGGATGAGCTAGGAGCATGGACAGAAGAGGGGAAGGGTAGGTCGATATGGGTGAGCTAGGAGCACAGAACAGAAGCAAAGGAAAGCTCGACATTGGTGAGCTAGGAGCACAGAAAATAAGGGGGAAATGATAGCTCGACATGGGTGAGCTAGGAGCACAGAAGAGGGGAAGGTTTGGTCAACATGGGTGAGCTAGGAGCACCTGAAAAGAAGAAGGGAAGGATAGGTCGACATGGGTGAGATAGGAGCACAGAAAAGAAGAGGGGAAGGATAGGTCGACATGGGTGAGCTAGGAGCACAGAAGAGGGAAGGATAGGTCGATATGGGTGAGCTAGGAGCAAAACAGAAGAGGGGGAAGGATAGGTCGACATGGGTGAGCTCGGAGTACAGAACAGAAGAGGGTTAGGATAAGTCAACATGGGTGAGCTAGGAATACAGAAAAGAAGAGGGGAAGGATAGGTCGATGTGGGTGAGCTAGGAGCACAGAAAAGAAGCGGGAAGGATAGGTCGACATGGGTGAGCTAGGATCACAGAACAGAAGAGCGGAGGGGAAGGATAGGTCGACATGGGGGAGCTAGGAGCACAGAACAGAGGAGGGATAGGATAGGTCATCATGGGTGAGCTAGGAGCACAGAAAGAAGAGGGAAGGATAGGTCGACGTGGGTGAGCTAGGAGCACAGAACAGAAGAAGGGAGGGGAAGGATAGGTTGACATGGGAGAGCTAGGAAAACAGAAGAGGGAAAGGATAGCTCGACGTGGGTGAGCTAGGAGCACAGAACAGGAGGTGGATAGGAAAGGTCGACATGGGTGAGCTAGGAGCACAGAACAGAAGCGGGGAGGGATAGGTCAACATGTGTGAGCTACGAGCACAGAACAGAAGAACAGGTGGTAGGTTGACATGGATGAGTTAGGATCACAGAAGAGGGGAGGGATAGGGCGACATGGTTGAGCAAGGAGCAGAGAACAGAAGAGGGAAAGGATAGGTCTGCATGGTTGAGCTAGGAGCACAGAACAGAAGAGGGAAAGGATTGATCAACATGGGTGTGAGAAGGAGGCTATAGACAGTGGGCTGGTTCCACTAAGAGGGTGCACATATGAAGTAGGGAATAAGGATTGGCATAAGGCTTATGTGGGAAGTCAGCTTTTGCCATTTAGACCTTGTGCATCAAGAGTAGGTATTAAGGGATGACACTAATGAAAGGGTCTGCAACCTGCGGCTCTCCTATTGCTTTAGACTATGACTCCCATGATCCTTCACTATTGACACTGATGGCTAAATCTGATGAAAGTTGTAGTCCAAAACATCTGGAATGCCACAATTTGCATCATTCGGCACTAAAGTGATAAAGAAGAGTATGTGTGGTCTAATACTAAGTAACTACATTGTAGCATCAAAGGGCAGCTGTTCCCCAAGTGCAATCGACCAAAGGACCTGCAAATCACTTTCTAGTCGCGGCTTCCGTGACAGCCAGGTGGCCACATTCTATCACAATGAGGCGAAAAGATGGGATCACAGGATGGGCACGTCTCTGCAGTCCTTTGGTCACATGCCCTCCTTCTCCACACTCACGCCACACGAGCACTGGTGCAGCACACGCAGCAGCAATCGCTATTGGCTTTCACTAGTGCCCTTGTGTTTTTCCTTGTGCCACGTGAGCACTGGTGCGGCACATGAAGCAGCAATCGCCATTGGCTTTCACTAGTGCCCTTGTGTGAAAGTCAATGGGCTGTGTTTGTGCTGGTAGAGAGTTTCCCAGACCCCCCCTCTGGTTTGCATGCCAAGTAACTTTGGGTCACACCCTAAGTTACCAGGGGAATCCAGATGTGGACCCCTTGCTCACTGCTCACAGAGAGGCACAGCTTCACCTCACTGATGATGCCCAACTAGGCTGAAACACGAGTATGGGGTTGATGTCGTACTCTTGTTCGGAGGAGAATTGCCTAGCATTTCGGTGCTGGACTGCCCCTGGCCAGGACAAAGACTGATATGCGGGGAAATGTCTTCTCTGTGAAAAGAACAGTGAGCTAAAAACATGGTCGAGACTCTCCCAAGGTCCATCCACCCAAGAACAGGTCAATGGCTGTGTTCGTGCTGGTAGAGAGTTTCCCAGACCCCCCCTCTGGTTTGCATGCCAAGTAACTTTGGGTCACACCCTAAGTTACCAGGGGAATCCAGATGTGGACCCCTTGCTCACTGCTCTTAGAGAGGCACAGCTTCACCTCACTGATGATGCCCAACTAGGCTAAAACACGAGTATGGGGTTGATGTCGTACTCTTGTTCGGAGGAGAATTGCCTAGCATTTCGGTGCTGGACTGCCCCTGGCCAGGACAAAGACTGATATGCGGGGAAATGTCTTCTCTGTGAAAAGAACAGTGAGCTAAAAACATGGCCAAGACTCTCCCAGGGTCCATCCACCCAAGAACAGGTCAATGGCTGTGTTCGTGCTGGTAGAGAGACTCCCAGAGCCCCCTCTGGTTTGCCCACTAGTAAGATCTCTGTCTTATCCCCATTGAAACAGAGGCCATTGGCTGCCATCCAGGCCTGGATGATAGCATATGTGTTTTGTAAAGTTTCTAGGTCTTGCTCGTTGTCACCAGATAATGGGAGAAGAATCTGTGTATCATTAGCATAATTGGTGAAAGTTATGCCACATTCTTCTAGATGTGTGTGTCTCATGCATGGTGGTTTGGGTGTAGGAAGCACAGCAGGGCATTTGGGCCTCCCCCCTCTGCTAAGAGATTACAAAGAGAATATTGTGTATGAGAGGAGTGAGAAACGAGGGCATGGAAAGAGAGACAGAGAGAAGAGACTTAGGGAAAGGGCGGGCAAATAGGACAGAGGAGGAAAGGGAAGCATCAGAGAAGATCAGGAGAGCAACATGATGCAGAGAGAAGAGAATGTGGAAGGTGGAAGAAAGGGATGAGGAGCAAACAGAAGAAGAGGGAGGAGAGAAGAAAGACAGAGAGAAAGCAAGCAGAGTGAGAGCAGTGAAAGGCCAGGAGGGTAGAGGAGGCCAATAAAGAGAAGCAGAGATGAGGAAGAGAAGGCCTGCAGCTAGAAGAGGGGAGGTGGCAAACGGTGCAAAGAAGCAAACAAAGAGAAAGACAGTGGAGAACAGTGGAAAAGACACCCCAGAGCTGGGGGAATCTTCAGATAAAGGTATGAGCTAGGACTGGCTGGGCCCACGAATAGGTGAAGGAAGAGAAAGAGGGCAGAAACAGACCGTGTTTTTTTTTAGCATTGCTCGCCCTGTATATAGAATTTGGGGCGCCAAGAAGCAATTTAGTATTCTGGTTGGCGCTGTACATATCAACAATAGTTAAAGCGAATGGGAATGCTTTGATTTCCAGCCACTGTTGGTCATTGCTCAGGGGCTGCTGCTTAGGACCTGTGGGAGGATCTTCACCCCCCCTCATGTAGAACCAGGGACCCCCTGGCTTCAGCTGGTCGCTCATCTTCTCCCCTTTTTTGCAGGTGGCTGCAGCAGATCACGTCCAGACCGCTGTCCTCCCCCTGGCAATTATAAGAAAGGATGCCCTGACGGAGGCTGTCAATATGGTTACGAGTGCTGCTACAAGGAGGATTGCTCAAGCAGCTGTGAGAAGAAGCAAGGAGGTAGGCTACCAGCGTGTCACATCTCCATGCATGCGGCTCTTCTGTGCAGTGCTCCACAGACACACAGTCCACTGTGTGCCAAATTCAGAAAGGAGCGGTGAATCTTACATAATACAGCACTTTACAAACAGGCCTGGAGGGGGGACCAGAAAACAGGACAGGATGACACAACGCTGGTCAGGACCCAGTAACTTTGCTGCAGGGCATGGAGAGGTGGAAGTCAGGAAACAGGAGTGGTGTGGGGGGAGGGGTGGCTACTATTGGGTGGTGTATGGTTTGGGTACGCACTAAAGAATGGCACTAGCTGATGAGGAAACTGAGCTGGTGTCAGCAGCCTGGTGCACACTTGCCATTCCTGATAAGTGATGGCACTAGGACAGTGAGGAACCTGAGCTGGTGTCAGCAGCCTGGTGCACACTTGTTATTCCTGATAAGTGAAGGCACTAGGACAGTGAGGAAACTGAGCTGGTGTCAGCAGCCTGGTGCACACTTGCCATTCCGGATAAGCGATGGCACTAGGACAGTGAGGAAACTGAGCTGGTGTCAGCAGCCTGGTGCACACTTGCCATTCCTGATAAGCGATGGCACTAGGACAGTGAGGAACCTGAGCTGGTGTCAGCAGCCTGGTGCACACTTGTTATTCCTGATAAGTGAAGGCACTAGGACAGTGAGGAAACTGAGCTGGTGTCAGCAGCCTGGTGCACACTTGCCATTCCGGATAAGCGATGGCACTAGGACAGTGAGGAAACTGAGCTGGTGTCAGCAGCCTGGTGCACACTTGCCATTCCTGATAAGCGATGGGACTAGGACAGTGAGGAACCTGAGCTGCTGTCAGCAGCCTGGTGCTCACTTGCCATTCCCGATAATCGATGGCACTAGGACAGTGAGGAAACTGAGCTGGTTTGAATAGGAAGGTACACACTTGTTATTCCTGATAAGTGATGGCACTAGGACAGTGAGGAAACTGAGCTGGTTTCAGAAGCCTGGTACACACTTGTTATTCCTGATAAGTGATAGCACTAGGACAGTGAGGGAACTGAGCTGGTTTCAATAGAACAATGCACACTTGCCATTCCTAATAACTGATGGCACTAGGGCAGTGAGGAAACTGAGCAGGTCATCAGGACAGTTTGCACCTGTTATTCCCGATAAGTGATGGCACTAGGACAGTGAGGAAACTGAGCTGGTCTCAGTAACATGGTGTACACTTGGAGTATGTACTAAGAGATGGTATTAACTGGTTGCAGAAACTGAGCTGGTCTGAGTAACATGATGTACACTTGGAGTCTGTACTAAGAAATGGTATTATGTCGTTGCAGAAACTGAGCCGGTCTCGGTAACATGGTGTACACTTGGAGTATGTACTAAGAGATGGTATTAGTGGTTGCAGAAACTGAGCTGGTCTCGGTAACCTGGTGTACACTTGGAGTATGTACTATGAGATGGTATTAGGTGGTTGCAGAAACTGAGCTGGTCTCTGTAACATTGTGCACACTTGGGATATGTACTAAGAGATGGTATTAGTGGTTGCAGAAACTGAGCTGGTCTCGGTAACATGGTGCATACTTCAGGTATGTACCATGAGATGGTATTAGTGGTTGCAGAAACTGAGCTGGTCTCGGTAACATGGTGCACACTTGGAGTATGTACTAAGAGATGGTATTAGTGGTTGCAGAAACTGAGCTGGTCTCGGTAACATGGAGGACACTTGGAGTATGTACTAAGAGATGGTATTAGTGGTTGCAGAAACAGAGCTGGTCTCAGTAACATGGTGTACACTTGGAGTATGTACTAAAAGATGGTATTAGTGGTTGCAGAAACTGAGCTGGTCTCAGGAACATGGTGTACACTTGGAGTATGTACTAAGAGATGGTATTAGGTGGTTGCAGAAACTGAGCTGGTCTCTGTAACATGGTGTACACTTGGAGTATGCACTAAGAGATGGTATTAGTGGTTGCAGAAACTGAGCTGGTCTCAGTAACATGGTGAACACTTGGAGTATGCACTAAGAGATGGTATTAGTGGTTGCAGAAACTGAGCTGGTCTCAGTAACAGGGTGTACACTTGGAGCATGTACTAAGAGATGGTATTAGTGGTTGCAGAAACTGAGCTGGTCTCGGTAACATGGAGTACACTTGGAGTATGTACTAAGAGATGGAATTAGTGGGTGCAGAAACTGAGCTGGTTTCGGTAACATGGTGTACACCTGGAGTATGTACTAAGAGATGGTATTAGGTGGTTGCAGAAACTGAGCTGGTCTCAGTAACATGGTGTACACTTGGAGTATGTACTAAGATGGTATTAGTGGTTGCAGAAACTGAGCTGGTCTCAGGAACATGGTGAACATCTGATGTAAGTACTAAGAGATGGTGTAGTAGGCTGGTGTATATTTGAGTACACACTAAGAACCGGCATAGTATGAAATGCATTTGGAGTACGTACTAAGGGATCACACTAGTCAGATATGGAAATGAGTTGGTTACAGTAGCAAATTGTGCACGTGATAAATGTACTAATTTGTGGCATAATGCCAATGTGCAAACCAAGCTGGTTTCAGTAGCTTGTCGTAAATTGTAAGAGGGGGCATTAGATGGATTTGGAAACTGAGATGGTTTCAGGTGTACTCTGTGTTAGGCAACGTTTGTATGCAGTACCCTCTGGGAACACTACAAGCAACTATGACTACAGGTATAGGCAACCCAACCTTTGGTATAAGCTTGTACTACACAGCTCTGGTCACGTTTGAGCAGCCAGGCTTATCTCAAGAGGGGTCAGTGTGAGCTGTAGGGGAGTTACACAAAGATTCAGAGTTACAGGTATTCAAACAAACTCTTATACTCAAGGTTTCTTGCATAAATAATTATTATTTATGTATCAGTCAGTTATAAAGCCTTCTTGAGAAGGGAGCAATGGAATAGTAAGACACAAATATACTTCAATACTGTACACTCTGAGTTTCTGAATCAGACAAGACCTTCTGGGGATGGCCCACAGACACAACCTACACCCAGAGGTGACTTCAGTAACAAGGGTACTGCGGACATTAATATCTTACTGTTGGCATTTAGAATACTTTTAGAAGTTGTTAAAATTAAAAGGTTATTAGAACAACAATAGTCCACATATATTCTTAAGCAGGCAAATACTTTCAGATCCCCCCAGAAGAGTCATTCAGTTCAATAGGCTAAACCAAACTCTATAGGCAAAAAGTCTACTATGGGATGAAGCACTTCTGGTGAGTAAATGGAAAAGTCTTGGCACAAGTTCTTAGGAGTCTTTGATGAAAAGAAGAATCAAATGTAGAGTCACAAGCGGATTAGACTTGTGAGTTGTAGATGGTTCAAGCAACTCTACAGCAAGAGGTAAGTACTCTCAGACCTTTCACAGTACCTTTAAAGATGAAGAAAATATGCAGCAGATGACTCCTGTTCCTGTGCAGCTCTGCAGGTCTCGCTGTTCCTGGGCCTCAGTCGTGGGGACAAGAGGGAGGATGTCGGGGGACTCCTGCAATGCACTGGGACGGTCAAAACATACAACCGGAAAACTTCACTTTCAGTGGCTTTCAGGGGCTGTTTCGCGTTTCCGCTACTCGGATCTACCGCAGATAGCAACAACGTGATTCCTGGCTGTCAAGGTGGACTACCTTTGCTTCTGGGGTCCCACACTTTGTGGAAGTTCAACCAGCTCCAAGATGGGTGTCCAGGTGGCTTACTTTGGAGTTGATTTGTCCCACCAACTGAAAGGGAGAAGTAATCCGTGCAGGGGCTTCTCTGTCGATGCAAACTTGGCGTTTCGGCACTGCAGCAGGGCTACCCTGAGCAAACCAACGGTCCAGAAGTTGCAGCAGGCATCCTCTTCAAGCTCTTCTTCGGTTCATTCGTCCAGTGGTCGACTCTGCCTTCCAAGCCAAAAGAAAAAGACTCGCCTTTTATTCAGTTCTCTCCCATTCATTCCAGCCTAGTTGTCACTCACCCAGCAGAGTGGCTGTCCTTACCTGACAGTCAGCCAGCCAATCACTACAGAGTGAGACTAAGTACAGGGAGTTTCGGTCACATCCCTCACTTCCTGTTTACCCCAAACACTCTGAAGCCAGAGGCGGGTTTCACTCCTAAAGCCCGCCAAAGGCGAAATGAACAAAGAGACCAAACCTGGTCAGGCGCAGAGAAAATCTCAAGAAGGACATTTCCACAAAGAAATGGCGAAAAAAGAAGACTGGGCAACATTTTATCAAAGTTGGCTCCTGCGGTTGCTTTACGGGAGCCGTGTACGCGGTTCACGGTAAATGCAAACCATGGTAGTTCGAATGAAACCACTGCCACCAGCCATTCAGTGAGGAAACAGTAACATAAAAATGTTACATGAGTAGCTAGACACAGGGGATACTAAGTAACCCCTCCAGCACTATTTTGTAAGACAGGGAGTACTGGGTCTAGGAATTTGCAAAGGTAAGTAAAGTCAATTTCACTTTACTGCTCTGGGAAACAGAAGTTTATCCCAGAGAAGGTAGTTAAACCTTTGGAAAGGCTTCCCTGTGTCACTGCACTGAAGGTGCTGTGTGACACAATGTAAAAGATGATGCCTATGGAGTTTGTCAGACTCCATAACCAAAGAAAACAAAGTGTACAAAATCACATTAAAACACATGAGAGAGCGGGAATAATGGTCACACTCTCTCCAGGTTAAAAAAGTCAAGTCCTCGAAGTCCAGCAAAGTTGCTGGGGGTCACTAAGGTAGAGGGAATTAGCACATTTTTGAGAATTGTCCCTAACACTGTGTACATTTGGCACAGGCACCAAAGGAAGCGCTGTGGTGATATGGAAACTGAGCTGGTGTCAAGTGAATAATGTACGTTTGGCATACGTAATCAGGGAGCCTTCTGTAACAGCACCATGATGCCCAAGGGCTGCTGTGTGCTTTATAAATGCAAATAAATACATTTTAAAAATTGTGGTTGGGATGCAGTGGCGTAGACAGGGTAGGGCTTGAGCGTGCAAGATCCACCCAATATCTGTAAATGCCCACTCAGCAGCGCTGTGTTGGCATTTACAGGTGTTAATGTCACTGCGGATTAGCTTCAGGCCCCACTGGTTAGTCAATCCTGGCTGCGTCTCTGGTGGGCTGTCTGAGATATGATAACATGAGTCAAGTACTTCCGTGAGTTGGGCTTACACATTAGAACTTGCACCGGAAGAACAGTGCACGACTAAGTGTGATGAGTGTGTCAGTATTATGGCTATGATGAGTGTGTCAGTATTATGGCTATGGTGAGTGTGTCAGTATTATGGCTGTGATGAGTGTGTCAGTATTATAGCTGTGATGAGTGTGTCAGTATTATGGCTGTGATGAGTGTGTCAGTAGTATGGCTGTGGTGAGTGTGTCAGAATTATGGCTTTGGTGAGTGTGTTGGTATTATGGCTGTGATGAGTGTGTCAGTATTATGGCTTTGGTGAGTGTGTCAGTATTATGGCTGTGATGAGTGTGTCAGTAATATGGCTTTGGTGAGGGTGTCAGTATTATGGCTGTGATGAGTGTGTCAGTATTATGGCTGTCGTTGGTGCAGGAGCTTCTAGTCTTTTCTAAGAGTTAGGGTGTTTCCCTGCTTCCTGGTCCTTAGGGGCTAAGGGTTTAGGCGTTTCTTTGGGATCTCTGGCACATCATCTAAGCATGACAGGAAGCCTAGCTCGCTGGAAGAGGGGTGGATGGTGGAGTGTGATTGGTGGGGCGGCGAGAGTGCCTCTAGGGCAACTTAATGACCGGTTGCGCAATGCCATAGTGGATGGATCGCTCAGGGAGTAAATACTGCTACTTGCTTGCTGCCAGGTGGGATGAAAGAGGCTGGGGAGAGATCCGACAGTGGGGAGCTTGCCTCTCTGGACTCTATGGAGTATGCCACCGGGGGTAACATGCCAGCTTGCACCGCTGGAGGATCTTTCCAAGAGTTAGGTAAGGTAAGGAGTGAGACGCCCACCCTTGATCCACTGGCAGACTAAAACTTCCATCCCTGGGATTAGGGGACCAGAAAGAGATTGGCTGAAGAGACAATACTGGGAGTGTGAAGGTTTAAATGATACCTGTGGAGTCCTGCAAAGCTCCCAACTTCACAGCGATGAAGATAGAACCTTTACAACTTGCAAAAAGGTGCAAAGTTAAGTTAAAAATGTTGACTTCGGGGGAGATAGAAGCACAGAACAGAAGAGGGGAAGGATATGTCGACATGGGTGAGCTAGCACTAGCAGCACAGAACAGAAGAGGGAAAGGATTGGTCAACATGGGGGAGCTAGGAGCTCAGAACAGAAGAGGGGAAGGATAGGTCGACACGGGGGAGCTAGAAGCTCAGAACAGAAGAGGGGAAGGATAGGTCAGCATGGGGGAGCTACCTACACAGACAGAAGCGGGGAAGGATAGGTCGACATCTGTGAGCTAGGAGCACAGAACAGAGGAGGGGAAGGATAGGTCGACATGGGTGAACTAGGTGCACAGACAGAAGAAGGGAAGGATAGGTCGACATGGGTGAGCTAGGAGCACAGACAGAAGAGGGGAAGGATAGGTCGATATGGGTGAGATAGAACCACAGACAGAAGAGGGGAAGGATACGTCGACATGGGTGAGCTAGCAGCACAGACAGAAAAGGGGAAGGATAGGTCGATATGGGTGAGCTAGGAGCACAGAACAGAAGAGGGAAAGGATAGCTCGACATGGTGAGCTAGGAGCACAGAAAAGAAGAAAAGGATAGCTCGACATTGGTGAGCTAGGAGCACAGAAAAGAAGGGGGGAATGATAACTCGACATGGGTGAGCTAAGAGCACAGAAGAGGGGAAGGATAGGTCGAAATGTTGAGCTAGGAGCACAGAACAGAAGAGGGGAAGGATTGGTCGACATGGGGGAGATTTGAGCACAGAACAGAAGAGGGGAAGGATAGGCCGACATGGGTGAGCTAGGAGCACAGAAAAGAAGAGGGGATGGATAGGTCGACATGGGTGAGCTTGGAGCAAAGAAGAGGGGGAGGATAAGTCGACATAGGTGAGCTAGGAGCACAAAACAGAAGAGGGGGAAGGATAGGTCGACATGGGTGAGCTAGGAGTACAGAAAAGAAGAGGGGTAGGATAAGTCAACATGCGTGAGTCAGGAGCACAAAAAGAAGAGGGAAGGATAGGTCGACATGGGTGAGCTAGGAGCACAGAACAGAGGAGGGATAGGATAGGTCATCATGGGTGAGTCAGGAGCACAAAAAGAAGAGGGAAGGAAAGGTCGACATGGGTGAGCTAGGAGCACAGAACATAAGAGGGTAGGGTAGGTTGACAAGGGTGAGTGAGGAGCACAGAACAGAAGAGGTGGAGGATAGGTCGACATGGGTGAGCCAGGAGCACAGAAGAGGGACAGGATAGGTCAACATGGGGGAGCGAGGAGCACAGAAGAGGGGAAGTATACTTTGATACGTGTGAGCTAAGAGCACAGAACAGAAGAGAGGAATGATAGGTCGACACGGGGGAGATAGAAGCACAGAACAGAAGAGGGGACGGATTGGTCGACATGGGTTAGATAGGAGCACAGAACAGAAGAGGAGAATGATAGGTCGACATGGGTGAGCTAGGAGCACAGAAAAGGGGGAGGATAGGTCAACATGGGTGAGCTAGGAGCACAAAACAGAAGAGGGGGAAGGTTAGGTCGACATGGGTGAGCTAGGAGTACAGAAAAGAAGAGGGGAAGGATAGGTCATCATGGGTGAGCTAGGAGCACAGAAAAGAAGAGGGAAGTATAGGTCGACATGGGTGAGCTAGGATCACGGACAAAAGAGGGGAGGGGAAGGATAGGTCGACATGGGGGAGCTAGGAGCACAGAACAGAAGAGGGATAGTAGAGGTCATCATGCGTGAGCTAGGAGCACACAAAGAAGGGGAAATGATAGCTCGACATGGGTGAGCTAGGAGCAGAGAGGAGGGGAAGGATAGGTCGACATGGTTGAGCTAGGAGCGCAGAACAGAAGAGGGGGAGGATTGGTCGACATGGGTGAGCTAGGAACACCTGAAAAAAAGAAGGGAAGGACAGGTCAACATGGGTGAGCTAGGAGCACAGAAAAGAAGAGGGGAGGGATAGGTCGGCCTGGGTGAGCTAGGAGCACAGAAGAGGGGAAGGATAGGTCGTCATGGGTGAGCTTGGAGTACAGAACAGAAGAGGGGTAGGATAAGTCAACATGGGTGAGCTAGAAATACAGAAAAGAAGCGGGGAAGGATAGGTCGATGTGGGTGAGCTAGGAGCACAGAAAAGAAGAAGGGAGGATAGGTCGACATGGGTGAGCTAGGATCACAGAACAGAAGAGGGGAGGGGAAGGATCGGTCGACATGGGGGAGCTAGGAGCACAGAACAGAAGAAAAGGATAGCTCGATATTTTTGATCTAGGAGCACAGAAAAGAAAGGGGAAATGATAGCTCAACATGGGTGAGATAGGAGCAAGGAAGAGGGGAAGGATAGGTTGATATGGGTGAGTTAGGAGCACAGAACAGAAGTGGGGAAGGATAGATCGATTGGGTGAGCTAGCAGCACAGACAGAAGAGGGGAGGTAGGTCGATATGGGTGAGATAGGAGCATAGAACAGAAGAAAAGGATAGCTCGACATTTGTGAGCTAGGAGCACAGAAAAGAAGGGGAAATGATAGCTCGATGTGGGTGAGCTAGGAGCACAGAAGAGGGGAAGGATAGGTTGATATGGGTAAGTTAGGAGCACAGAACAGAAGTGGGGAAGGATAGATCGACATGGGTGAGCTAGCAGCACAGACAGAAGAGGGGAAGGCTATGTCGACATGGGTGAGCTAGCAGCACAGACAGAAGAGGGGGAGGGTAGGTCGATATGGGTGAGCTAGGAGCACAGAACAGAAGAAAAGGATAGCTCGACATTGGTGAGCTAGGAGCACAGAAAAGAAGGGGGAAATAATAGCTCGACATGGGTGAGCTAGGAGCACAGAAGAGGGGAAGGTTTGGTCAACATGGGTGAGCTAGGAGCACCTGAAAAGAAGAAGGGAAGGATAGGTCGACATGGGTGAGATAGGAGCACAGAAAAGAAGAGGGGAAGGATAGGTCGACATGGGTGAGCTAGGAGCACAGAAGATGGAAGGATAGGTCGATATGGGTGAGCTAGGAGCAAAACGGAAGAGGGGGAAGGATAGGTCGACATGGGTGAGCTCGGAGTACAGAACAGAAGAGGGTTAGGATAAGTCAACATGGGGGAGCTAGGAATACAGAAAAGAAGAGGGGAAGGAGGTCGATGTGGGTGAGCTAGGAGCACAGAAAAGAAGAGGGAAAGGATAGATCATCATGGGTGAGCTAGGAGCACAGAAAAGAAGTGGGAAGGATAGGTCGACATGGGTGAGCTAGGATCACAGAACAGAAGAGCGGAGGGGAAGGATAGGTCGACATGGGGGAGCCAGGAGCACAGAACAGAGGAGGGATAGGATAGGTCATCATGGGTGAGCTAGGAGCACAGAAAGAAGAGGGAAGGATAGGTCGACGTGGGTGAGCTAGGAGCACAGAACAGAAGAAGGGAGGGGAAGGATAGGTTGACATGGGAGAGCTAGGAAAACAGAAGAGGGAAAGGATAGCTCGACGTGGGTGAGCTAGGAGCACAGAACAGGAGTTGGATAGGAAAGGTCGACATGGGTGAGCTAGGAGCACAGAACAGAAGCGGGGAGGGATAGGTCAACATGTGTGAGCTACGAGCACAGAACAGAAGAACAGGTGATAGGTTGACATGGATGAGTTAGGATCACAGAAGAGGGGAGGGATAGGGCGACATGGTTGAGCAAGGAGCAGAGAACAGAAGAGGGAAAGGATAGGTCTGCATGGTTGAGCTAGGAGCACAGAACAGAAGAGGGAAAGGATTGATCAACATGGGTGTGAGAAGGAGGCTATAGACAGTGGGCTGGTTCCACTAAGAGGGTGCACATATGAAGTAGGGAATAAGGATTGGCATAAGGCTTATGTGGGAAGTCAGCTTTTGCCATTTAGACCTTGTGCATCAAGAGCAGGTATTAAGGGATGACACTAATGAAAGGGTCTGCAACCTGCGGCTCTCCTATTGCTTTAGACTATGACTCCCATGATCCTTCACTATTGACACTGATGGCTAAATCTGATGAAAGTTGTAGTCCAAAACATCTGGAATGCCACAATTTGCATCATTCGGCACTAAAGTGATAAAGAAGAGTATGTGTGGTCTAATACTAAGTAACTACATTGTAGCGTCAAAGGGCAGCTGTTCCCCAAGTGCAATCGACCAAAGGACCTGCAAATCACTTTCTAGTCGCGGCTTCCGTGACAGCCAGGTGGACACATTCTATCACAATGAGGCGAAAAGATGGGATCACAGGATGGGCACGTCTCTGCAGTCCTTTGGTCACATGCCCTCCTTCTCCACACTCACGCCACACGAGCACTGGTGCAGCACACGCAGCAGCAATTGCCATTGGCTTTCACTAGTGCCCTTGTGTTTTTCCTCGTGCCACATGAGCACTGGTGCGGCACATGAAGCAGCAATCGCCATTGGCTTTCACTAGTGCCCTTGTGTGAAAGTCAATGGGCTGTGTTCGTGCTGGTAGAGAGTTTCCCAGACCCCCCCTCTGGTTTGCATGCCAAGTAACTTTGGGTCACACCCTAAGTTACCAGGGGAATCCAGATGTGGACCCCTTGCTCACTGCTCACAGAGAGGCACAGCTTCACCTCACTGATGATGCCCAACTAGGCTGAAACACGTGTATGGGGTTGATGTCGTACTCTTGTTCGGAGGAGAATTGCCTAGCATTTCGGTGCTGGACTGCCCCTGGCCAGGACAAAGACTGATATGCGGGGAAATGTCTTCTCTGTGAAAAGAACAGTGAGCTAAAGACATGGCCAAGACTCTCCCAGGGGCCATCCACCCAAGAACAAGTTAATGGGCTGAGTTTGTGCTGGTAGAGAGTTTCCCAGACCCCCCTCTGGTTTGCATACCAAGTAACTTTGGGTCATACCCTAAATTACCAGGGGAATCCAGACGTGGACCGTTTGCTCACTGCTGTTAGAGAGGCACAGCTTCACCTCACTGATGATGCACAACTAGGCTAAAACACGTGTATGGGGTTGATGTCGTACTCTTGTTCGGAGGAGAATTGCCTAGCATTTCGGTGCTGGACTGCCCCTGGCCAGGACAAAGACTGATATGCGGGGAAATGTCTTCTCTGTGAAAAGAACAGCGGGCTAAAAACATGGTCGAGACTCTCCCAGGGTCCATCCACCCAAGAACAGGTCAATGGCTGTGTTCGTGCTGGTAGAGAGACTCCCAGAGCCCCCTCTGGTTTGCCCACTAGTAAGATCTCTGTCTTATCCCCATTGAAACAGAGGCCATTGGCTGCCATCCAGGCCTGGATGATAGCATATGTGTTTTGTAAAGTTTCTAGGTCTTGCTCGTTGTCACCAGATAATGGGAGAAGAATCTGTGTATCATTAGCATAATTGGTGAAAGTTATGCCAAATTCTTCTAGATGTGTGTGTCTCGTGCATGGTGGTTTGGGTGTAGGAAGCACAGCAGGGCATTTGGGCCTCCCCCCTCTGCTAAGAGATTACAAAGAGAATATTGTGTATGAGAGGAGTGAGAAACGAGGGCATGGAAAGAGAGACAGAGAGAAGAGACTTAGGGAAAGGGCGGGCAAATAGGACAGAGGAGGAAAGGGAAGCATCAGAGAAGATCAGGAGAGCAACATGATGCAGAGAGAAGAGAATGTGGAAGGTGGAAGAAAGGGATGAGGAGCAAACAGAAGAAGAGGGAGGAGAGAAGAAAGACAGAGAGAAAGCAAGCAGAGTGAGAGCAGTGAAAGGCCAGGAGGGTAGAGGAGGCCAATAAAGAGAAGCAGAGATGAGGAAGAGAAGGCCTGCAGCTAGAAGAGGGGAGGTGGCAAACGGTGCAAAGAAGCAAACAAAGAGAAAGACAGTGGAGAACAGTGGAAAAGACACCCCAGAGCTGGGGGAATCTTCAGATAAAGGTATGAACTAGGACTGGTTGGGCCCACGAATAGGTGAAGGAAGAGAAAGAGGGCAGAAACAGCCCGTGTTTTTTTTTAGCATTGCTCGCCCTGTATATAGAATTTTGGGCGCCAAGAAGCAATTTTGTATTCTGGTTGGCGCTGTACATATCAACAATAGTTAAAGCGAATGGGAATGCGTTGATTTCCAGCCACTGTTGGTCATTGCTCAGGGGCTGCTGCTTAGGACCTGTGGGAGGATCTTCACCACCCCTCATGTAGAACCAGGGACCCCCTGGCTTCATCTGGTCGCTCATCTTCTCCCCTCTTTTGCAGGTGGCTGCAGCAGATCGCGTCCAGATCGCTGTCCTCCCCCTGGCAATTATAAGAAAGGATGCCCTGACGGAGGCTGTCAATATGGTTACGAGTGCTGCTACAAAGAGGATTGCTCAAGCAGCTGTGAGAAGAAGCAAGGAGGTAGGCTACCAGCGTGTCACATCTCCATGCATGCGGCTCTTCTGTGCAGTGCTCCACAGACACACAGTCCGCTGTGCGCCAAATTCAGAAAGGAGCGGTGAATCTTACATAATACAGCACTTTACAAACAGGCCTGGAGGGGGGACCAGAAAACAGGACAGGATGACACAACGCTGGTCAGGACCCAGTAACTTTGCTGCAGGGCATGGAGAGGTGGATGTCAGGAAACAGGACTGGTGTGGGGTGAGGGGTGGCTACTATTGGGTGGTGTATGGTTTGGGTACGCACTAAAGAATGGCACTAGCTGATGAGGAAACTGAGCTGGTGTCAGCAGCCTGTTGCACACTTGCCATTCCTGATAAGCGATGGCACTAGGACAGTGAGGAACCCGAGCTGGTGTCAACAGCCTGGTGCACACTTGCCATTCCTGATAAGCGATGGCACTAGGACAGTGAGGAAACTGAGCTGGTGTCAGCAGCCTGGTGCACACTTGCCATTCCCTCTAAGTGAAGGCACTAGGACAGTGAGGAAACTGAGCTGGTATCAGCAGCCTGGTGCACACTTGCCATTCCCGATAAGCGATGGCACTAGGACAGTGAGGAACCTGAGCTGGTGTCAGCAGCCTGGTGCACACTTGCCATTCCTAATAGGTGAAGGCACTAGGACAGTGAGGAACCCGAGCTGGTGTCAGCAGCCTGGTGCACACTTGCCATTCCTGATAAGTGAAGGCACTAGGACAATGAGGAACCCGAGCTGGTGTCAGCAGCCTGGTGCACACTTGCCATTCCTGATAAGCGATGGCACTAGGACAGTGAGGAACCCGAGCTGGTGGCAGCAGCCTGGTGCACACTTGCCATTCCTGATAAGCGATGGCACTAGGACAGTGAGGAACCCGAGCTGGTGTCAGCAGCCTGGTGCACACTTGTTATTCCTGATAAGTGAAGGCACTAGGACAGTGAGGAACCTGAGCTGGTGTCAGCAGCCTGGTGCACACTTGTTATTCCCGATAAGTGAAAGCACTAGGACAGTGAGGAACCTGAGCTGGTGTCAGCAGCCTGGTGCACACTTGCCATTCCCGATAAGCGATGGCACTAGGACAGTGAGGAACCTGAGCTGGTGTCAGCAGCCTGGTGCACACTTGCCATTCCTGATAAGCGATGGCACTAGGACAGTGAGGAACATGAGCTGGTGTCAGCTGCCTGGTGCTCACTTGCCATTCCCGATAAGCGATGGCACTAGGACAGTGAGGAAACTGAGCTGGTTTGAATAGGAAGGTACACACTTGTTATTCCTGATAAGTGATGGCACTAGGACAGTGAGGAAACTGAGCTGGTTTCAGAAGCCTGGTACACACTTGTTATTCCTGATAAGTGATAGCACTAGGACAGTGAGGGAACTGAGCTGGTTTCAATAGGACAGTGCACACTTGCCATTCCTAATAAGTGATGGCACTAGGGCAGTGAGGAAACTGAGCAGGTCACCAGGACAGTTCACACGTGTTATTCCCGATAAGTGATGGCACTAGGACAGTGAGGAAACTGAGCTGGTCTCAGTAACATGGTGTACACTTGGAGTATATACTAAGAAATGGTATGATGTTGTTGCAGAAACTGAGCCGGTCTCGGTAACATGGTGTACACTTGGAGTATGTACTAAGAGATGGTATTAGTGGTTGCAGAAACTGAGCCGGTCTCGGTAACATGGTGCACACTTCGGGTATGTACCATGAGATGGTATTAGTGGTTGCAGAAACTGAGCTGGTCTCTGTAACATGGTGTACACTTGGAGTATGTACTAAGAGATGGTATTAGTGGTTGCAGAAACTGAGCTGGTCTCAGTAACATGGTGTACACTTGGAGTATGTACTAAGAGATGGTATTAGTGGTTGCAGAAACTGAGCTGGTCTCAGTAACATGGTGAACACTTGGAGTATGCACTAAGAGATGGTATTAGTGGTTGCAGAAACTGAGCTGGTCTCAGTAACATGGTGTACACTTGGAGTATGTACTAAGAGATGGTATTAGCTGGTTGCAGAAACTGAGCTGGTCTGAGTAACATGATGTACACTTGGAGTCTGTACTAAGAAATGGTATGATGTTGTTGCAGAAACTGAGCCGGTCTCGGTAACATGGTGTACACTTGGAGTATGTACTAAGAGATGGTATTAGTGGTTGCAGAAACTGAGCCGGTCTCGGTAACATGGTGCACACTTCGGGTATGTACCATGAGATGGTATTAGTGGTTGCAGAAACTGAGCTGGTCTCTGTAACATGGTGTACACTTGGAGTATGTACTAAGAGATGGTATTAGTGGTTGCAGAAACTGAGCTGGTCTCAGTAACATGGTGTACACTTGGAGTATGCACTAAGAGATGGTATTAGTGGTTGCAGAAACTGAGCTGGTCTCAGTAACAGGGTGTACACTTGGAGTATGTACTAAGAGATGGTATTAGTGGTTGCAGAAACTGAGCTGGTCTCAGTAACATGGTGTACACTTGGAGTATGTACTAAGAGATGGTATTAGTGGTTGCAGAAACTGAGCTGGTCTCAGTAACAGGGTGTACACTTGGAGTATGTACTAAGAGATGGTATTAGTGGTTGCAGAAACTGAGCTGGTCTCGGTAACATGGAGTACACTTGGAGTATGTACTAAGAGATGGAATTAGTGGGTGCAGGAACTGAGCTGGTCTCGGTAACATGGTGTACACCTGGAGTATGTACTAAAAGATGGTATTAGGTGGTTTCAGAAACTGAGCTGGTCTCAGTAACATGGTGTACCCCTGGAGTATGTACTAAGATGGTATTAGTGGTTGCAGAAACTGAGCTGGTCTCAGGAACATGGTGAACATCTGATGTAAGTACTAAGAGATGGTGTAGTAGGCTGGTGTATATTTGAGTACACACTAAGAACCGGCATAGTATGAAATGCATTTGGAGTACGTACTAAGGGATCACACTAGTCAGATATGGAAATTAGTTGGTTTCAGTAGCAAATTGTGCACGTTATAAATGTACTAATTTGTGGCATAATGCCAATGTGCAAACCAAGCTGGTTTCAGTAGCTTGTCGTAAATTGTAAGAGGGGGCATTAGATGGATTTGGAAACTGAGATGGTTTCAGGTGTACTCTGTGTTAGGCACTGTTTGTATGCAGTACCCTCTGGGAACACTACAAGCAACTATGACTACAGGTATAGGCAACCCAACCTTTGGTATAAGCTTGTACTACACAGCTCTGGTCACGTTTGAGCAGCCAGGCTTATCTCAAGAGGGGTCAGTGTGAGCTGTAGGGGAGTTACACAAAGATCCAGAGTTACAGGTATTCAAACAAACTCTTATACTCAAGGTTTCTTGCATAAATAATTATTAATTTATTTATCAGTCAGTTATAAAGCCTTCTTCAGAAGGGAGCAATGGAATAGTAAGACACAAATATACTTCAATACTGTACACTCTGAGTTTCTGAATCAGACAAGACCCTTTGGGGATGGCCCACAGACACAACCTACACCCAGAGGTGACTTCAGTAACAAGGGTACTGCAGACATTAATATCTTACTGTTGGCATTTAGAATACTTTTAGAAGTTGGTAAAAGGAAAAAGTTATTAGAACAAGGGACCACAAATATTCATAAGAGGCAAATCATCTCAGATCCCCCAAGCAGCGTCATAGAATGCAAAAGGCCAAGCCAAAGTCAATAGGCAAAAAGTCTTGTATTGGATGAAGCACTTCTGGTGAGTAAATAGAAAAGTCTTGACACAGGTTCTTAGGAGTCTTTGATAAAAAAGAAGAATCAAATTTAGGGCCACAAGCTGATTAGACTTGTGAGTTGTAGAAGTTTCAAAGCACCTCTACAGTAAGAGGTAAATTCTGTTATGTTATGTTGTTATGTTAGCGGTACTTGTATAGCGCACCGTCACCAACGGAATTGGTCCCCAGCCGCTCTGGCGGATCTGTAAACAGGAAGGGTGGGGTAGGGTTAGTCGGGAGGAGGGGAGAAGGAGAGTGGGAGAAGTGGTGTGCTGTTGGCAGCTTCAGCTCGGTATACACTGAGTGCTGGGCTTTGGTGCTAGTATCGGATCGGATGAAGGCCTCGAGTGCTGTGGGTGAAGTTTATGTGTTGTTGATGCAGTGTGGTAAAGTGCGTGCGGATTGCCAGGAGAGAGATGGTTGTGTGGTTTTGTGTGGGTTTAAGTATGCAGAAGAATGAGGGTTGGGTTAGTAGGGTCTGTATCCTGGTTCAGGTACTCTTAGACTTTTTACTGTGCCTTAGCAAAGAAGAAAAAGATGCAGCTGATGACTTCTGTTCCTGTGCAGCTCTGCAGATCTCGCTGTTCCTGGGCCTCAGTCATGGGGACAACAGGGAGGACGTCGGGGCGCTCCTGCAATGCAGTGGGATGGTCAAAAACTGCAACCGGCAAACTTCACTTTCAGTGGCTGTTTCGCGTTTCAGCTACTCGAATCTACCGCAGATAGCAACAGCTTGATTCCTGGCTGTCAAGGTGGACGTCCCTTCCTTCTGGGGTCCCGCACTCGGCTGAGGGGGCTCAGGCTTGGTCCGTCCTACTTAGTGGGAGTCCGGTGGATCTTCCAAAAGCTTTAGGCCAGCTTAAAAGTAATGCACACAATCTGGTGTCCTTCTCCCTGGCTATAAGGTTCCAGTAGCAACTCTGTGGAAGTTCGACCAGCTCCGAGATGGGTGTCCAGGTGGCTTACTTTGGAGTTGATTGGTCTCACCAACTCAAAGGGAGAAGTCGTCCTTGCAGGGGCTTCTCTGTCGATGCAAACTTGCCGTTTCGGCACTGCAGCAGGGTTACCCCAGGCAAACCAAAGGTCCAGGAGTTGCAGCAGGCGTCCTCTTCAAGTTCTTCTTCGGTTTTTCGTCCAGTGGTCGACTCTGCCTTCCAAGCCAAAAGAATTGCCTTTTATTCAGTTCTCTCCCATTCATTCCAGCCTAGCTGTCACTCACCCAGCAGGGTGGCTGTCCTTGCCGGACAATCAGCCAGCCAATCACTACAGAGTGCATTTGGGTCTCCTAGGAGACTAAGTACAGGGAGTTTCGGTCACATCCCTCACTTCCTGCCTACCCCAAACACTCTGAAGCCAGAGGTGGGTTTCACTCCTAAAGCCCGCCAAAGGCGAAATGAACAAAGAGACCAAACCTGGTCAGGCGCAGAGAAAATCTCAAGAAGGACATTTCCACAAAGAAATGGCGAAAAAAGAAGACTGGGCAACATTTTATCAAAGATGGCTCCTGCGGTTGCTTTACGGGAGCCGTGTACGCGGTTCACGGTAAATGCAAACCATGGTAGTTCGAAAGAAACCACTGCCACCAGCCATTCAGTGAGGAAACGGTAACATACAAATGTTACAAGAGTAGCTAGACACAGGGGATACTAAGTAACCCCTCCAGCACTCTATTGTAAAATCGGGTGTGCTGGGTCTAGACATTTACAAGGGTAAGTAAAGTCAATTTCACTCTACTGCTCTGGGAAACATTAGTTTATCCCAGAGAAGGTAGTTAAACCTTTGGAAAGCCTGAAAGGCTTTCCTGTGTCACTGCACTGAAGGTGCTGTGTGACACAATGTAAAAGATGATGCCTATGTAGTTTGTCAGACTCCATAACCAAAGAAAACACAGTGTACAAAATCACATTAAAACACATGAGAGAGCGGGAATAAGGGTCACACTCTCTCCAGGTTAAAAAATCAAGTCCTCGAAATCCAGCAAAGTTGGAGGGAATTAGCACATATTTGAGAATTCTCCCTAACACTCGTCCCCCCCAGACTAAGGGACAGGAGGATTTAATCCACCCCTGGATGAATCTCCTTACTCCAGTCGGTCATCATTTCTGGAGAGACCATCAGCATTTTGGTGATTACACCCTGACCTGTATTCAATGGTAAAATCAAATCCATGTAGGCTGATTGACCAGCTTAACAATTTAGGATTCTCCCCCTCCATCTGCATTAACCATCTCAAGGGTTGGTGGTCTGTCTGAATCACAAAAGTAGATCCATACAAGTATGGCCTAAACTTCTTCAAAGACCACACAATGGCAAAACATTCTCTTTCTATGGTTGCCCGCCTTGTCTCAGGTTCCTTCAGTTTTCTCCTGATGAAGCATATTGGGTGTTCCCTACCTTTCTCATCCAGCTGACTCAGAACTGCGCCTATACCTGTATTGGAAGCACCTGTCTGTACAATAAAGGATTGGCTGTAGTCAGGAGCTCTTAAGACTAGAGCTTGACAAAGGGCTTGCTTAAGTCCTTCAAATGTCTTAGTGCACTCCTCATTCCACCTGACCTTCTTGGGGAATTTGGGTGAGGAGATCACATTCAGGGGAGAAGCTATAGATCCATAGTTCTCTATGAAGTTCCTATAATAACCATTGAGGCCTACTGAGGCTCTTACTTGGGTTTGAGTAGTAGGGGTGGCCCATTCTTGTAGAGCTTGTACTTTGCTAGGCAATGGCCTTATATCACCTCCTTCTACCTCATGTCCAAGGTAGACCACTTTACTCTGACCAATTTGACATTTACTTGCCTTTATGCCTCTCTGCAGCTCTCCGCTGCTCAGAGCTGCGAGTTGCTGCTTCCTCTTGTCCTGCAGAAGGAAAGGGTCTCCTTAGCACCCCCCTTGCAATAACCATGAACGGTAATTTGCTAGCCCTTAGGAACCAACACCTCCGATCACGCTTTCCTGTCGGGCGCCATGTGGTAGTCAACCCAACACTAACCCGCAGGAACGCATGCCTACGCATGCAGAGTGCGCCTCATCTAAATACCACCTACCTTGCTTCAAAATGACCATCCCTTATGCCCGTTTCCCCCCGTGCTCACCTGCACAGCCGCTCACCGTACCTCCGGCCGCCCGCATGGGCCACTGCTATGTATGCAGACAGCCGCGTTTGCACCAACAATCAGTACTGTGCCGCATACGCCACTGCCCGGGTCAGTATCCTGACCCGGGAGACGCACGAGCGCCGGCATCACCTGGAAACATGCTGCATCCAGCCACTTTTGCAGCACCCAGCGCCGTTAAGTCGCAGCAGATGGGCGCGTGCGCTCAGGACATCAGCCTACCAGAAACAATAACAATGACTGACGATAGGGTCACATGCCCGCATCTGCTCTCTGCATTCAGCACAGCACCTAGTCCAAACCTCCTAACCTTGGGTAAGCACCAATTCAATGCCAATCTTACTGCCTTTTATATGCCTCCCTCAATAGCCTCATCATCAGATATAAGAGCTAATACCACATCCCTTCTCAACATCCAGCTACTACTATGTACACATGGTGAAGCGACCAGCCTTGAAGCTATATTGGGAGCTCACCTGCCAATAATGTGCTGTACTGCTATTAGCCCTGTCGCTGTGCCTGTAGCCCATTTGCCTAAACTGTCATGTGTTGTGACTAGCCCTGCCACTGTGCCTGCAACCCATTTGCTTAAACTGCCATGTGTTGTGACTAGCCCTGCCGTTGTGCCTGCAGCCCATTTGCATAAACTGCCATGTGTTGTGACCAGCCCTGCCGCTATGCCTGCAGCCCATTTGCCCAAACTGCCATGTGTTGTGACTAGCCCTGCCGCTGCACCTGCAACCCATTTGCCTAAACTGCCATGTGTTGTGACTAGCCCTGCCGCTGTGCCTGCAGTCCATTTGCATAAACTGCCATGTGTTGTGACTAGCCCTGTCGCTATGCCTTCAGCCCATTTGCCTAAACTGCCATGTGTTGTGACTAGCCCTGTTGCTGTGCCTGCATCTCATATGCCTAAACTGTCATGTGTTGTGACAAGCCCTTCAGCTGTGCCTGCAGCCCATTCGCCAAAACTGCCATGTGTTGTGACTAGCCCTGCCGCTGTGCCTGCAGCCCATTTGCCTCTATTGTCATGTGACGTTAGTTATGCTACTAGTCACCTATGTACACCTGCTGCTCTCCCCTCCTGCCCCCCTAACATCATCCCTACATCCCCTGAACTCACACACACTGGGCCCCCTCTTACTGCCCTCCCCTCCGCCATTTTGGATGTCACATTGAAATGTGCACTTGTCAACTCCCGTTCTGTACCGACACACTCTCTTGATGTGCACGATCTCATCATCAATAACAACCTTGACCTACTCCTTCTTTATGAGACCTGGTTAAGCGAGACCTCTGGCCCTGCCCTCTCCCTTGCAGTCCCAACTGGGTACACCATATTTAGACAAGACCGGACTCGGGGGTTGGAGGGGTAACTGTTTTTGCTAAAAACGCACTCAATATCAGAAGGGTACCTGGGGAACTGGGACAGAACGCTGACTACCTCTTCCTCAAAATCAAGATCTCTCCCAACTGTACAATTGCCCTTCATCTGGTTTACCGCCCACCAGGCCCTTCCACTGATTTCCACGACGCCCTCATCCATGCATTGTCTGACAACCGCAAAAAATCATCCAAAGTCCTTCTCATGGGTGACCTTAATTTAAGGGTCAATGACCCGAAGGATGTCAATGCCTCCACTCTGCTAAAGGCCATAACCACCTTAGGATTTGCTCAAGCCATCTCTAAGCCGACCCACAACTGTTCTGAAATTTCTCCCATCCCTTGGTCCGACCACTTTTGCATTAAGCTTGACATCACAACACCCAAAGAGTCAGCTAAGTCTAACATCCCCTTACTAGCTACATACTCAAGAAGCTCATGGAAGATCACCAAAGAGGCGCTATCCGCCTTCCTCTTGGTACAGGCCCTTCTGCCCCCCTTCCCTTATGACCCCGAGCTACTGGCAACTGCATTTATTATGGTCATCTCCCAAGCAGTAGATGCCATTGCTCCGCTCTCTCTCAAAAAAGCCAGGAAAGCAAAATACTCCAACTCATGGTCACCAAGGAGCTCATGGAATTCTGCTCCAGAAAAAGGGCCGCGCTTGCTACCTGGAAACACAACCCTAATGCCACCAAAGTGGCCTTTAAGTCTATATCTAAGGACTATAAATTGGCGATCATTCAGGTAAAAGCCGACTCTTTCAACTCCAGGATCGAAAATGCCAAATCAGGGACAAAGGAAATCTTTGCCATCTTTAGAGAATTGGAGACGCCCTCAGCCCCGCCTCCTACTTTCCTGACTGACACAACGTGGTGCAACAAAATTCAAGCAGCCATGCTAGACAAACTGCATGCCAAAATTCTAGCCCATCAAAAGTGTTGTGTAATCTCTTTGCTGACAGTCCTGATAGTCCTGCCCCAGTCTTCACTCTCAAGCAGACCACAATGTTTGAATTCACAGACATGAGTGAACCTGAAGTCATTGCTCCCCTCAAATCCATCAAGCCCTCAAATTGTAAAGGTGATACCTGCCCGGCTCAGCCCATTAAAGACTCCGCCTCCTCCCTTGCCCAATTAATAACCGCCTTCATTAACTCCTCCTTCCAGGCCGGACATGTTCCAACTGGACTCAAGGAAGCGTTGGTCCGTCCGCTCCTAAAAAAAACCCTCCCTCGACCCATCGGTCCCAGGGAACTTCAGGCCCATTACCACTGTCCCCTTCATGCTTAGAATTCTGGACAAAGCAGCCTACCTGCAAGTCCAAAAATTCATTGACGACAACCACCTTCTTGGTCTTCGCCAGTCTGGTTCCGACCTCGACATGGCACCGAAACGGCATTACTTGACCTAAAAAATCTAATGGATGACCTGAGAGACGCAGGCAAACCTGCGCTCCTCCTTCTTTTAGACCTCTCCTCTGCCTTCGATCTGGTGGATCACAAAACCCTCTGCCATCGCCTCTCATCTGCAGCCAACTTCTCCCCGAGGGCCTGTGCATGGATAACTTCATTCCTACAGGAAAGAGTGATGAAGGTTTTCTGTGAAACCTCTAATGCCAACCCTAGTCTCATTAAATGTGGGGTCCCACAGGGTTCTTGCATAGCTCCCACCCTCTACAACCTCTTCACGAGGCCGCTGTTCAGAATACTGGACGCCCTGGGCATCTCAGTTCTCTCTTGGCACTGTGCACCTGGCCACCCTCTGTCTTTTGGGCCCAGGTACCTGCTCATCCTGTCACCCTCCCGCACTGCCTCCGGGCCACCCCTTGCACTGGGGTCTGTATCTGTACCCATACAGCCCCCCCTTTTTCTTCCTGCACTTATTAGACCTACCCTGTCTGCTGCCTTAAACCTAGCACTTGCAAATTGCTGGCTGCACTACCACTGTTTGTTGCCTTTATTATTTATTTATTGTTATTTATCTGTTTCTCCTCTGCTTCGCACTTTCCACCTCTCCCCCCTTCCATGCACTTTTCCCCTCCCCCCTCTCGCATGCACTTGCGCGTTCTCAATGTCACTGGGCCTAGTATGATCGCTGTTTTGTTCTCCCCTGTTCCCCTCCCTTGCCTTGCAGCGCTCTGAAACACTTGTGTATGAGCGCGATAGAAATAAAATATCAATCAATCAATCAAAAACTATGCAGATGACACTCAGCTTCTCATCCCCCTTTCGGGAGACTATTCAGCAGATATGAACACCCTCAACTCCATCTACTCCACGATCCAATCCTGGATGGCTGAAAACTGGTTATGTCTCAACAGTGAGAAAACCGAATTTCTTCTGATTGGTTCCCCCTCCACCCTGGGCAAATTGGGCAAGCAATACTACTCTTTCACCATTGATAACATCCCCATCACGTCTCGCAATACATGAAGACCTTGGGCGTCTACTTTGAACCCAACCTGACCATGGACAGACAGGTCAATGCTATTGCATCCTCCGCAGCCTACCATTCCAAACTGCTCAATGCAGCCAGACCGTTCCTATCCCAGGAGAACTGCCTCACCATCGCTAGGGAAATAATTGACTCAAGGCTTGACTATTGTAATGCCCTTTTTGTTGGCACATCACACAAGAACCTTGCCAAGCTTCAACTGACTCAGAACAATGCCCTTAGGGCAGCAATGGGCATCTCACGGAGGGACCACATCTATGGGGTCAGAAGGCACCTTCACTGGCTTCCCGTCAAGGAAAGAATTGTCTTCAAAACCCTCGTCCTGAAACACAAATGTCTCCATGGCCGTGCCCCCCCTTACCTGGCCCAAAGGATTGACAGACACACACCATCTACACCTTCTAGAATGGCTTGCTCGAACCAAATCACTGTTCCCCTAACTCGAAGAGTGTGTTCGGGAGGCACCAGCTTCACCATGGCCGCCACTTTCTGGAACATGCTCCCGCACCAGATCAGAGCCATTGACTCTCATTCAGCATTCCGCAAAGCCGTCAAAACAAGGCTCTTTGTCTAGGCTGCCTGCCCATATCTGTGTATCTCTTTGTTTGCATCTAAGTTACACTGTACCAAAAGCATCTTGTAACGAAACATTCTGTACTAAGCAATATTCTGTTGTGCCGCATCTCTGTAACCCATAATCAAGTTTTCTTACGTCTTCTCATAGCGCCTCAATGCCTGTGGGCTGTAGTGTGCTCTACAAATGCAAAAATAAATAAATAAATAAAATGGTCAGATGGGCCTGCTCAAGAGCCTGCAATACATATCCTAGGTGGCCAACATGTTCTTTTCAAGTAGGGCTGAACACTGCAATGTCATCCAAGTATGCCATGCAGAAGTCCTCCATCCCATTCAGAGCATGATTCCCCCTCCTTTGGAATGTAGTAGGTGCATTCTTTAGTCCAAAAGGCATAACCTTAAACTGATAGAGGCCTCCAGGGGTGAAAATGCAGTTTTCTCCTTGGCATGGTGTCAGAGCTAGTTGCCAATAGCCTGAGGTTAGGTCAAATGTACTGAGGTACTTGGCTGAACCAAGTTTGTCCAACAGTTCATCTGTCCTAGGTAAAGGATGGGCATCAGTCGTGGTGACTGCATTAAGGGCTCTATAATCCACACAGAATCGCAACCCCTTGGATCCTGCCTTTGGTACTAGCACAACTGGACTAGACCATGGACTTGTAGATGGCTCTATTACCCTGATATCAAGCATCGTGTTGACCTATTCCTTTATGTGGGTTCTTACATTGTCTGACATTCTGTAACCTCTGCTTTTAACAGGTAAACAGTCCCCAGTGAGAATCTCATGCTGGCCCCAAGGGGTCAAGCCTGGTGAGAGTGAAAGCAAAGGGGCAAACTGATTTAACTGAGCGTTGCACTCCTCCTGTTGTTCCCGTGTCAGATCAGAAGAGAGATTAACTCCATCTATCTTTCCATCTATAGGTTGTCCCCTGAGGAGGTCAGGTAGAGGCTCACTCTCCTCCTCCTCCTGATCAGAGGCTAGAGGCAAAGCTCCCAGTTCTGTTCTTGAGACATAGGCTTTTAGATGGTTGGTGTGAAAGACCCTGGGGGCCTCCTTAGGATTTCCCAAGTCCACCAAATAATTTACTTCTCCAAGTTTTCCTAAAACCTTGAAGGGTCGAATCCATTTGTCCTGTAAGGCCCTCTGTCTTGTAGGTACCATAACTAGAACTAGCTGGTCTTGAGTGTACTCAACCATGTTGGCCTTCTGGTCATGCCAATGCTTCACCAGAGCCTGACCTGCTTTTAAGTTATCTGAAGCTTCTCTCATCATGTGTGTCATTCTCCTTCGGAGACCTAACACATCGTCAGTGACTCTCAGAGATGACTCCCTTAGGAAAACCTACCCTAGTAAAAATACCAAGTAGGGCCTTAGGCAGTGCCTGAACTTTGACAGTGCTCATAGGTATAGTTCCAGGATACCTGGTAGCATGGTCTACCATAACCAATATAAATCAGTTGCCTGAAGATGTTGGAGGGTCTAAGGGACCAACAATGTCAATTCCTACCCTCTCAAAAGGAACATCCCACCACTGGGAGAGACACCAAAGGTGCCACATTCTTGACTCCACTCATGCCAGATGTCTGACAAGTGTGACAGCTTCTACAGAATTTATCTACATCAGACCCCAACTTAGGCCAGTAGAAATATAGAGAAATCCATTCCTTGGTCTTCTTAAAACTTAAGTGACCAGCCAAAGGAATAAATAAATAATAATTTAGCATTTATATAGCACTACGAACCCTCAGGTATCTGAGCGCTGCTTATTATTACCCACAGTGTGTGGTGCTCATTTATCAACCTCAGAAGGATAAAAGGTTGAGTTTGGCCTTACCGGGATTCGAACCTGCAGCAGCGGGCTCTGCACAGATTTCAAAGCGAGCACTCTACTCGCTGTGCTACCGGACCGGCTAATGTCATGGGCTAACTGTAGAAACTGATGTCACACTTCCATGGGCACTACAAGTCTTCTGTAGTCTCCTGTGGTAGACTCAGTAGGCTCACTGTAGAGGAGGCCATCCTCCCAGTTTAACCTGTGCTTCCCTAGCTCTAGCCCTTCCAGCTGGGAAGCTGCCTGTTGGTGAAGTCCTTCAAGAGTAGGACACTCTCTTTGACCTCTGCTGAAGTCTACCCTGCAAGGGCCACCTTCTGCCAGTAAAGACTGCAGCTCAGGATGGTCTTTAGGATCCAGATCTCCAACAGGGGGAAGTTCTTCTTCCGGCTCTGTGTCATCAGTAGCTGACTCAACCTCTTCTGGTTGGATCTCACACTCAGCCTCAGTTGGTGGAGTAGTCACAGGTGTGACTTTGGACTGTCCTCTCGGGGATGTCCTTGTTTGATCCACAGGAGTGCTATCTATCTTGTTTCCTGAGACCTTGGGTTTCCCCTTTGTCTCCTTCTTCCTGGAAATAGAAGTTGACTCTTCCTGTGGACAGGATGTTATAGTTTCTTCTGTAACAACCCACTGAAAGTCATTGAAAGTGAGCTCTCTGGCCTTCCTAGTCTGCTCCTGCTTCCTTTTACTGGGAGGCCTGGGGTTGCTTGATACAACTCCAAGAGTGTTGAAGTCTATCCCCAGCAGGACTCTCCCAGGCACCTCATTTTGTACACTTTGTACACGGACAGGTATTCTTACAGTCATATTGTTGCACTAGATGAGAGCTGGTACTATTGGAACCATCTGGATAGGTCCTCCAGCAAGCTTAGTGGGGCCTTTGTGTGCCTTAGCAACCTCCTCGCATTTGAAAAAGGTTTCATCCACCACTGTGATGCTGGCCCCAGTGTCTCTAAAGGCAGGGGTCTCCTGACCATTTACAAGTACACTGTCCTTGTAGTATTCTTTTGTGTTGTCTGTTATAAAGTTATACACATCTACGTTCTTCTGTTCCCACAGACCCAGGCACACTAAAGAAACACTGGCAGATACTCCAATGGGGTCTTCAGCCAATAGTTGAAAGTTTCCACTTGCCATATGGACTTCTCCCTCAGGGATGAAGGCTAAGGAGGCAGTGTGGACCCCTGACGGGTAACCCTTGCATCTGGGATCCCCTTTCACATGGTCAGTAAACACACAAGCATGACATTTTCCAAATGTTTCGACAAATGGGGGTTTCTGCTGACCTCCCTCTGGTTTGACACCAGAGGAATCACTAGACTGACCCGGTTTCCCAAATGGCTTACCCTTCTTATGTCTGTGGCCCTCTTTTGGATGGGAGGTTTTAATATTCTTTTTGTCATCTTTCTTGTGCTGTTTCCCCTCATCCTTTTTATGAGTGGCCCCAGAATCCTTGTGAGTGGCTCTGTTGGCAACCCACAAGTCAGCAGCTTTTGCTAGCTTCTTGGGATCAATCTCTTTAGATTCAGCCAAGTGCTGTCTCAGTTCAGGAGAGCAGTCATCAAAAATAGATTCCAACAAAAACATATTTCTCATTCCTTCACAAGAATTCACTCTGTAACCCTTAACCAAACCATCTAAGTTTTTCAAACATTCACACACTCAGGTAGCCCGAGGAGTACCATCAGTCTTTTTGAGGGTGCTACACCTCTTAAGGTACTGGGAAGGAGTTTTCCCAAATCTAGCTATCAAAGCTGGCTTCACATTTTCATACTCCAATCTTTCAAGTTCCCCACCTCCATTATAGCATCATTTGCAACCTGAGGGAGCCTAGACAAAAGCCAAGGAATCAACTGATTCCCTGTGAAATCCTGAATCCCATAGTTATATTCAAAAGCACCCAATCAATCCAAAATATCAAGTTACACATCATACATACTCACTGCTTCTTTAGGCATGCACGGTCTCTTTGGACGGGAAGACCTAGAAGACTCTGGGATAGAAACATTTTCAAAAGACAATTTCTTCATTTCAAAAGCATGTTGCATTTCCATTACCCTTTGTTTGATGTCTTGATGTTTGTTATCAGTATAGAGTTGCAATTTTCTGAACTGTAACTCAAGTCTATTTTTTTCAAGAGAGACAAATTATGGACTCAGTACTGGACCTGGTAGAGTCCCTGTGGCTAAAGGTTGAGGCATAATGGTCTGTTGAGGTAAAGAGGGGCTCTCTTCCTGAGACTCCTCTAACTGTTCTGACTCTCCAACAATATTAGAGCTTGACTCTGTATTGTCATCCTCATTATCATTTTCCACATTTCCTGGGTTAGTAGGTGTGACAGGCCTACAACCCAGACTTTGATTATTCATCAATCTTGCAATTAGTTCATTTTTCTTTCCTTTAACAGGGAGATTCCTGACTTTACACATTTCTTTCAGTTGCTCTACTGTTAAAATGATCAGGGCTTCCTGCCTGAAGTTATCCATATCTGGCATGTTACACTTGCTTTTCTAGTGGAGCTTAGCCTTGTGAAGGTTTTTAGTTGAACAAAAGTAAAGCAAACTCTCAATGTAACAACTCTACAATGTATGCTCACCGCCTGCCACCACTGTTAGACAAAGTTTGTATGCAGTACCCTCTGGGAACACTACACACAACTATGACTAAAGGTATAGGCAATCAATCTTTGGTATAAGCTTGTACAACGCAGTTTTGGTGGAGTGTTGAGCAGCCAGGCTTATCTCAAGAGGGGAAATATGAGCAGTAATAGTTACACAAAGATTCAGAGTTACAGCTATTCAAACAAACTCTTATACTCAAGGTTTCTTGCATAAATAATTATTAATGTATTTATCAGTCAGTTATAAAGCTTTCTTGAGAAGGGAGCAATAGAATAGTAACACACAAATATACTTCAATACTGTACACTCTGAGTTTCTGAATCAGACAAGACCCTTTGGGGATGGCCCACAGACACAACCTACACCCACAGGTGACTTCAGTAACAAGGGTACTGGGGAGATTAATATCTTACTGTTGGCATTTAGAATACTTTTAGAAGTTGTTAAAATTAAAAGGTTATTAGAACAATAGACCACATATATTCTTAAGCAGGCAAATACTTTCAGATTCCCCCAGAAGAGTCATTCAGTTCAATAGGCTAAACCAAACTCTATAGGCAAAAAGTCTTATATGGGATGAAGCACTTCTGGTGAGTAAATGGAAAAGTCTTAGGAGTCTTTGATGAAAAGAAGAATCAAATGTAGGGCCACAAGCTGATTAGACTTGTGAGTTGTAGATGGTTCAAGCAACTCTACAGCAAGAGATAAGTACTCTCAGACTTTTTACAGTACCTTTAAAGATGAAGAAAAGATGGAGCAGATGACACCTGTTCCTGTGCAGCTCTGCAGGTCTCGCTGTTCCTGGGCCTCAGTCGTGGGGACAAGAGGGAGGACGTCGGGGGACTCCTGCAATGCACTGGGACGGTCAAAACATGCAACCGGAAAACTTCACTTTCAGTGGCTTTCAGGGGCTGTTTCGCGTTTCAGCTACTCGGATCTACCGCAGATAGTAACAACGTGATTCCTGGCTGTCAAGGTGGACTACCCTTGCTTCTGGGGTCCCACACTATTTGAAAGTTCAACCAGCTCAAAGATGGGTGTCCAGGTGGCTTACTTTGGAGTTGATTTGTCCCACCAACTGAAAGGGAGAAGTCGTCCTTGCAGGGGCTTCTCTGTCGATGCAAACTTGGCATTTCGGCACTGCAGCAGGGCTACCCTGGGCAAACCAAAGGTCCAGGAGTTGCAGCAGGCGTCCTCTTCAAGCTCTTCTTCAGTTCATTCGTCCAGTGGTCGACCAAAAGAAAAAGACTCGCCTTTTATTCAGTTCTCTCCCATTCATTCCAGCCTAGTTGTCACTCGCCCAGCAGAGTGGCTGTCCTTACCTGACAGTCAGCCAGCCAATCACTACAGAGTGCATTTGGGTCTCCTAGGAGACTAAGTACAGGGAGTTTTGGTCACATCCCTCACTTCCTGCCTACCCCAAACACTCTGAAGCCAGAGGTGGGTTTCACTCCTAAAGCCCGCCAAAGGCGAAAAGAACAAAGAGACCAAACCTGGTCAGACGCGCAGAGAAAATCTCAAGAAGGACATTTCCACAAAGAAATGGCAAAAAAAGAAGACTGGGCACCATTTTATCAAAGATGGCTCCTGCGGTTGCTTTACGGGAGCCGTGTACGCGGTTCACTGTAAATGCAAACCATGGTAGTTCGACTGAAACCACTGCTACCAGCCATTCTGTGAGGAAACAGTAACATAAAAATGTTACATGAGTAGCTAGACACAGGGGATACTAAGTAACCCCTCCAGCACTATATTGTAAGACAGGAAGTGCTGGGTCTAGGAATTTGCAAAGGTAAGTAAAGTCAATTTCACTTTACTGCTCTGAGTACAGTAGTTTATCCCAGAGAAGATAGTTAAACCTTTGGAAAGCCTGAAAGGCTTCCCTGTGTCACTGCACTGAAGGTGCTGTATGACACAATGTAAAAGATGATGCCTATGGAGTTTGTCAGACTCCATAACCAAAGAAAACAAAGTGTACAAAATAACATTAAAACAAATGAGAGAGCGGGAATAAGGGTCACACTCTCTCCAGGTTAAAAAAGTCAAGTCCTCGAAGTCCAGCAAAGTTGCTGGGGGTCACTAAGGTGGAGGGAATTAGCACATTTTTGAGAATTCTCCTTAACACTGTGTACATTTGGCACAGGCACCAAGGGAGGTGCTGTGGTGATATGGAAACTGAGCTGGTGTCAAGTGAATAATGTACGTTTGGCATACGTAATCAGGGAGCCTTCTGTAACAGCACCATGATGCCCAAGGGCTGCTGTGTGCTTTATAAATGCAAATAAATACATTTTAAAAATTGTGGTTGGGATGCAGTGGCATAGACAGGGTAGGGCCTGAGCGTGCAAGATCCACCCAATATCTGTAAATGCCCACTCAGCAGCGTGTGTGGGCATTTACAGGTGCTAATGTCACTGCGGATTAGCTTCAGGCCCCACTGGTTAGTCAATCCTGTCTACGTCTCTGGTGGGCTGTCTGATATATGATAACATGAGTCAAGTACTTCCGTGAGTTGGGCTTACACATTAGAACTTGCACCGGAAAAACAGTGCAGAACTGAGTGTGATGAGTGTGTCAGTATTATGGCTGTGATGAGTGTGTCAGTATTATGGCTGTGATGAGTATGTCAGTAGTATGGCTGTGGTGAGGGTGTCAGTATTATGGCTGTGATGAGTGTGTCAGTATTATGGCTGTGATGAGTGTGTCAAAATTATGGCTTTGGTGAGTGTGTCGGTATTATGGCTGTGATGAGTGTGTCAGTATTATGGCTGTGATGAGTGTGTCAGTATTATGGCTTTGGTGAGTGTGTCAGTATTATGGCTGTGGTGAGTGTGTCAGTATTATGGCTGTGATAAGTGTGTCAGTATTATGGCTGTGGTTGGTGCAGGAGCTTCTAGTCTTTTCTAAGAGTTAGGGTGTTTCCCTGCTTCCTGGGTCCTTAGGGGCTAAGGGTTTAGGCATTTCTTTGGGAACTCTGGCACATCATCTAAGCATGACAGGAAGCCGAGCTCTCTGGAAGAGGGGTGGATGGTGGAGTGTGATTGGTGGGGCGGCGAGAGTGCCTCTAGGGCAACTTAATGACCGGTTGAGCAATGCCATAGTGGATGGATGGCTGAGGAAGTACACACTGCTGCTTGCTTGCTGCCAGGTGGGATGAAGAGGCTGGGGAGAGATCCGACAGTGGGGCGCTTGCCTCTCTGGACAACCATGGGGTTTCACCCCGGGGGTAACATGCCAGCTTGCGCTGCTGGAGGATCTTAGGTAAGGAGTGAGACACCCACCCTTCCCCCTTGATCCACTGGCAGGCTGAGACTTCCATCCCTGGGATTAGGGGACCAGGAAGAGATTGGCTGAAGAGACAATACTGGGAGTGTGAAGGTTTAAATGATACCTGTGGAGTCCTGCAAAGCTCCCAACTTCACAGCGATGAAGATTAAACCTTTACAACTTGCAAAAAGGTGCAAAGTTAAGTTAAAAATGTTGACTTCTTTGAGAATTAGGTTTCACCATGTGTATTTGATAAATATATAACTATTAATGCATGCATAGAGGTCTGCCTTGTGTCAGCAATAGCCACCCTGTACTTATGGTCAAGTTGGTTATCTATAATAGGAATTTTTAAGAAGCTGATGAGTTTTGAGCCGTTTGACCAATATTCAGGGACCGTAACGATGGCAATATATCGCCTGTTCCAATTCTCTTGGGTTTCGTGCAGGTCCAGCAGATCAGGGGAAAGTGCTGGTGTCTCAGAGCTTGCATTTCCAGTGGAAACGGTCATAAATCCATTCTTTCAGTGCAAGGATTTACACCAAATGCTTGTGAGAAGCTTAGGCCGGGTCTCACGTGCAACCATTAGTCATTCTTTTAAAAACCTGCCCAGTGTTTTTCCATAAAAAGGCCAAAATCCTGGTACAGCTATTTTGGTTCATGGACCCTCCTTGCAGGACCACAGCCTGTTTTCTGAGGGCCCTGATTGGCTATCTCGCAATTGTGGACCCGGAGCGGGTCCGCAGATTTGCGTGAGGGGCACTTGGACTGGCTAGTTGAAAATCTTTTAGGTGCTTGGGATCGTCATGTGTGAGGACTGTAGAAGAGCTAACAGGTATGTCGCCAACTTTCAATCATGCATTCACGCGTGCAGACATTTGAGTTTAAATATTACTTTATCGCACAGTGCTCGCCAGAGGCTAAATCATCAATACATCACATAGAAGAGGGGTGTGAAAAGAGGAGGGGAAGGATAGGTCGACATGGGTGAGATAGGAGCACAGAACAGAAGAGGGGAGGGGAAGGATAGGTCGACATGGGGAGCTAGGAGCACAGAACAGAAGAGGGGAATGATAGGTCTACATGAGTGAGCAAGGAGCAGAGAACAGAAGAGGCGGAGGAAGTGGTCTGAAAGTGGCTGTCTGCTGTTACTGCTGCGGAACGCTGCCTGAGAAACCTACACTTCAAAGGACTTCACATTGACTTTGTTTCAAGCCACGCCCACTTTTTGAAAAAATCCTTAAAACCACCTGAGCGCGTGCTCCTGCGCGCGCGCTCCAAGGAAGTGGTCTGAAAGTGGCTGTCTGCTGTTACTGCTGCGGAACGCTGCCTGAGAAACCTACACTTCAAAGGACTTCACATTGACTTTGTTTCAAGCCACGCCCACTTTTTGAAAAAATCCTTAAAACCACCTGAGCGCGCGCACTTGCGCAAGTGGTCTGAAAGTGGCTGTCTGCTGTTACTGCTGCGGAACGCTGCCTGAGAAACCTACACTTCAAAGGACTTCACATTGACTTTGTTTCAAGTACGAGGATACTTCTGCATTCAGTATCCATATATAATATAATTTACGAGTCTCTACTACAATTATAGACTCTAATTATATATTTATATTCATTTTTTTTTTTTTTTTAGGCCACGTCCACTTTTTAAAAAAATCCTTAAAACCACCTCAGCGCGCTCTCCTGCGCGCGCGCTCCAAGGAAGTGGTCTGAAAGTGGCTGCCTGCTGTTACTGCTGCAGAACGCTGCCTGAGAAACCTACACTTCAAAGGACTTCACATTGACTTTGTTTCAAGTACGAGGATACGTCTGCAATCAGTATCCATATATAATATAATTTACGAGTCTCTACTACAATTATAGACTCTAATTATATATTTATATTCATTTTTTATTTTATTTTTTTAGGCCATGCCCACTTTTTGAAAAAATCCTTAAAACCACCTGAGCGCGCGCTTCTGCGCGCACGCTCCAAGGAAGTGTTCTGAAAGTGGCTGTCTGCTGTTACTGCTGCGGAACGCTGCCTGAGAAACCTACACTTCAAAGGACTTCACATTGACTTTGTTTCAAGTACGAGGATACTTCTGCAATCAGTATCCATATATAACATAATTTACGAGTCTCTACTACAATTATAGACTAATTATATATTTATATTCATTTTTTGTTTTGTTTAGCCCACGCCCACTTTTTGAAAAAATCCTTAAAACCACCTGAGCGTGCGCTCTTGCGCGCGCCCTCCAAGGAAGTGGTCTGAAAGTGGCTGTCTGCTGTCCGCTGCTCGCAGCGCAGCAGTGCAGCCGGTTAGACCCACTCGCCCCTTAAATATTTGCGAAGTTACTGAGTCACCTTAAAACTTCGCGAGCGGTACCCGCTTTTGCTGCGAGATGCATCCGCCTTACTCTGGCAAGTGAGTTTACACGTTTCCCGCATGGTGAGACGGCCAGCTCTGGCCTTTTGCACAGAACCGATTACTGACCACTCTACAATCTCCCGAGCGGTCGCGGGTTCATTGTGAGCTGTGTTCGCTCTATCACTCCGGTAAGAGAGATTGCAAATCTACCGCACAGTAAGACGGCCAGCTCTGACTTTTATTCAGAGCCGGCCACTGGGGCATATTTTCAGGAATAAAATAAAACTACCTGCTGCCATCTGCTGTTGTACACGAAGAAGAGAGCGTTTTAGGCAGAAAATGCAATCAGTGCATTAGTGAGATCATGATGTCTATATTGTGATATATTTCTAGGAAAGTATTAATACTGTTTGCTGTTACAGTTGATGAGGGGAGCGTTACAATTGAACAACGCTCTCAGTGCACAGATGAGTCAATGATGCTTTTATTAGTGATGCACTATTAGGAGAGAACTAATTCTGTTTGTCGCTTTTTGCTGCTGCACTTGATGAGGAAAGTGTCTCAGGCGAGCAATGCAACCAGGGACGTCATTTGGGGGTCGCCAGGGGTCGCAACTGCGACCTCTGTGGTGTCCCTTGCGACCTCTGTGGTGTCCCTTGCGACCTCTACTAAAAAAAAAAATACATTTTTTTTTTTTTTTTTTTTTTTTTAAAGTTATGCAAGCTTCTGGGCTGTGGCTCTTTACTTCTGGGGTGGCTGGCTTTCTTGTTCAGGCCCCTTAAAAAAAAAGACTTGAGGCACTCCTGTTCTTATTTTTCTTCCAACACTTTCAGCACTGACCCTAAATAAGAAAGAATAGGAATACCAAATAATGTGTCTTTCTGGAATTCTATACAGTAATTGCTGGCCTCATTAAATGTTTATTTCAGGCACACTTCAGGGGGTGAGTCACTGATTTAGTCTGTTCTTAAACGCCTCACTAAGCCTAAGCCGTTCATCCTTCTGAGGTCGATAAATGAGTACCAACACAGGTTGGGTGATATTGGGTGTATATTTTTTCTATATAAAGCGCTTAATGATGTGTTATTATATAGCACTTACGCTTATCATTTGGTCATGGACGTCTGCTTGCATACACAGTCATTTGGTAATACGGGCCAATAAACACGAACTTAATGATACATATGGCGATCCATTCTTGTATGAATGTACATCATATAGTGATATCATAACTATATTTTTCATAGTGTACAATGCTATGTGATGCCACTTCCTGTTTTGTCAACGGGTGAAATGTCGTGTTCCATCGCTACCCGCTATATCACTTTGGGGCGGGGTCTAATGACATCACTTCCTGTGATGTCATCAGGGGGTCAAGGGTCGGGTGATGTCACTTCCGCTACCCCTGGCATTTTGGTGAAATGACGTCCCTGAATGCAACTAGTGCACAAGCGAGCCAATGATGCTTTTATTGGTGATTTACTTTTAGAAGTGAAATAATATTGTTTGATGCTGTTTGCTGCTGCACCTGATGAGGAGAGCGTTTCAGGCGAGCAATGCAACTAGGGCAATAACGAGTTATTGAGGCTGTTATTGGTGATATAGTTTTAGACGAGGAATAATACTGTCTGTTGTTGTTTGCTGTTGTACCTGATGAGGAGAGCGTTTCAGGCGAGCAATACAACTAGTGCACAAGCGAGCCAATGATGCTTTTATTGGTGATTTATTTTTAGAAGTCGAATAATATTGTCGGCTGTTGTTTGCCGCTGCACCTGATGAGTAGAGCGTTTCAGGCGAGCAATGCAATTGATGCATAAGTAAGGTAATGATGCTTATTTGAACCTGTGAATTGAGAAAGGGAACGACTACACTGCGCCTTACTGCTTGTCCGTTCATATACTTACTCAGCTACTTGTTTGTTGACTTGGTTATCTATCCATGAGTTCCCATATTACTTAACATACCCTCTGCCGTAGGATATTAATGTTAGTGCGTTTACAAGCTTTAACTTAAAAAGTTACCGAATACTGCTACTCCCACTTTGAAAACGCTGTTTTCCTGTGTATGTAAACATGGCTGGCGGACTAAGAAGTGTTAAAGGCAAATTAATTACTCCTTATCCACTCTTATCCAGTAACATAGACTCGCTTGTATGTCATGGGAAAACCGCATACATGGAACCAGCTGTCCCAGAAGCTCATATTGCTACGCCTAATAAAGAAGAGCTGCCCACGTCCTGTCCTACTGCTCATATCGCCTAAATACACGCACAGGGAACTTCCTTAATCCCGACTTCTACACAGACTCACGTACCCCTTGTGCTCTGTCCCATTTCCCTTTCCATCAGCCCTGAGGTACGTAAGGCCATTGACGACTTTAAAAGCTGCTCCGAATCGGCACTTGTCTATGAGACTGACAAAAGACAATTCAACCTAACAATGGAGAAAATGGAGGCATTAGATAAGGCTGTTTGCCGTTCCATTGGCACTTTGACACCAATTGTATTTAACTCGGTAAAAAAATGCATGTCTTTTCATTCGCACCTCCCAACCCACTCCAAATGCCTGTTGGACATGAGCACCGAACCTGCCGATGACATAAACAACGAACAACTTACTTTTTCCCCCGAACTAGTGCTAACCTACAATAAATGTCCTCCTCCATCACCATCTCCAGATGAGAGTCAAATCCAACACTCTCCTGTTTCTTTTCCGGTGATTATCCGAATCTTAGATTTACTTGATAAAGGTCATGACTTGACCCATCTGGAATTGAAGGATATTAAATCGATGCTCCTACTTATGTCTTCAAAAATGGATCGTATTGAAGGATTCATCATGGCAGCTGAAACACTAAAAAACATCCAACCAGAACCAATTGTAAATCAATCAACCGTGACTAAGTTCACTCAGGAAAATAAAACCAGTCAGAGCTGTTTTGAACAAACTTCCACATCTTTATCAACTTCAGTGGAAGCACCGACAAATCTTACTACATCCAACTGTAAGAACAATCCTAGTGAGCTATCAATAGCCATAGAAAAAATGAATACTATTATAGCACTATACACCCCAATATCCATCCCATCAAAAGACGGCTCTGACAGTCCAACTCCTTTGCTTAAAGCACTCGAACAAATGAAGCCCGGTCCTCAACAATATTCTCCAACAGAGAGGACTGCTGGTTTCATGTCTCGGAGAGCCAAAAAACTCCATCAGAGGGCTGTCAAAAGACATGCCAAAAGAAGGAACGATGCTTTAACCAAAAGCTCTAATTATGAATGTGCCGTGCTTAATCAACCTTTACCTACCACTACTGAGACATTAATTGATGAAGACCATATAGATCTCCAACAACTTTCCAAAGAGAGTCAGGAAGCCCTAATCTTATCTACAAAACCCAGTTCCGAATCCACCAATGAAGTAATAAATACCTCAAAAATATCCACTTTGTCCATCGAAATTAACTCTCCTAAAGTAATCAATTCAGATAATCTGAATCACAAAGAACTAGTGATAGATCTTAAGGAGAGCAATGATGTGCCAACAACATCCAAAAGGAAAAATAAAAACGATAAGAAAAACTAATAATGTGACATCAAAAAATCTATCTGTGCCCTCAGAGTCTCCTAATGGGCAAGCCTCACAGCAATTGACAGGAATCAAATCAAATCTGGCCAACTATTTTCCAATATGTGGCAGAACTCGCACTACTCGCCACAATGATATTTTGCCTTTGGATCCCTTAATCACTGCAATGACCAAAACTTACAGTGAAGCTTGTACGAACACTTCAAACTCTACTGGAATTATTAACCCTTCTAACACCATTGACCCTACGGCTACGGTTAATGGACGACAAAAAGATCCACCTCCATTACCTCTACCTCTTTACATCTGAGTAATTCAAATTCGACCAGCACTAAGGTGTTAACATCTACTCCTCCCGTGGCTCCTACGGGTCCCAAAGGCTCTTCCATCATGGCTGATAAAATAGATTTATCTAGCCTAGTGCGACCCAAAAAAGTAGGAAATGGATTAGGAAAAGTAACTTTGCTCACAACATGCAATGGATCCACCTTTCTTGCACACGAATAAATGGGACATGCACACCACATTGCCACCTCCTAGGCAGAATTGCACACTGGTGCATGGCCCTCCATTGCATAGATCTATCTCTGAATCCCAAACCTCCACAACGTTAACCCATCACGACATTTTGGACATTCTGAGGAAGGAACTTTATGAGCGATCCCTGAAAGTCAATCTTGAGAGCGAACCACCAAGAGTAAACCCGACTATTTTGACTGTCCATGCTCCTCCCTCTGAAAATACTTCTGATCCTCATATAAAATCGTTTGATCGCTCTCCTGACAAAACCGAATACACCATAACGGAAAAACATCATCTCATAGGCTTTGAAGGAAAATGTGACATACTTGGGACAAATCGTATTAACCGAGCCTTCCTTCTGTCACTTTTCAGCCGAATCCCTCAATTACGGATGTTTGAATCAGATGATGTTCGGAGAGTATCTTTATCTATACAAAATAATTTCCGTGCTGTGTGTTATCTATCTTCTGAAACTGTTAAGAAATACTTATGGTTTAACAGAGAAGGCATAAAAGAAGAAGGCCTTGTTCTAAGTTCAATAGAAAATGAACAAGAAGCAATGAAATTCATTCAATATAAATGTCCTCAGGCTCCCAATCTTGAACTACAATCTATCTCACCATCTAATTCTAATGTGAATGGAAACGGAGCTATTAATGAATTTCTGACCAAAGCGGGCATTTCTAACGACCTTCCGTGGCTTGCCCCTATGCTTAACTCTCTACTCAAATCTAAAGATCTACCCTCCACATCATAGCTGCCTGTAAAAACTGCCTTAACTTTCCAATCTTGGAATTCATGTGGATATCTCAACCTCATGAAATGGCACTCAATGATTGATTGCCTCAATCGCCCATCAATATTAATGATTCAGGAAACTATGAAAACTACCGCCTTCTTATTACCTGACTATACAACGTATTGTATTCCAGCTATACGTTCCTCCATTGGTCGCCCCTCTGGAGGTATCGTGATAGCAGTGGATAATGCTCTAACGGTCACCTCTAAAATTGTTTGGACGGCCACTAATTTGCTTGCGATACTAGTAGAGACAAACATCCACAGCTATCCCCATCTAATTGTTATCACAATTTATTGGAACCCGGCGCACACCCTGATAAATGAGATGATTGACATTGTTGAGAATTGCCTAGAATTTGTGACCCATGAATATGGAAACATCGAAATAATATTAGGTGGGGACTTCAACTGTGATTGTAGGACTAATAATGAACTTAGAGGCTCCTCAAACAATGCACTATCGAAACGCAGGGGTGCAATATGGAGGACTTTCCTAAAAGATTTGGACTTAGACATTATTATACCGGACCAAAAATCCAACTGGTCTACATGGTCAAGAGATGTAAAAACCTCAACAATTGACTTTATATTTGTCACCTACAATTTACTCTTAATATCTTTACCGCTAGTAATTACTCACATGCCGTATGGAGACCACGCACAAATACTAGGTACTCTGAACCTTAAGCTTTCTGTTTCAGTAGTTGACCCTTCGACAACGTTGTGTGAAATAGATCGCCCACTGGTCTCCCTTAGATGGACTCAAGCTCTATGCAAGCAATTTACCCAATATGTAACATCAGCCATTGACAATTCCCGCATCACTGAAGGAACCTCTATGGATGCCACGGAACAACTTTATGCCGAAATAATCCATGCTGCACTATTACATTTTAGTAAAAAAAAAAAAAAGTATTGCCATTAAAAATTGTCATCCATTTGATCCTTTATGCAAAATACAGAAAAAGGAAAAAAATAAGGCCCTACGAGCTCTGAAAAAAAACAATGAATTATCTCGTGAAATGTTACAAACACAGAGAAACCGTATTATGGCTGCATATAAGCAAAATTTAAAACACATAAGGTTATCAAGACATAACGAACTTAACTGCAATCTTATTCGAGCTATAACGCCCCATGACACACGAACTATCTGGCGAACAATCAAAAACACTAATGCTCAAGTGTCGCCTTCACCGTCTAATGCCATACCTGAATCCACTTGGCATACTTATATCACAAGCAAATTTCAGACTCCAGATCAATTTCTGAACATCCGCACACCTTTGTTACCTTATCAGGATCTCCCACGATTAAACTGGTCCATTGCTGATATCAAGTGGGCTATAACCAAACTTACTTATTCTAAATCAGCTGGCCCAGATGGCTTTCCTCCTTGCCTGTACAAAGCAGATCCGGATTTATGGGCAACGATCATAAACATCAAATTCCAGGCCATCCTCAAATCGGGGATCGTCCCGGCTTCTTGGCTTTCGGCCAGCATCATACCGATATTTAAAAAGGGGGATGCTGCCTTACCACAGAACCACCGGCCTATTGCCTTAATTGATACTGTGGCAAAACTATTCGCAATCCTCCTTCTTTATGACCCTGAAAAATACATCGAAACACACAAACTATACTCTAAATATCAAACGGGATTTAGGAAAGGATTGAGCACTTCGCTCAATGCCATGTTAATGGCCTTAGCCATTGCAGGAGCAAAAAAAACATCGGCAAACCCAGTATATATCGCCCTCATTGACATGTCATCGGCTTTCGATACCGGGATACGGAACCTTCTATGGGCTAAGTTAACTAACATGGGAGTTCCATCGGTGCTAATATATTGGTTCATAGCCCTCCACACTAATACATCTTATAAAATCAAATTTACCTCGGAAGGTCGAACAACCAAACCCATTAGCACTGAAATAGGCCTAAAGCAAGGTTGCAACCTAGCCGCCACTTTTTTCAACCTGTATCTTGCAGATCTTGATAAAGGCTGGGATGCGAAAAACTTGTTTTCTGTAAAAATTGGCCTTATTCAACTAAAGTGGCTTGCTTTTGTGGACGATATTATAATATTTGACCCCACTCCGGCAGGGCTCCAATTCAAATTACGATTATTTGAAGATTTTGCAACAGCACACAACTTATCGCCTAATCCTGCCAAAACAGCAGTTATGAAATTTGGCGTTCACAAGAGAACTGGAAAGTTCCAATGGCATATAATGCAAATTCCCATCCCCTCTATAGTAGAAATGATCTACTTAGGGTATCACTTATCAAAAAAGAATTCCATCAAAATGTGGACTGATCTACTAAACAACAAGATCAGACCACTCACATCGCAGTTAAGAATAATATATGCCAAATATTGCAAATTTTCACTAACCCCTCTCATCGAGTTTTTTACGCTAAAAATTGAAACTGTCCTTCTCTACTCGCTTGATGTATGTCTGGGCGAAATGGGTGCAATCTTGGATCAATTGCAGGGGACATCCTTGAAACGTGCTATATCCCTTCCAATGTCACTACCTAATGCAGTCCTAAGACACGAGCTAGGCCTAGTAGCGTTATCTACTCGTTGGAAATGGCGGCTGCTCACTAATTATGCAAAAATCATTTATCCTAAGGTGAATTCCCTATACGATGAAATAAAGCAAACAATTGATTCAAAGCCAACGGCCGCAATGGCCCAATATTTGACTAGAATATATGACATTTTAAACAAAGTCAATATCACAGTGATGACATCCATACTAAACCCGCTTATGCCAAAAAAAAGCTGTTTGCATGTGATTGGTGCAGGACTATTGATCAAATAGGGTCTTACAAACTTTACAAGGAATACTACCTGTTTACAAAAAAGCGCATACCTAGATACGACTATATTATATTGTTCCCTTGTAACCATATCCGTAAAGTATTCTTACGGTTCAAATTCAATTTGCTGCTCACCAAACAAAGAATTTCGAACTGGGTTGGATATAATATGTATGCTGGAAAAAAGAATTGTAGATTCCCCATGTGCACTGAAACTACCGAAACCTTAAAGCATCTGATTTTATATTGTCCCTATTTTAAACATCAAAGAACTGTTTTACTGATGGAGTTTGTAAATATTAACTATACTGATTGTTTATTATTTCTTTGGGCTAGAATGATGCAGAGCAACTATAAACCCTTAATATATGCTTTAATAAGATTCTGTAAAGTAATAGAAAAGGAATTAGATAACTATGCCAATGCTCATGCCTGATTAACTGTATATGCAATGTTTTAATCATGTAATTTTCTACTTTTTATTGAAAGATGATCTTAAAAAATGTCTGCATGAATTATATCGTAAGGAATATTTATCACATCTATTTTGTAAAGATTTTGTTACTCTGTAATGGAATCAAACACAAATAAAAATATTATTATTAAAAGAGGCGGAGGATAGGTCGACATGGGTGAGATAGGAGCACAGAAGAGGGGAAGGATAGGTCAACATGGGTGAGCCAGGAGCACAGAACAGAAGAGGGAAGGGTAGGTCAACAAGGGTGAGTGAGGAGCACAGAACAGAAGAGGGGAGGATAGGTCGACGTGGGTGAGCCAGGAGCACAGAACAGAAGACCGTAAGGGTAGGTCGACGTGGGGGAGCTAGGAGCACAGAACAGAAGAGGGGATGGATAGGTCGACATGGGTGAGCTAGCACTAGCAGCACAGAACAGAAGAGGGAAAGGATTGGTCAACATGGGGGAGCTAGGAGCTCAGAACAGAAGAGGGGAAGGATAGGTCAGCATGGGGGAGCTAGAAGCACGGAAAAGAAGAGGGGAAGGATAGGTCTACATGGGTGAGCTACCTACACAGACAGAAGCGGGGAAGGATAGGTCGACATCTGTGAGCTAGGAGCACAGAACAGATGAGGGGAAGGATAGATCGACATGGGTGAGCTAGGCGCACAGACAGAAGAGGGGAAGGATAGGTCGACATGGGTGAGCTAGGAGCACAGACAGAAGAGGGGAAGGATAGGTCGATATGGGTGAGGTAGAAGCACAGAATAGAAGTGGGGAAGGATAGATCGACATGGGTGAGCTAGCAGCACAGACAGAAGAGGGGAAGGATACGTCGACGTGGGTGAGCTAGCAGCACAGACAGAAGAGGGGAAGGATAGGTCGATATGGGTGAGCTAGGAGCACAGAACAGAAGAGGGAAATGATAGCTCCACATGGTGAGCTAGGAGCACAGAAAAGAAGAAAATGATAGCTCGACATTGGTGAGCTAGGAGCACAGAAAAGAAGGGGGGAAATGATAACTCGACATGAGTGAGCTAGGAGCACAGAAGAGGGGAAGGATAGGTTGACATGGTTGAGCTAGGAGCACAGAACAGAAGAGGGGAAGGATTGGTCGACATGAGTGAGATTTGGGCACAGAACAGAAGAAGGGAATGATAGGTCGACATGGGTGAGCTAGGAGCACAGAAAAGAAGAGGGGAAGGATAGGTCGACACGGGTGAGCTAGGAGCAAAGAAGAGGGGAGGATAGGTCGGCATGGGTGAACTAGGAGCACAAAACAGAAGAGGGGAAGTAAAGGTCGACATGGGTGAGCTAGGAGTACAGAAAAGAAGAGGGGTAGGATAAGTGAACATGGGTGAGCTAGGAATACAGAAAAGAAGAGGGGAAGGATAGGTCGACGTGGATGACCTAGGAGCATAGAAAAGAAGAGGGAACGGATAAGTCATCATGGGTGAGCTAGGAGTACAGAAAAGAAGAGGGGAGGAGAAGGATAGGTCGACATGAGGGAGCTAGGAGCACAGAACAGAGGAGGGATAGGACAGGTCATCATGGGTGAGCTAGGAGCACAAAAAGAAGAGAGAAGGATAGGTCGACATGGGTGAGCTAGGAGCACAGAACAGAAGAGGGGGATCATAGGTCAACATGGGTGAACCAGGAGCACAGAAGAGGGTAGGGTAGGTCGACAAGGGGGAGTGAGGAGCACAGAACAGAAGAGGGGGAGGATAGGTCGATGTGGGTGAGCCAGGAGCACAGAAGAGGGGAAGGATAGGTCAACATGGGGGAGCCAGGAGCACAGAACAGAAGAGGGAAGGGTAGGTCAACAAGGGTGAGTGAGGAGCACAGAACAGAAGAGGGGAGGATAGGTCGACGTGGGTGAGCCAGGAGCACAGAACAGAAGACCGTAAGGGTAGGTCGACGTGGGGGAGCTAGGAGCACAGAACAGAAGAGGAGATGGATAGGTCGACATGGGTGAGCTAGCACTAGCAGCACAGAACAGAAGAGGGAAAGGATTGGTCAACATGGGGGAGCTAGGAGCTCAGAACAGAAGAGGGGAAGGATAGGTCAGCATGGGGGAGCTAGAAGCACGGAAAAGAAGAGGGGAAGGATAGGTCTACATGGGTGAGCTACCTACACAGACAGAAGCGGGGAAGGATAGGTCGACATCTGTGAGCTAGGAGCACAGAACAGATGAGGGGAAGGATAGATCGACATGGGTGAGCTAGGCGCACAGACAGAAGAGGGGAAGGATAGGTCGACATGGGTGAGCTAGGAGCACAGACAGAAGAGGGGAAGGATAGGTCGATATGGGTGAGGTAGAAGCACAGAATAGAAGTGGGGAAGGATAGATCGACATGGGTGAGCTAGCAGCACAGACAGAAGAGGGGAAGGATACGTCGACGTGGGTGAGCTAGCAGCACAGACAGAAGAGGGGAAGGATAGGTCGATATGGGTGAGCTAGGAGCACAGAACAGAAGAGGGAAATGATAGCTCCACATGGTGAGCTAGGAGCACAGAAAAGAAGAAAATGATAGCTCGACATTGGTGAGCTAGGAGCACAGAAAAGAAGGGGGGAAATGATAACTCGACATGAGTGAGCTAGGAGCACAGAAGAGGGGAAGGATAGGTTGACATGGTTGAGCTAGGAGCACAGAACAGAAGAGGGGAAGGATTGGTCGACATGAGTGAGATTTGGGCACAGAACAGAAGAAGGGAATGATAGGTCGACATGGGTGAGCTAGGAGCACAGAAAAGAAGAGGGGAAGGATAGGTCGACACGGGTGAGCTAGGAGCAAAGAAGAGGGGAGGATAGGTCGGCATGGGTGAACTAGGAGCACAAAACAGAAGAGGGGAAGTAAAGGTCGACATGGGTGAGCTAGGAGTACAGAAAAGAAGAGGGGTAGGATAAGTGAACATGGGTGAGCTAGGAATACAGAAAAGAAGAGGGGAAGAATAGGTCGACGTGGATGACCTAGGAGCATAGAAAAGAAGAGGGAACGGATAAGTCATCATGGGTGAGCTAGGAGTACAGAAAAGAAGAGGGGAGGAGAAGGATAGGTCGACATGAGGGAGCTAGGAGCACAGAACAGAGGAGGGATAGGACAGGTCATCATGGGTGAGCTAGGAGCACAAAAAGAAGAGAGAAGGATAGGTCGACATGGGTGAGCTAGGAGCACAGAACAGAAGAGGGGGATCATAGGTCAACATGGGTGAACCAGGAGCACAGAAGAGGGTAGGGTAGGTCGAAAAGGGGGAGTGAGGAGCACAGAACAGAAGAGGGGGAGGATAGGTCGATGTGGGTGAGCCAGGAGCACAGAAGAGGGGAAGGATAGGTCAACATGGGGGAGCCAGGAGCACAGAACAGAAGAGGGAAGGGTAGGTCAACAAGGGTGAGTGAGGAGCACAGAACAGAAGAGGGGAGGATAGGTCGACGTGGGTGAGCCAGGAGCACAGAACAGAAGACCGTAAGGGTAGGTCGACGTGGGGGAGCTAGGAGCACAGAACAGAAGAGGGGATGGATAGGTCGACATGGGTGAGCTAGCACTAGCAGCACAGAACAGAAGAGGGAAAGGATTGGTCAACATGGGGGAGCTAGGAGCTCAGAACAGAAGAGGGGAAGGATAGGTCAGCATGGGGGAGCTAGAAGCACGGAAAAGAAGAGGGGAAGGATAGGTCTACATGGGTGAGCTACCTACACAGACAGAAGCGGGGAAGGATAGGTCGACATCTGTGAGCTAGGAGCACAGAACAGATGAGGGGAAGGATAGATCGACATGGGTGAGCTAGGCGCACAGACAGAAGAGGGGAAGGATAGGTCGACATGGGTGAGCTAGGAGCACAGACAGAAGAGGGGAAGGATAGGTCGATATGGGTGAGGTAGAAGCACAGAATAGAAGTGGGGAAGGATAGATCGACATGGGTGAGCTAGCAGCACAGACAGAAGAGGGGAAGGATACGTCGACGTGGGTGAGCTAGCAGCACAGACAGAAGAGGGGAAGGATAGGTCGATATGGGTGAGCTAGGAGCACAGAACAGAAGAGGGAAATGATAGCTCCACATGGTGAGCTAGGAGCACAGAAAAGAAGAAAATGATAGCTCGACATTGGTGAGCTAGGAGCACAGAAAAGAAGGGGGGAAATGATAACTCGACATGAGTGAGCTAGGAGCACAGAAGAGGGGAAGGATAGGTTGACATGGTTGAGCTAGGAGCACAGAACAGAAGAGGGGAAGGATTGGTCGACATGAGTGAGATTTGGGCACAGAACAGAAGAAGGGAATGATAGGTCGACATGGGTGAGCTAGGAGCACAGAAAAGAAGAGGGGAAGGATAGGTCGACACGGGTGAGCTAGGAGCAAAGAAGAGGGGAGGATAGGTCGGCATGGGTGAACTAGGAGCACAAAACAGAAGAGGGGAAGTAAAGGTCGACATGGGTGAGCTAGGAGTACAGAAAAGAAGAGGGGTAGGATAAGTGAACATGGGTGAGCTAGGAATACAGAAAAGAAGAGGGGAAGGATAGGTCGACGTGGATGACCTAGGAGCATAGAAAAGAAGAGGGAACGGATAAGTCATCATGGGTGAGCTAGGAGTACAGAAAAGAAGAGGGGAGGAGAAGGATAGGTCGACATGAGGGAGCTAGGAGCACAGAACAGAGGAGGGATAGGACAGGTCATCATGGGTGAGCTAGGAGCACAAAAAGAAGAGAGAAGGATAGGTCGACATGGGTGAGCTAGGAGCACAGAACAGAAGAGGGGGATCATAGGTCAACATGGGTGAACCAGGAGCACAGAAGAGGGTAGGGTAGGTCGACAAGGGGGAGTGAGGAGCACAGAACAGAAGAGGGGGAGGATAGGTCGATGTGGGTGAGCCAGGAGCACAGAAGAGGGGAAGGATAGGTCAACATGGGGGAGCGAGGAGCACAGCAGAGGGAAAGTATACTTTGATATGTGTGAGCTAAGAGCACAGAACAGAAGAGGGGAAGGATAGGTCGACACGGGGGAGATAGAAGCACAGAACAGAAGAGGGGAAGGATTGGTCGACATGGGGGAGCTAGGAGCTCAGAACAGAAGAGGGGAAGGATAGGTCAGCATGGGTGAGCTACCTGCACAGACAGAAGCGGGGAAGGATAGGTCGACATCTGTGAGCTAGGAGGACAGAACAGATGAGGGGAAGGATAGGTCGACATGGGTGAGCTAGGCGCACAGACAGAAGAGGGGAAGCATAGGTCGACATAGGTGAGCTAGAAGCACAGAACAGAAGTTGGGAAGGATAGATCGACATGGGCGGGCTAGCAGCACAGACAGAAGAGGGGAAGGATACGTCGACAGGGGTGAGCTAGCAGCACAGACAGAAGAGGGGAAGGTTAGGTCGATATGGGTGCGCTAGGACCACAGAACAGAAGAGGGAAAGGATAGCTTGAAATGGTGAGCTAGGAGCACAGAAAAGAAGAAAAGGATAGCTCGACATTGGTGAGCTAGGAGCACAGAAAAGAAGGGGGGAAATGATAGCTCGACATGGGTGAGCTAGAAGCACAGATGAGGGGACGGATAGGTTGACATGGTTGAGCTAGGAGCACAGAACAGAAGAGGGGAAGAATTGGTCGACATGGGTTAGATAGGAGCACAGAAAAGAAGAGGGGAAGGATAGGTCGACATGGGTGAGCTAGGAGCACAGAAGAGGGGGAGGATAGGTCAACATGCGTGAGCTAGGAGCACAAAACAGAAGACGGGGAAGGATAGGTCGACATTGGTGAGCTAGGAGTACAGAAAAGAGGAGGGGTAGGATAAGTCAACATGGGTGAGCTAGTAATACAGAAAAGAAGAGGGGAAGGATAGGTCGATGTGGGTGAGCTAGGAGCACAGAAAAGAAGAGGGAACGGATAGCTCATCATGGGTGCGCTAGGAGCACAGAAAGGAAGAGGGAAGTATAGGTCGACATGGGTGAGCTAGGATCACGGAACAGAAGAGGGGAGTGGAAGGAGAGGTCGACATGGGGAGCTAGGAGCACAGAACAGAAGAGGGATAGGAGAGGTCATCATGGGTGAGCTAGTGTTACACCCCAACATTCGCCTCATCACAATCCCCGGTGTCGGCCCCGTGCCTCTTCAGTCTCCCGCGTTAACAAGGACAATTGGGGAGCTCTATGTAAAGCCAGAAAGAGGAACAAGAAAGTGGTTGCTCTTCATAAGGGGCTACGGTGCTGTCATGCACCTTTTTTCTCACGGTGGCAGCTGCTATGGAGAATAGCTGCAATAAACTACATTTCCCAGAAAACCTGACATGGGTTGTAGTTTCCGGCATTAATACGGGAGCCTCGTTTTCGATTATGTTCCGCCTCCTTGTTGTATTTAACCTACGGCGGTTTTTCAGAACACCGCTTCTGTTTATAGTTGCAGCCGGCATTTTCTGAAGTACTACTTTCTGTGCCTTAATTCCGGAAGTCTCCCGTTTTCTCCGTGTACCGACCTTGCCTGCACACGGACTCCTAAATCTTGATTCTGACTTGGTATTGTTTGCTGTCCACCGTATACTGACCTTGCCTGCACACAGACTTCTAGTTCTTGATCCTGCCTTGGTTTTGTTTGCTGTCCGCTCGTGTACCAGACCCTCTGCCTGCTCCTGGACTCCTGGGTTGTGATTTGGTTTTGTTTGCTGTCCGCTCATGTACCAGACCGTTTGCCTGCTCCTGGATCCCTGGTTTAAGACTTTGCTACTGCTACTTCCTGTATGAATACCATCTCTCACTTGTCCACGGACTCTTGAGCCCATTCCTCACAATGTTTGCTTTCTCCTGGAGAATAACACTGGTAAGGCCAATTCTTCATTTTGGAATCCTGTTTTTTCATCGAACTGTTACCTCATCTTTGGATAACATTGCTTCATTTCTAAAGTGCATTTTGGAACGCTTTGCTGTGGTGCACCATCCCGAAACCAGTGCGACCCTCGTTCCGTCCGGGGATAGCTACCCTACTAACCTTCCTTTTTTTTGTTTTATACTTTCGTTGTTGCCCAGGATTCTTTGCACTATTTTTACCTCCACCAGTGGTAAAGTATTATTCCTTGATTACCATCATTGGGCAGTTTTCACATTTAGCTAGTACCTAAATTCTCTTCTGCCTTATAGGTTGCTCCAGGTCCTTTTTGTGGCATAAGGGGAACTCACTCAGGTATTCTATTAAGGGTAATAGTTTTGGGGAAAGCCAGGGTTGATTCCGCTAGAATATTCATCTCTTGTCTTTACTTTACAGCTGGGTCTGTGGCGGTGTGTTCTCCCCGCTCTTTTGATTGATCGGTCCACTTGTCTGTACAGTTCAGCAGGTGGTCATATCAGTTTAAAGAGTTCATTCCCTCAAAGAGAGGATGCTCGGGTGGAGGCTCCAACCCGAGCTCTTCAAGCAAATACCCAGCACAAGAGGACCGGTCTGTTTTTACGCAGTCCCCATACCGGTGAGTAACAGCTAGGAGCACACAAAGAAGGGGGAAATAATAGCTCGACATGGGTGAGCTAGGAGCAGAGAAGAGGGGAAGGATAGGTTGACATGGTTGAGGGGAGGACAGAACAGAAGAGGGGGAGGATTGGTCAACATGGGTGAGCTAGGAGCACAGAAGAGGGGAATGATAGGTCGACATGGGTGAGCTAGGAACACCTGAAAAGAAGAAGGGAAGGATAGGTCAACATGGGTGAGCTAGAAATACAGAAAAGAAGAGGGGAAGGATAGGTCGACATGGGTGAGCTAGGATCACAGAAGAGGGGAGGGGAAGGATCGGTCGACATGGGGGAGCTAGAAGCACAGAACAGAAGAAAAGGATAGCTCGACATTTGTGAGCTAGGAGCACAGAAAAGAAAGGGGAAATGATAGCTCGACATGGGTGAGCTAGGAGCACAGAAGAGGGGAAGGATAGGTCGATATGGGTGAGTTAGGAGCACAGAATAGAAGTGGGGAAGGATAGATCGACATGGGTGAGCTAGCAGCACAGACAGAAGAGGGGGAGGGTAGGTCGATATGGGTGAGCTAGGAGCACAGAACAGAAGAAAAGGATAGCTCGACATTGGTGAGCTAGGAGCACAGAAAAGAAGGGGGAAATAATAGCTCGACATGGGTGAGATAGGAGCACAGAAGAGGGGAAGGATAGGTCAACATGGTTCTGCTAGGAGCACAGAACAGAAGAGGAGAAGGATTGGTCGGCATGAGTGATCTAGGAGCACAGAACAGAAGAGGGGAAGGATTGGTTTACGTGGGGGAGCTAGGAGCTCAGAAGAGAAGAGGGGTAGGATAGGTTGGCATGGATGAGCTAGGAGCACGGACAGAAGAGGGGAAGGGTAGGTCGATAAGGGTGAGCTAGGAGCACAGAACAGAAGAAAAGGATAGCTCGACATTGGTGAGCTAGAAGCACAGAAAAGAAGGGGGAAATGATAGCTCGACATGGGTGAGCTAGGAGCACAGAAGAGGGGAAGAATAGGTCGACATGGTTGAGCTAGAAGCACAGAACAGGGAAGGATTGGTCAACATGGGTGAGCTAGGAGCACAGAACAGAAGAGGGGAATGATAGGTCGACATGGGTGAGCTAGGAACACCTGAAAGGAAGAAGGGAAGGATAGTTCGACATGGGTGAGCTAGGAGCACAGAAAAGAAGAGGGGAAGGATAGGTTGACATGGGTGAGCAAGGAGCACAGAACAGGGAAGGATAGGTCGACATGGGTGAGCTAGGAGCGCAAAACAGAAGAGGGGGAAGGATAGGTCGACATGGGTGAGCTAGGAGTACAGAACAGAAGAGGGGTAGGATAAGTCAACATGGGTGAGCTAGGAATACAGAAAAGAAGAGGGGAAGGATAGGTCGATGTGGGTGAGCTAGGAGCACAGAAAAGAAGTTGGAAAGGATAGGTCATCATGGGTGAGGTAGGAGCACAGAAAAGAAGAGGGAAGGATAGGTCGACATGAGTGAGCTAGGATCACAGAACAGAAGAGGGGACGGGAAGGATAGGTCGACATGGGGGAGCTAGGAGAACAGAACAGAGAAGGGATAGGATAGGTCGTCATGGGTGAGCTAGGAGCACAGAAAGAAGAGGGAAGGATAGGTCGACGTGGGTGAGCTAGGAGCACAGAACAGAAGAGGGGTGGGAAGTATAGGTTGACATGGGAGAGCTAGGAACACAGAAGAGGGAAAGGATAGCTCGACGTGGGTGAGGTAGGAGCACAGAACAGGAGGTGGATAGGATAGGTCGAAATGGGTGAGCTAGGAGCACAGAACAGAAGTGGGGAAGGATAGATCGACATGGGTGAGCTAGCAGCACAGACAGAACAGGGGAAGGATATGTCGACATGGGTGAGCTAGCAGCACTGACAGAAGAGGGGAAGGTTAGGTCGATATGGGTGATCTAGGAGCACAGAACAGAAGAAAAGGATAGCTAGACATTTGTGAGCTAGGAGCACAGAAAAGAAGGGGGAAATGTTAGCTCGACATGGGTGAGCTAGGAGGACAGAAGAGGGGAAGGATAGGTCGATATGGGTGAGTTAGGAGCACAGAACAGAAGTGGGGAAGGGTAGATCGACATGGGTGAGCTAGCAGAATAGACAGAAGAGGGGAAGGATATGTCGACATGGGTGAGCTAGCAGCACATACAGAAGAGGGGAAGGGTAGGTCGATATGGGTGAGCTAGGAGCACAGAACAGAAGAAAAGGATAGCTCGACATTGGTGAGCTAGGAGCACAGAAAAGAAGGGGGAAATAATAGCTCGATATGGCTGAGCTAGGAGCACAGGATAGGGGAAGGATAGGTCAACATGGTTGAGCTAGGAGCACAGAACAGAAGAGGAGAAGGATTGGTCGACATGGGGAGCTAGGAGCTCAGAAGAGAAGAGGGGTAGGATAGGTTGGCATGGATGAGCTAGGAGCACGGAAGAAGGGAAGGATAGGTCGACATGGGGAGCTAGAAGCACAGAACAGAGGAAGGGAAGATAGATCGACATGGGTGAGCCAGGAGCACAGAAAAGAAGAGGGGAAGGATAGGTCTACATGGGTGAGCTACCAGTACAGACAGAGAGGGGAAGGATAGGTCGACATCTGTGAGCGAGGAACACAGAACAGAAGAAGGGAAGGATAGGTCAACATGGGTGAGCTAGGTGCACAGACAGAAGAGGGGAAGGATAGGTTGACATGGGTGAGCTAGGAGCACAGACAGAAGAGGAGAAGGATAGGTTGATATGGGTGAGCTAGAAGCATAGAACAGAAGTGGGGAAGGATAGATCGACATGGGTGAGCTAGCAGCACAGACAGAAGAGGGGAAGGATAGGTCAATATGGGTGAGCTAGGAGCACAGAACAGAAGAGGGAAAGGATAGTTCAACATTGCGAGCAAGGAGCACAGAAAAGAAGAAAATGATAGCTCGGCATTGGTGAGCTAGCAGCACAGAAAAGAAGGGGGAAAGGATAGCTCGGCATGGGTGAGCTAGGAGCACAGTAGAGGGGACGGATAGGTCGACATGGTTGAGCTAGGAGCACAGAACAGAAGAGGGGAAGGATTGGTTGACATGGGTGAGCTAGGAGCACAGAACAGAAGAGTGGAAGTATAGGTCGACATGGGTGAGCTAGGAACACAGAAAAGAAGAAGGGAAGGATAGGTTGACATGGGTGAGCTAGGGTCACAGAAAAGAAGAGGGGAGGGGAAGCATAGGTCAACATGGGGGAGCTAGGAGCACAGCACAGAAGAGGGTTAGGATAGGTCGACATGGGTGAGCTAGGAGCACAGAAAAGAAGAGGGGAGGGGAAGGATAGGTTGACATGGGAGAGATAGGAGCACAGAAGAGGGAAAGGATAGCTGGACGTGGGTGAGCTAGGAGCACAGAACAAAAGAGGGATAGGATAGGATGACATGGGTGAGCTAGGAGCCCAGACATAATAGGGGAAGGGTAGGTAGATATGGGTGAGCTAGGAGCACAGAACAGAAGAAAAGGATAGCTCGACATTGGTGAGCTAGGAGCACAGAATAGGGGAAGGATAGGTCAACATGGGTGAGCTAGGAGCACAGAACAGAAGAGGAGAAGGAGTGGTCGACATGGGGGAGCTAGGAGCTCAGAAGAGAAGAGGGGTAGGATAGGTTGGCATGGATGAGCTAGGAGCACGTAAGAAGGGAAGGATAGGTCGACATGGGGAGCTAGAAGCACAGAACAGAGGAGGGGAAGATAGGTCGACATGGGTGAGCCAGGAGCACAGAAAAGAAGAGGGGAAGGATAGGTCTACATGGGTGAGCTACCAGCACAGACAGAGAGGGGAAGGATAGGTCGACATCTGTGAGCGAGGAACACAGAACAGAAGAAGGGAAGGATAGGTCAACATGGGTGAGCTAGGCGCACAGACAAAAGAGGGGAAGGATAGGTTGACATGGGTGAGCTAGGAGCACAGACAGAAGAGGAGAAGGATAGGTCGATATGGGTGAGGTAGGAGCACAGAGCAGAAGTGGGGAAAGATAGATCGACATGGGTGAGCTAGCACCACAGACAGAAGAGTGGAAGGATACGTCGACATGGGAGAGCTAGCAGCACAGACAGAAGAGAGGAAGGATAGGTCGATATGGGTGAGCTAGGAGCACAGAACAGAAGAAAAGGATAGCTCGACATTGGTGATCTAGGAGCACAGAAAAGAAGGGAGAAATGATAGCTCAACATGGGTGAGCTAGGAGCACAGAAGAGGGGAAGGATAGTTCAACATGCTTGAGCTAGGAGCAAAGAACAGAAGAGGGGAAGGATTGGTCGGCATGAGTGATCTAGGAGCACAGAACAGAAGAGGGGAAGGATTGGTCGACATGAGTGAGCTAGGAGCACAGAACAGAAGAGGGGAAGGATAAGTCGACATGGGTGAGCTAGGAACACAGAAAAGAAGACGGGTAGGATAGGTTGACATGGGTGAGCTAGGAGCACAGAAGAGGGGAAGGATATGCCGACATGGGTGAGCTAGGAGCACAGAAAAGAAGAGGGAAAGGATAGGTCGTCATGGGTGAGCTAGGAGCACAGAAAAGAAGAGGGAAGGATACGTCGAAATGGGTGAGCTAGGAGCACAGAACAGAAGAGGAGAGGGAAAGGATAGGTCGACATGGGGGAGCTAGGAGCACAGAACAGAAGGAGAATAGGATAGTTCTTCATGGGCGAGCTAGGAGCACAGAAAAGAAGAGGAAAGGATAGGTCGACATGGGTGAGCTAGGAGCACAGAACAGAAGAGGGGAGGGGAAGGATAGGTTGACATGGGTGAGCTAGGAGCACAAAACAGAAGAGAGAAAGGTTAGGTCCACATGGGTGAGCTAGGAGTACAGAACAGAAGAGGGGTAGGATAAGTCAACAAGGGTGAGCTTAGAACACAGAAAAGAAGAGGGGATGTATAGGTCAACATGGGTGAGCTAGAAGCACAGAAAAGAAGAGGGAAAGGATAGGTTGTCATGGGTGAGCTAGGAGCACAGAAAGGAAGAGGGAAGGATAGGTTGACATGGGTGAGCTAGGATCACAGAACAGAAGAGGTGAGGGGACGGATAGATCGACATGGGGGAGCTAGCCGCACAGACAGAAGAGGGGAAGGATAGGTAAATATGGGTGACCTAGGAGCACAGAACAGAAGAGGGGAAGGATAGGTCGATATGGGTGAGCTAGAAGCACAGACATAAGAGGAAAAGGATAGCTCAATATGGATGAGCTAGGAGCACAGAAAAAAAGAAAAGTATAGCTCGACATTGGTGAGCTAGCAGCACAGAAAAGAAGGGGAAAGAATATGAAATGATATGATATGGCATTTGTAACGTGCCTATACACAAGTGTTTCAAGGTGCGAATGGAATAGCTTGACATGGGTGAGCTAGGAGCACAGACAGAAGAGGGGAAGGATATTTCGACATGGGTGAGCTAGCAGCACAGACAGAAGAGGGGGAGGGTAGGTCGATAGGGGTGAGCTAGGAGCACAGAACAGAAGAAAAGGATAGCTCGACATTGGTGAGCTAGGAGCACAGAAAAGAAGGGGGAAATAATATCTCGACATGGGTGAGCTAGGAGCACAGAAGAGGGGAAGGATAGGTCAAAATGGTTGAGCTAGGAGCACAGAACAGAAGAGGAGCAGAAGGATTGTTTGACATGGGGGAGCTAGGAGCTCAGAAGAGAAGAGGGGTAGGATAGGTTGGCATGGATGAGCTAGGAGCACGGACAGAAAAGGGGAAGGGTAGGTTGATATGGGTGAGCTAGGAGCACAGAACAGAAGAAAAGGATAGCTCGACATTGGTGAGCTAGGAGCACCGAAAAGAAGGGGGAAATGATAGCTCGACATGGGTGAGCTAGGAGCACAGAAGAGGGGAAGGATAGGTCAACATGGTTGACCTAGAAGCACAGAACAGCAGAGGGGAAGGATTGGTCAACATGGGTGAGTTAGGAGCACAGAACAGAAGAGGGGAATGATAGGTCGACATGGGTGAGCTAGGAACACCTGAAAAGAAGAAGGGAAGGATAGGTCGACATCGGTGAGCTAGGTGCACAGAAAAGAAGAGGGGAAGGATAGGTCGACATGGGTGAGCTAGGAGCGCAAAACAGAAGAGGGGGAAGGATAGGTCGACATGGGTGAGTTAGGAGAACAGAACAGAAGAGGGGACTGATAGGTCGACATGGGTGAGCTAGGAACACCTGAAGAGAAGAAGGAAAGGATAGGTCGACATGGGTGAGCTAGGGGCACAGAAAAGAAGAGGGAAGGATAGGTCGACATGGGTGAGCTAGAAGCGCAAAACAGAAGAGGGGGAAGGATAGGTCGACATGGGTGAGCTAGGAGTACAGAACAGAAGAGGGGTAGGATAAGTCAACATTGGTGAGCTAGGAATACAGAAAAGAAGAGGGAAAGGATAGGTCATCATGGGTGAGCTAGGAGCACAGAAAAGAAGAGGGAAAGGATAGGTCATCATGGGTGAGCTAGGAGCACAGAAAAGAAGAGGGAAGGATAGGTCGACATGGGTGAGCTAGCATCACAGAACAGAAGAGGGGAGGGGAAGGATAGGTCGACATGGAGGAGCTAGGAGAACAGAACAGATGAGGGATAGGATAGGTCGTCATGGGTGAGCTAGGAGCACAGAAAGAAGAGGGAAGGATAGGTTGACATGGGTGAGCTAGGAGCACAGAACAGAAGAGGGGAGGGGAAGGATAGGTTGACATGGGAGAGCTAGGGACACAGAAGAGGGAAAGGATAGCTCGACGTGGGTGAGCTAGGAGCACAGAACAGGAGGTGTATAGGATAGGTCGACATGGGTGAGCGAGGAGCACAGAACAGAAGTGGTGAAGGATAGATCGAAATGGGTGAGCTAGCAGCACAGACAGAACACGGGAAGGATATGTCGATATTGGTGATCTAGGAGCACAGAACAGAAGAAAGGGATAGCTAGACATTTGTGAGCTAGGAGCACAGAAAAGAAGAGGGACATGATAGCTCGACATGTGTGAGCTAGGAGCACAGAAGAGGGGAAGGATAGGTCGATATGGGTGAGTTAGGAGCACAGAACAGAAGTGGGGAGGGGTAGATCGACATGGGTGAGCTATCAGCACAGACAGAAGAGGGGAAGGGTAGGTCGATATGGGTGAGCTAGGAGCACAGAACAGAAGAAAAGGATACCTCGACATTGGTGAGCTAGGAGCACAGAACAGAAGAGGAGAAAGATTGGTCGACATGGGGGAGCTAGGAGCTCAGAAGAGAAGAGGGGTAGGATAGGTCGACATGGGGAGCTAGAAGCACAGAACAGAAGAGGGGAAGATAGGTCGACATGGGCGAGCCAGGAGCACAGAAAAGAAGAGGGGAAGGATAGGTCTACATGGGTGAGCTACCAGCACAGACAGAGAGGGGAAGGATAGGTCGACAGCTGTGAACGAGGAACACAGAACAGAAGAGGGGAAGGATAGGTCGACATGGGTGAGCTAGGCGCACAGACAGAAGAGGGGAAGGATATGTCGACATGGATGAGCTAGGAGCACAGACAGAAGAGGAGAAGGATAGGTTGAAATGGGTGAGCTATAAGCATAGAACAGAAGTGGGGAAGTATAGATCGACATGGGTGAGCTAGCAGTGCAGACAGAAGAGGGGAAGGATACGTCAACAAGTGTGAGCTAGCAGCACAGACAGAAGAGGGGAAAGATAGGTCGATATGGGTGAGCTAGGAGCACAGAACAGAAGAGGGAAAGGATAGTTCAACATTGCAAGCTAGGAGCACAGAAAAGAAGAAAACGATATCTCAACATTGGTGAGCTAGCAGCACAGAAAAGAAAGGGGAAAGGATATCTTGACATGGGTGAGCTAGGGGCACAGTAGAGGGGAAGGATAGGTCGACATGGATGAGCTAGGAGCACAGAACAGAAGAAGGGAAGGATAGGTTGACATGGGTGAGCTAGGATCACAGAACAGAAGAGGGGATGGGAGGGGAAGGATAGGTCAACATGGGGGAGCTAGGAGCACAGCACAAAAGAGGGATAGGATAGGTCGTCATGGGTGAGATAGGAGCACAGAAAAGAAGAGGGAAGGATAGGTCGACATGGGTGAGCTAAGAGCCCAGAACAGAAGAGGAGAGGGGAAGGATAGGTTGACATGGGAGAGCTAGGAGCACAAAAGAGTGAAAGGATAGCTCGACGTGGGTGAGCTAGGAGCACAGAACAGAAGAGGAAAGGATAGGTCGTCATGGGTGAGCTAGGAGCACAGAACAGAAGAGGCGAGGGGAAGGATAGGTTGACATGGGTGAGCTAGGAGCACAAAACAGAAGAGGGGAAGGATAGGTCCACATGGGTGAGCTAGGAGTACAGAACAGAAGAGGGGTAGAATAAGTCAACAAGGGTGATCTAGGAACACAGAAAAGAAGAGGGGAAGTATAGGTCAACATGGGTGAGCTAAGAGCACAGAAAAGAAGAGGGAAGGATAGGTTGACATGGGTGAGCTAGGATCACAGAACAGAAGAGGTGAGGGGAGGATAGATCGACATGGGGGAGCTAGCAGCACAGACAGAAGAGGGGAAGGATACGTTGACATGGGTGAGCTAGGCGCACAGACAGAAGAGGGGAAGGATAGGTCAATATGGGTGACCTAGGAGCACAGAACAGAAGAGGGGAAGGATAGGTCAATATGGGTGACCTAGGAGCACAGAACAGAAGAGGGGAAGGATAGGTCGATATGGGTGAGCTAGGAGCACAGACAGAAGAGGAAAAGGATAGCTCGATATGGATGAGCTAGGGGCACAGAAAAGAAGAAAAGTATAGCTCCACACTGGTGAGCTAGCAGCACAGAAAAGAAGGGGAAAGAATATGATATGATATGATATGGCATTTGTAACGTGCCTATACACAAGTGTTTCAAGGTGCGAAGCGAATAGCTTGACATGGGTGAGCTAGGAGCACAGAAGAGGGGAAGGATAGGTCAACATGGGTGAGCTAGGAACATAGACAGAAGAGGGGAAAGATGGGTGAGCTAGGAACACAGAACAGAAGAGGGGAAGGATAGGTTGACATGGGTGATCTAGGAGTGCAGAAAAGAAGAGGGGAAGGATAGGTCGACATGGGTGAGCTAGGTGCACATAACAGAAAAGGGTAAGAATTGGTTGAATTGAGTGAGCTAGGACTAGCAGCACAGAACAAAAGAGGGAAAGGATAGGTCAAAATGGGTGAGCTAGCACAAGCAGCACATAACAGAAGAGGGAAAGAATAGTTGACATGTGTGAGCTAGGAACACAGAACAGAACAGGGGAAGGATATGTCGACATCGTGAGCTAGGAGCACAGAACAGAAGATGGGAAGTCTAGGCCGACATGGGTGAGCTAGAAACACAGAACATAGAAGGGGAAGGATACGTCAACATGTGTGATTTAGGAGCACAGAACAGAAGATGGGAAGGCTAGGTCGACATGGGTGAGCTAGGAGCACAAAAAAGTGGAAGGGTAGCTTGACATGGGCGAGCTAGGAGCACAGAACAGAAGAGTGAAAGGATAGGTCAGCATGGGTGAGCTAGGAGCACAGAACACAAGAGGGGAAGGATAGGTCAACAAGGGTGAGCTAGGAGCAGAGAACATAGAAGGGGAAGGATAAGTCGACTTGGGTGAGCTAGGAGCACAGAACAGAAGATGGGAAGGCTAGGTCGACATGGGTGAGCTAGGAGCACAGAACAGAAGAGTGAAAGGATAGGTAAGCATGGGTGAGCTAGGAGCACAGAACAGAACAGAAGAGGGGAAGGATAGTCAACAAGGGTGAGCTAGGAGCACAGACAGAAGAGGGGAAGGATAGGTTAACATGGGTGTGAGAAGGAGGCCAGAGCAAATGGGATGGTTCCAATAAGAGGGTGCACATATGAAGTAGGTAATAAGGATTGGCATAAGGTGTATGTGCGAAGTCAGCTTTCCCATTTAGACATTGTGCATCTGGAGCAGGTACTAAGGGATGATACTAATCAAAGGGTCTGCAACCTGCAGCTCTCCTGTTGCATTGGACTATGACTCCCATGATCCTACAGCATTGACAATGATGGCTAGAGCTGATGGAAGTTGTACTCCAAACCATTTGGAATGCCACAATTTGCATCACCCTGCACTAGAGTGATGAGGAAAGTGAGATGGTTCCCGTACAATAATAAAGTAAGTTTAGGTGAAATTCTAAGCTGTTCTTCAAGTGTAATAGATAAAAGGATCTGTAAATCACTTTATAGTCGCTGCTTCACTGGAAGCTATGTATGATATGATATGATAGTTTGTGTATCGCGCCCGTACATAAGTGTTTCAGAGCGCGGCAATGCAAGGGAGGGGGAAAAGGGGAGAACACAACAACAATCTTACTAGGCCCAATGACATTGAGAACGTACAAGTGCATGGGAAAGGAAAGGGGGAAAGTGCATGGAAGGGGGAGAGTTGAAAGTGCGGAGCAGAGGAGAACAGATAAATAATATTAGTACCCGGTGTTGGGACCTGGGTAAGCCCAGTGATGGCGTGTGGGTCCCCCCAGGTCCGAGTACCAGCGCGCGCGGGCGGGCGCGCTAGAACGCACGCCGGAGACGTCTGTGTGTTCCGGTGCTCCGGCGCTAACTGCCCGGGCACCGCCTTTATTAACTCAGGCTACTACTACTACTACTACTACTTCTACGTACACAACATCCCTCCTTTTCCCCCCAAACAAAAAACACATTAAACAGGGGAGCCAACGTGGCTCAAATCAAACTGTACTTAACAGGACTTGTTACTCATGCCGCTGAGTCCATGATGAAATCCTGGAATCTTTGCGGTGGGCGACGTCCTTCCCTGCGCGGGTACCTGGGTGAACCTCCCTCGGGGTTCTCTGGTCCCCCGGGGTCCTCTGGCGGTTCACCGCCTCCACGCGGTGCCTCTGCTGCTTGTCCTTGGTCCGGATTTGTTTCTTCTTCCGCTGCCACAGGTCCTATGCGCTTGAAGAAGGATACGTTTCTGGTTACTGTACCCCGCGCATTCGCAGCTGTGACCATTGACCCTTTGACATGAGTGACTCCCATTGGTTGGGTTTCGTAAGTCATCGAGAGTTTTCCCTCCGGTTTCCTGTTCCGGACTAGGACGCTGTCTCCTACCGATATCTCTCTTTCTGGCAGCCTCCGCCTTGTTGTTTCGTTCTCGTTTCTCGCTGCTCTTTCTGCTGTCACCCGTGCGCTATCGATCACACCTGGGTGTCTGTCTCCCGCTTCGGGTATCAGCCCTCTGGGTATTCGCCTGAACAGCGCCTCGGCGGGTGCGATTCCGGTGGATCGATGTGGGGTGGACCGGTATTCACGAAGAAAGTCAAATAGATTGTGTCGTAGGTCCTCCCCTCCATTGACAGAAATTCGAAAAATCTTGTTCAGTGTCCGCATGAATCGCTCAACCTCTCCATTGGCCCTTGGTCATAGCGGGGTTACCTTCCGGTGCTTTATGCCTCGTTCTTCGCAGTACCTAGCAAACCGCTGCCCTTGGAACGGTGCTCCGTTGTCTGAGCAGATCTCAAAGGGGAACCCATGGGTGGCGAGAATTTTGTCCATTGCCAGGATGGTGTGATCACTGGCGGTGGATTCCACGAGCTCCACCTCCGGATACCTCGACCACTGGTCCGTGACCACCAGGAAATATAGGCCCCTTCCGGTCGAGCCGAAGTCTGCGTGCACCGTTCCCCATGGTACGTCACTCCGCTCCATGGCCCGAATGGGTGGGCCCCTTTCCACAGGACTCGTGGCTTGGCAGGGAATGCAGGTCCTCACAAACTCGGCCACCCTGTGCTCCAGATCGGGGAACCAGACCTTCAGCCTGAGGCGTGCCTTCATCTTGGCCATGCCTTGGTGCCCTGTGTGGGCCAACTGGAGGACTCTCATGACCAATGACCTGGGTATCACGATCTGGTGCCCTCGCAGCAACAGACCGTCCGTGGACACAGAGAGCTCGTGTCGAGCTTTCCACAGCAGCTGCAGGTCCTTTTGCACCTCCGGGTTCCTCCTGGCGTTGTTCAAAAGGACGTCCCGCCACTCTCCTGTGGCCACTGCCCTTTTCACCCTCAGGAACGCCTCGTCGGAGTTCGAGTCGTCCGCAATGTCCTGTCTCGATAAGGCCACGGGCAGGGCCGATTCAATGACGAGGTGTACGGCGTCCCCAGTGTCAGTCATCTCCGCGGGACTCTGGGTATCCCTCGTGCCTGGATGACGAGATAGTCTGCTGGGTTGTGTGTACCTGGGCGGTATACTTGCTTGACGCCATATTCCATGAGGGATAGCATCCATCTCTCGATGCGGGGTGGCGGCATGGAAGATGTTCCTGACAAAATAGGAATCAGGGGTTTATGGTCCGTTATCACGACGACAGGTTTGCCGAGGATGTAGATTCTGAAGTGTTTGCACCCCCACAGGATGGCGAGGGCTTCCCTTTCTATCTGGGAATATCTCCTCTCCGTGTCGGTGAGGGCTTTGCTGGCATATGCTATGGGCCTCATGACCCCTAGTTCGTCTGCCTGCATGAGGACTGCCCCCAGTCCCACCGGGCTGGCATCGACCACAATCTCCGATTCCCGGCTGGGATTGAAATAGGCCATTGTTTCCTGCTCTGACAGGGCTTCTTTGGTGGCCTTGAAGGATCGTTGTTCATTCTCAGTCCACTGCCAGGCTACGTCGTTCCTGGTGAGTGCCCTCTGAGGTTCCGACAGAGAGGCTAAGTCCTTGATAAAACGGCCGCAGTAGTTGACCATCCCTAAGAAGCTCCGAACTTCTGCCGGTGATGTGGGTGGAGGTGCATCTCTAATGTCCTTCACTTTCCCAGGGTCTGGGAATATGCCCCCAGCATGGAAGGTGAAACTAAAGAATTCTAGTCGGTCTTTTAGGAATTCGCACTTTTCTTGGTGCAGGGTTAAACCCACTGCCTGTAGCCTCTCAAAAGTGTTCTCTAGCCGTTTAAGATGTTCAATTTCCGACCTGGCAAAGACTAAGATGTCGTTGGACATGTTTATGACTCCTTTCAGTCCGGACAGGGCTCCTCTGATGGCGTTTTGGAAGACCTCCGCTGCGGACGATATTCCGAAGTTTAGTCTCTTGTACTGGTACAGCCCCTCGTGAGTAGTGAATGTCGTAATGTACCTCGACTCGGGGTGTAACTCTAGCTGGTGATACCCAGACCTGAGGTCCAGTTTAGAGAAGACTTTGGCACCTTGGAGTTCTCCGACGATGTCGTCTAGTGTGGGTGTGAGGTGACGCTCCCTTTTGATGGCGGCATTTGGGAGTCTCATGTCCACGCAAATGCGTACTGCCCCCGGTTACTTCGGCTTTGGGGCCACTACGATAGGCGAAACCCAAGGGGTGGGGCCTTCCACTCTTTCAATGATGTCCCGGTCGACCAGCTGCTGCAATTCCTCCTCCACTTGGGCTCTCAAGTGGAAAGGAATCCGGCGATGTTTGAGGGCCGTCGGCCTCACGGACTTGTCGATATGTAAGCGTATGGGCTCTGCTTTCAGCTTTCCAATGCCCTTGAAGAGAGTTTCAAATCTGTGTAGCATGCTTTTCAGATCAGCATGGTATACTCCGAATGAGAAGTGGACGATGTCGAGTGCTTCTGATGCCGCACAGCTCAACAGGGAATGTGGGCTGACGCTGGTGACAAAGAACCTCGCTTTGATAGTGTTCTGTCCATGAGAAACCGGGGCTACAAACACACCTTGGATGGGTAAGGGTGTTTCCCCTCCGAAGGCATATATTCGCGCCGTGGATGCTGACAGCTCCGGTGGGCCTGGCAGGGCTTCATAATGTTTGGTGGCCAGCACACAGACCGAAGCCCCGGTATCTATGAGAATGGGGGTGGGGACGTCATCGATGTTAACAGTGCATGTGGGTTGGCGTCTCGTGCCAGGACCTTTCACAATGCTGGAAATGAAGAAGATCTCTTCCTCCTCCTCCTCCTCCTCTTCTGCGATGTCCAGGTCCTGCAGACCCTGATTGATCGATGAGATGCCTCTCACTCTGCGAGCGCCTCCACGTCCCACTCTCTCCGGTCCTCTTCCTGCCGCTACAGGGGCGGCAGCCCGGCACATCCTTGCATAGTGCCCTGGTGTGCCACACCGGCCGCATGTCCTCGACTTAGCTGGGCATTCTCCTCCGTGGGGAAGGTCATATCCACAGTAGGAGCAAGATGAGGCGTTGCCTAGTGTGGGCGGGGCATCAGGCCTTCTCGGCGCCCATTTCGACATTCCCGTTGCTGAACGTCCCACAGCAAATGCGTCTTCATCATTCTTCAATCGCGTGGCAGCGTCCATTTTCGCACCTCTGGCTTCTGCCAGCTCATGTGCTCTTCCCAGGTCCAAAATTTGCTGGAGGGTCAGACCAGGTTCTCTCAGTACTTGCCTTCTAAGTTTGCCGGAGCTGCACCCCTGCAATAGCTGGTTGCGGACCATTTCTTCCTCATCGACCCATCTGCAAGAGGTCGCCAGGTGCCTCAGACGGGCACAGAATTTGTCTAGGGGTTCGTCGTCTAGTTGCCTTTCGGCGCCCATGACAAATCTATCAAAATCGACATTTGCCATGGGGAGAAAATGGTCTTTGAGTGCCTGTTTGACTGCGTCATACGTGACCACGGGGATGACGAGGGAATCGTAGATTTTGTGGACTTCCGCGCCTGCCGAGTAGATCATAGTCGCGATCTTGGTGTCATCATCGTTCACCCCAGATGCCCTGAAGAACATATCTAGCCTCTTGACCCACAGCAGCCACTTCGGGCCCAGTTTGGAAGGGGGGCCAGTAGTATCGAATTCAGGCATGGGGGCCAGGGAGCTGCGAGATCTGCACGGGATTGGGGCTACGGCACCTTCATCATCAGTCTCATCGCCCATTTCTGCGTCACGTACTCACAGTTATCTATTCCTAGAATGATGGGCGTCTTGTCCCGGGCTTGTAGTAGTGCTGGGGTGTAGAAACCCACTTCTTTCCTCTTTAATGCCACAGCCCTGCGCCTGCAGGACTGTGGGAGCTCCAAAAATTAAGTTGTATTCCCCAAAACACAGCTGGCAGGTGGCGCACGAGCACCCTCTCGGGCCGCAACCACTGCAGCTGTGTGTGAAGAGAGGAGCGAGCGAAAACAAAATGGCCGCCGGCACTCCGCGGGTCCGTGATACGGAAGAGCTTTCCGTCTCTCCGAGGCTGTCGGAGCAGGGAAGTGATCCGTACCTCCTCGTCGCCAGTGTTGGGACCTGGGTAAGCCCAGTGATGGCGTGTGGGTCCCCCCAGGTCCGAGTATCAGCACGCGCGGGCGGGCGCGCAAGAACGCACGCCGGAGACGTCTGTGTGTTCCGGTGCTCCGGCGCAAACTGCCCGGGCACCGCCTTTATTGACTCAGCGCGCATGCGCCGGCCCGCCGGGCCGGCGCATGCGCGCTTCGTGTACTACGTACACAACACCCGGCGAGGGCGCAATCAGAATGAAAGAGCCATTCTGATTGGCCCTCGCTGAGTCATTACCAGGCCAGGAATCCCTCTGTCGGGATTTCACGGCCTTTGTCCCCGGCATGGGGCGTGGCAGCCCCTCAGCCAATGAGGAGGCTCGAAGCGGGCCATCCCCGCTCCGAGCCTCCCCGCGGCTGAGAGGCTGCCTTCGCCCCCCGCCGGCGACTCGGGTAAGTCTTTTTTTGTTTTGTTTTTTTAATTCCCCTCCAAAACCTCCCACCCCTGCCCGCCAATTTACCTTCTTGTTCCTGCATCCCCGGCGGGGGATGAGGGAAGCCTCAGCCGTGTGGAGACTCGGAGCAGGGCCATCCACGCTATGTGCCTCCACACGGCTGGGGGCTTCCCTCTTCCCCCGCCGGGGACGCAGGTAAGTTTTTTTTTCTCCCTCCTCCCCCAGTCCCAATCCTGCCCTCCCAACCCCACTTACCTTCTATATGATCCTTTTTCGGGAGCGGAGGGAGCGGAGGAGCCGCAGCGTTTCAGGACAGAAAGAAATGCTTTTAGTGCCCCGGTCATGCACATAATGCGGGCCGGGGTACTAATAGCAATATGACCCTCGCGGCGGGGGCATTACCGACTCAGGTAATGCCCCGGGGCCTTCGGTAATATATACCTATGGGCCCCAGGGCATTACCTGAGTCGGTCATATTGCTTAAATAAATACAAATAAATACAAATAAATAGTCACATTCTATTGCGATGCGGTGGGAAGATAGGATTGGCGTATGGACAGGTCTATTGCAGTTCTTTGGTCACGTGCCCTCCCTCTCCACACTCATGCCGTGCGAGCACTGGTGCGACACACACAGCAGCAAATTGGCTTTCACTAGTGCCCTTGTGTTATCCCTCGTGCTGACTATTAAGAATTAAACAGAGCCTTGTGGCTCGTATTAAGCCTCTCTTATCTGCAATAAATCTGATATTGGACCAACAGAACAGGGAATAGCTAATCACAACATGTATTTATTTATCAATATCAATAAATGTACCATTTGTTGATTTCTAAAAACCTTTATTCTCATATCAAAATTTCATAAAATATAAAATCGAACATTTTATCAAAAACAAATATCAGCATCACGCATTCATATTGATTCACTCCTACCACTCTTTCAACTTCCTACTTTGTTATCACAACACATAAGTCTTGTTGTCTCATGGCCCCCCTTCCTGGATGGCCTCCGGTTACTTGTTTACACAGTGATCAACAAATGTCCTCTATCAGATTCTGTGATGGTACTGCCTGCGTGTTCTTAATCACATAGACTTATGTCTACACGTGTTTCGGTTGTCTTTTCGGGACATCCCCATTCATGGCCCCTTGGATCTTGCAACCTTCTTCAGGACAGAAAATCGGGAGTTGCCTTATTCCCGTAAACCTCAAGTAGGGTGAGTATCACCACCTAAAATACAATACAGGATATAAACATATCTAGCTAAAATATCAATTAATCAATCATCTATTCCAATTCATTAGCAAGCTATTAGAATTGGAATAGATGATTGATGAATTGATACATATCAACATATCTAGCTAAAATATCAATTAATCAATCATCTATTCCAATTCATTAGCAAGCTATTAGAATTGGAATAGATAATTGATTAATTGATATTTTAGCTAGATATGTTGATATTCTGTATTGTATTTTAGGTGGTGATACTCACCCTACTTGAGGTTTACGGGAATAAGGCAACTCCCAATTTTCTGTCCTGAAGAAGGTTGCAAGATCCAATGGGCCATGAATTGGGATGTCCCGAAAAGACAACCGAAACACGTGTAGAAATAAGTCTGTGTGATTAAGAACACGCAGGCAGTACCATCACAGAATCTGATAGAGGACATTTGTTGATCACTGTGTAAACAAGTAACCGGAGGCCATCCAGGAAGGAGGGCCATGAGACAACAAGACTTATGTGTTGTGATAACAAAGTAGGAAGTTGAAAGAGTGGTAGGAGTGAATCAGTATGAATGCGTGATGCAGATATTTGTTTTTGATAAAATGTTTGATTTTATATTTTATGAAATTTTGATATGAGAATAAAGGTTTTTAGAAATCAACAAATGGTACATTTATTGATATTGATAAATAAATAAATGTTGTGATTTGCTATTCCCTGTTCTGTTGGTCCAATATCAGATTTATTGTTATATTACGCCTGGAGGACCAGGGACTTTAATCAGGCACCCCTTTTGTGTATAATATTGTAGTACAGCCTCTCTTATCTGGCCTGTCTCATTGAGACAGCGTATTCTTAGATAAACGCCCACATGGGCACGCACACCCACACACACACCAGATAACAACGCGAATGAAAATGGCGACCGTGGACCCAAACAATCGACCAACTACATACAGAACCCAATCAAGACAATCTATGACAATACACAACTAACCATGACGGAAGACCAAAGACGATTATCAACAATACCCTGCCAGTCAGTCCCAAACCCAGCAGCCCACCGCCAATATGGACAGCGGGAATGTAGGGGCTGGCCAAACCACAGCACCAACACCTGAAGGGCAGGAGTAGACATAGCCAACCCTCCAACCCAAGATGCAGACGACACGAAACCAGGAACACTGCGACGCACCGTGACATCTAAAGCTAACGGATAGATGGAAAAGAATCGTAACCAGCTACTAAGAATACCCACAGGTACGTCACCTAAATTAAACAAGATTGGCTAGAACCAGGGCATACAACCTACTAACCCATCCTCAAAGCTCTGCTTACTTAACTGACCCAGAAAACCACACTACCATCTCTCGCCCAACACACCGCACAGACTTCACCACACCGCAACAACAACAAACACATAAACTGCATCAACATCACTCGAGGTCTCGCTCCGATCCGACACTTACACCAAAGCTCAGAGCACGGTGAAAACCGAACTGAAGCCGCCAACAGCAGAGCAATCTTCTCACTCTCCCTCCCCCTCTTCACCTGACAAACCTAACCACCCCCCACACCCCGACCTCTTGTTACAGATCCGCCTGAGCGCCTGGAGACCAACTCCGTTGGTGACGGTGCGCTATACAAATGCCTTTAACATTAACTTTCTGCCAACGTGGTTAATGTGCAGGACATTTAATGGAACTCTGCTGCTCGCAGCGCTGATATTATGATCTGTGTGTTGAACTTTCATTGGTTAGTAGGAGTGGACATGGGCAGGAGGCAGTGAAAATTTTGTGCATGAAATATCGCCCAAAATGTGTTTTCCTTTTATAATCGCTGTTTTATTTTTTTTTAAAAAGGTTATGTTCAACTGACTATTACACCGTGTGACCACCAGTGGGCAGGGGTTCCCAAGTTCTTAGCGGTTTTCTGCATGCATTTCATAGTCTGTGTTTATACCACCTCTCTATGCGTGGGGTGGATGCGTGGGTCTTGTGCATGGTGGTTTGGGTGTGGCAAGCACAGCAGGGCATTTGGGCCACCCCCCTCTGCTAAGAGATTTCAAAGGGGACATCTTGTGTATGAGAGGAGTGAGAAACGAGGGCATGAAAAGGGAGACAGAGAGAAGAGACTTAGGGAAAGGGCGGGCAAATAGGACAGAGGAGGAAAGGGAAGCATCAGAGAAGATCAGGAGAGCAACATGATGCAGAGAAAAGAGAATGTGGAAGGTGGAAGATAGGGAAGAGGAGCAAACAGAAGAAGAGGGAGGAGAGAAGAAAGGCAGAGAGAAAGCAAGCAGAGTGAGAGCAGTGAAAGACCAGGAGGGTGGAGGAGGTCAATAAAGAGAAGCAGTGATGAGGAAGAGAAGGCCTGCAGCTAGAAGAGAGGAGGTGGAAAACGGACCAAAGAAGCAGAAAAAGAGAATGACAGTGGAGAACAGTGGAAAAGACACCCCAGAGCTGGGGGAATCTTCAGATAAAGGTATGAGCTAGGACTGGCTGGGCCCACGAATAGGTGGAGAAGGAAGAGAAAGACGGCAGAAACAGACCGTGTTTTTTTAGTATGGCTCGCACTGTATAGAGAATTATGGGTGCCAAGAAGCAATTTTGTATTCAGGTTGGCACTGTATAAATCAACAATAGTTAAAACGAATGTGAATGCATTGATTTTCAGCCACTGTTGGTCATTGCTCAGGGGCTGCTGCTTAGGACCTGTGGGAGGATCTTCACCCCCCCTCATGTAGAACCAGGGACCCCCTGGCTTCAGCTGGTCGCTCATCTTCTCCCCTCTTTTGCAGGTGGCTGCAGCAGATCGCGTCCAGATCGCTGTCCTCCCCCTGGCAATTATAAGAAAGGATGCCCTGACGGAGGCTGTCAATATGGTTACGAGTGCTGCTACAAAGAGGATTGCTCAAGTAGCTGTGAGAAGAAGCAAGGAGGTAGGCTACCAGCGTGTCACATCTCCATGCATGCGGCTCTTCTGTGCAGTGCTCCACAGACACACAGTCCGCTGTGCGCCAAATTCAGAAAGGAGCGGTGAATCTTACATAATACAGCACTTTACAAACAGGTCTGGAGGGGGGACCAGAAAACAGGACAGGTTGACACAACGCTGGTCAGGACCCAGTAACTTTGCTGCAGGGCATGGAGAGGTGGATGTCAGGAAACAGGACTGGTGTGGGGTGAGGGGTGGCTACTATTGGGTGGTGTATGGTTTGGGTACGCACTAAAGGATGGCACTAGCTGATGAGGAAACTGAGCTGGTGTCAGTAGGATGGGGCACACTTGCCATTCCTGATAAGTGAAGGCACTAGGACAGTGAGGAAACTGAGCTGGTGTCAGCAGCCTGGTCCTGGAAGGACAATGGTCCCAGTAGGATGGTAAGCAACCTCAGTAAGCAATAACAATGAACGGCACTAGGCTGATGGGGGGGTCACTGGTCCCAGTAGGATGGGGAGCAACTTCAGTAAGCAATAACAATGAACAGCACTGGGCTGATGGGGGGAGATGTCCCTGGTCCCAGTAGGATGGCGAGCAATCTCAGTAATTAATAACAATTAATGGTACTAGGCTGATGGGGGGAGGTTGCTGGTCCCAGTAGGGTGGTGAGCAACCTCAGTAACCAATAACAATGAATGGCACTAGGTTGCTGGGGTGGAGGTCGCTGGTCCCAGTAGGGTGGTGAGCAACCTCAGTAAGCAATAACAATGAATGGCACTAGGCTGATGGGGGAGGTCGCTGGTCCCAGTAGGGTGGTGAGCAACCTCAGTAAACAATAACAATGAACGGCACTAGATTGATGGAGGGGGGAGGACGCTGGTCCCAGTAGGATGGTGAGCAACCTCAGTAAGCAATAACAATGAACAGCACTAATCTGATGGCGGAGGTCGCTGGGCCCAGTAGGATGGTGAGCAACCTCAGTAAGCAATAACAATGAACAGCACTAGTCTGATGGCGGAGGTCGCTGGGCCCAGTAGGATGGTGAGCAACCTCAGTAAGCAATAACAATGAATGGAGGTCGCTGGTCCCAGTAGGGTGGTGAGCAACCTCAGTAAGCAATAACAATGAACAGCACTCGGCTTGTGGGGGGAGATCACTGGTCCCAGTAGGATGGTGAGCAACTTCAGTAAGCAATAGCAATGAACGGCACTAGGCTGATTTGGGGAGGTCGCTGGGCCCATTAGGAGGTTAGAGCAACCTCAGTAAGCAATAACAATGAACAGCACTATGCTGATGGGGGAGGTCGGTGGTCCCAGTAGGGTGGTGAGCAATCTCAGTAAGCAATAACAATGACCAGCACTAGGCTGATGGGGGGGCTGCCTCTGGTCCCAGTAGGATGGTGAGCAAGCTCAGTAAGTAATAACAATGAACGGCACAAGGCTGATGGGGTGGTCACTGGTCCCAGTAGGATGGGGAGCAACCACAGTAAGCAATAACAATAAATGGAGGTCGCTTGTCCCAGTAGGGTGGTGAGCAACCTCAGTAAGCAATAACAATGAATGGAGGTCGCTTGTCCCAGTAGGGTGGTTGAGCAACCTCAGTAAGCAATAACAATGAATGGAGGTCGCTTGTCCCAGTAGGGTGGTGAGCAACCTCAGTAAGCAATAACAATGAATGGAGGTCGCTTGTCCCAGTAGGGTGGTGAGCAACCTCAGTAAGCAATAACAATGAATGGAGGTCGCTTGTCCCAGTAGGGTGGTGAGCAACCTCAGTAAGCAATAACAATGAATGGAGGTCGCTTGTCCCAGTAGGGTGGTGAGCAACCTCAGTAAGCAATAACAATGAATGGAGGTCGCTTGTCCCAGTAGGGTGGTGAGCAACCTCAGTAAGCAATAACAATGAATGCACTAGGCTGCTGGGGTGGAGGTCGCTGTTCCGAGTAGGGTGGTGAGCAACCTCAATAAGCAATAACAATGAATGGCACTAGGTTGATGGTGGGGTCACTGGTCCTAGTACGATGGTAAGCAGCCTCAGTAAGCAATAACAAGGAACAGCACTAGGCTGATGGGGGGAGGTCACTGGTCCCAGTACGATGGCAGCAATCTCAGTAAGCAATAAAAATGAACGGCACTAGGCTGATGGGGGATGTCACTGGTCCCAGTAGGATGGTGAGCAACCTCAGTAAGCAATAACAATGAGCAGCACTAGGCTGAAGGGGGGAAGTCACTGGTCCCAGTAGGATGGTGAGCAACTTCAGTTTGAAATAACAATGAACAGAACTAGGCTGATGGGAGAAGGACACTGGTCCCAGTGTGATGGTGAGCAACCTCAATACGCAATAAAAATGAATGGCACTAGGCAGATGGGGCAAGTCTCTGGTCCCAGTAGGATGGTGAGCAACCTCAGTAAGCAATAACAATGAACGGCACTAGGCAGATGGGGCAAGTGTCTGGTCCCAGTAGGATGGTGAGCAACCTCAGTAAGCAATAACAATGAACGGCACTAGGCTGATGGGGGGAGGTCACTGGTCCCAGTAGAATGGTGAGCAACCTCTGTAAGCAATAGCAATGAACAGCACTAGGCTGATCGGGGAGGTCTCTGGACCCAGTAGGATGGCGAGCAACCTCAGTAAGCAATAACAATGCACTGCACTATGCTGATGTGGGAGGTCGCTGGTCCCAGCAGGATGGGGAGCAACCTCAGTAAGCAATTTCAATGATATCACTAGGCTGATGGGGGAGGTCAGTGGTCCCAGTAGGAGGGCGAGCAACCTCACTAAGCAATAACAATGAACGGCACTAGGTTGAATGGGGGGAGGTCACCGGTCCTAATAGGACGGCCAGGAACCTCAGTAAGTAATAACAAGGAACAGCACAAGGCTGATGGGGGGAAGTCACTGGTCCCAGTAAGCGGGTGAGAAACCTTAGTAAGCAATAGAAATGAACGGCACTAGACTGATGGTGGCGGTCAATGGTTCCAGTAGGAGGGTGAGCAACCTCAGTAAGCAATTACAATGAATGGTACTAGGCTGATGGGGGAAGTCGCTGGCCCCAGTAGGATGGCGAGCGACCTCAGTAAGCAATAACAATGAATGGAGCTCTCTGATCCCAGTAGGGTGGTGTTAGGCAGAAACCTGTGCAGTTCCCCTAGGGACTACTGCAAAATGTTTAAGACTACAGGTGTTAGCAGTAAACCCAATTGGTAGTAGTCTGTACCACCCAGATTTACCTGGTAGCTGTGGTTGAGCAGTCAGACTTCTCTCAAGAATAGTTAGGCAGTATATAGAGTATACACAATAGGGCCAAAAATAAAGTAGCATAAGCAAACACTGACCAGAGCTTTGGTATAAAAGTATATAATTATGTATTTAAAAACACACTTGTAAAAATACACTGGCAATAATATATCAAGCAAGTTCAAACACAGTCATTAGAAGTATATACACCTCCTGGATTAATTATTCGACAAGTCTTAGAAAAAGAACACCACTTATTATCAACACAGAGGTGAGCGCTTAACCAAGATGGCACTCCAATAATTAATTTAAAAAGGGAGAGAAAAGGCCGAGTATGGAAATAACACAGTACCAACACTTTTAAGTACCCACAGATAGTTAGAAAAGGCAGGGTCTACTGTAGAGCAAAAAGTTCATAGGCCAGGCCCACTCTTGGAGAGAGCAAGGCGGAATGTGCCCAAGATCACACAGTTGAAGTAAACTGTAAAAGTCTTTGCAGATAGTTCAAAAAGGAATTGGATCAGTTCAGAAAGGTAATGTTAACTGGTCTGAGGTCACCCCAGGATAGAGAGTCAAGGATTTACGGGACACCTTGAACAGTCTGTTGCAAGGGAGACCAGGCGGGACACAGTACCTGAAATGGCGAGAAAGCTCCAGCGGGGGCAGTTGTTCCTGGCAGCGGGTACAAGTCAGTGATTCGTCCAGGGGAAGAGAAGATCTCGACGTGAAGGAAAACTGGAGGTCGTTGCACTGCCAGGGAAGAAACCAGCCACAGAGTTTCCCGTTTAAAAGGTACTACCCTTTTATTCGCGGTAGTGGTGAAGCGTGGCTATCCGGCCGCCAGGGTGCTTGGCATGGGTGATTCGACCACGAGACGATCCAGGAAGGCGGAAAAGGCGAACTGGTTAACCCCACCAGCTTAAAGGAAGAAGACTCTCCGGGAAGAAGATCTTCTCTGTCATTGGGAAGTGGTGAGTTCGGTACAGCAGGGCTCCACCGTTGGTGTCGTTGTTGCAGGTTGGCTCAGCTTCTCCCTCTTCGGATTCTTTAGGTCCTGTGTCGACTTCTGAAGTTCCAGTCCCCAAAGCCCTGCTTTTATGCAGAAAACCCCCATTCATCAGTCCTAGCTGTCACTCAAACATGCTAAGTGGTGAGCCGAGCAGATCACCACTGGGCCAATCACACAAGAGTGCGACTTGAGTTGCCGAGGCAACTCAGTCCAGGGTGCCTATTCCCCCCTTCTGTGCAGAAGCCAGCCAGTAGTGGACGAAAGGGCTCGACTTGGGTTGGAGTTACAGAGGCGAACACAAACGCCATTTTAAAACCGAGTCCTGGCAAAAAGACCCAACCGGGGAATAAATATTAAATAAATAACCCAGCGGTATCTTTAACATTGCACCAAAAAAGTGGTGCGTTTAAAATGAATGGGAAAATCCCATAGGAAATATTCTGGTGGAATATTTCGCATGGTAACCACTGCCACCAGCCAGAAACTCGACAAGGGGGGACTGGACAGTGCCCCCTTGAAAATCAGACCCAGGGGCAATCGAATTACCCCTGCCAGCACTTCCACAATATGATGGTTTGTACTGGTTCTATTCACAATTTAAGAATAGTAAAGTCAATGGTGACTTTACATGCCCTGGGAGACAGCAGTGAGTCCCAGGGTATGGAGTCTATGTTTGGGGGCCACTATGACACCCCTGTATTACTGCACTGAGGGTGCTCTGTAACACACTTACCAAAAACACATGAAGCCCTATGGAGTAAAAGACCCCATAGCCCATAAAACACATTACAAAGTCAAAGGACATTCTCAAATCCTGCCTAAGAGTGGGAGAAAAAGAGTCTCACTCTTAGCAGGAGAAAAAATTAAACCCCAAAAATCCAGCAAAGCTGCTGGGGGACTCACTAGGTTTGGGAAATTAGCCTTAACAGAGAATTCTCCCTAACAGGTGGTGAGCAACATCAGTAAGCAATAACAATGAAAGGCACTAGGCTGATGGGGAGGTCACTGGTCCCAGTAGGATGGTAAGCAACCTCAGTAAGCAATAACAATGAATGGCACTAGGCTGATGGGGGAGGTCGCTGGTCCCAGTAGGATGGTGAGCAACCTCAGTAAGCAATAACAATGAAAGGCACTAGGCTGATGGGGAGGTCACTGGTCCCAGTAGGATGGTGAGCAACCTCAGTAAGCAATAACAATGAATGGCACTAGGCTGATGGGGGAGGTCGCTGGTCCCAGTAGGGTGGTGAGCAACCTCAGTAAGCAATAACAATGAACGGCACTAGGCTGATGGGGGAGGTCACTGGTCCCAGTAGGATGGTGAGCAACCTCAGCAATAACATTGACTGGCACTAGGCTGATGGGGGAGGTCACTGGTCCCAGTAGGATGGTGAGCAACCTCAGCAATAACATTGACTGGCACTAGGCTGATGGGGGGAGGTCACTGGTCCCAGTAGGATGGTGAGCAACCTCAGTAAGCAATAACAATGAACGGCACTAGGCTGATGGGAGGGAGGTCACTGGTCCCAGTAGGATGGTGAGCAACCTCAGTAAGCAATAACAATGAATGGCACTAGGCTGATGGGGGAGGTCGCTGGTCCCAGTAGGGTGGTGAGCAACCTCAGTAAGCAATAACAATGAACGGCACTAGGCTGATGGGAGGGAGGTCACTGGTCCCAGTAGGATGGTGAGCAACCTCAGCAATAACATTGACTGGCACTAGGCTGATGGGGGAGGTCACTGGTCCCAGTAGGATGGTGAGCAACCTCAGCAATAACATTGACTGGCACTAGGCTGATGGGGGGAGGTCACTGGTCCCAGTAGGATGGTGAGCAACCTCAGTAAGCAATAACAATGAACGGCACTAGGCTGATGGGAGGGAGGTCACTGGTCCCAGTAGGATGGTGAGCAACCTCAGTAAGCAATAACAATGACTGGCACTAGGCTGATGGGGGGAGGTCACTGGTCCCAGTAGGATGGTGAGCAACCTCAGTAAGCAATAACAATGAACGGCACTAGGCTGATGGGAGGGAGGTCACTGGTCCCAGTAGGATGGTGAGCAACCTCAGTAAGCAATAACAATGAATGGCACTAGGTTGATGGTGGGGGTCACTGGTCCCAGTAAGATGGTAAGCAGCCTCTGTAAGCAATAACAATTAAGGGACTATGCTGATGGGGGAGGTCGCTGGTCCCAGTAGGATGGTGAGCAACCTCAGTAAGCAATAACAATGAATGGAGGTCGCTGGTCCCAGTAGGGTGGCGAGCAACCTCAGTACGCAATAACAATGAATGCACTAGGCTGCTGGGGCGGAGGTCGCTGGTCCCAGTAGGATGGTGAGCAACCTCAGTAAGCAATAACAATGAATGGAGGTCGCTGGTCCCAGTAGGGTGGCGAGCAACCTCAGTACGCAATAACAATGAATGGCACTAGGCTGATGGGGGCGGTCGCTGGTCCCAGTAAGATGGTAAGCAGCCTCTGTAAGCAATAACAATTAAGGGACTATGCTGATGGGGGAGGTCGCTGGTCCCAGTAGGATGGTGAGCAACCTCAGTAAGCAATAACAATGAATGGAGGTCGCTGGTCCCAGTAGGGTGGTGAGCAACCTCAGTACGCAATAACAATGAATGCACTAGGCTGCTGGGGCGGAGGTCGCTGGTCCCAGTAGGGTGGTGAGCAACCTCTGTAAGCAATAACAATGAAGGGACTATGCTGATGGGGGAGGTCGCTGGTCCAACTGACACCAGTGGAACCCAGCACTCCAAGCAACCATCAACAATCCACAAGGATGTCAATAACATCACTACACCAACACTCCACATGAAATGTCATTGACATTACAACCCATCATAACACACACATAGACATAATCCAGCCCAGCACAGATTATGACATATCTCCTTCCCTTACACTAACACACCACAACACCCATAACACCCACAAACACAAAATGGATGAACACATCAATATCACGCAGAACTAAATAGCTAAGGCCAGCTCAGAAACAACCCCCAACTGAGCCCATGTGCTGCTTCCCAAATGTAGCCAAATCTTCATTTAAAGCACCAAACTAAAAGCCACACCACAGGCCCTTCCCAAAGCCTAAACACCCACTCAGCTATCAACCCGCTGAAACACCATAACTGTGTCCCGCTCAAGAACATTATCCGAACTCAGATCCTACCACAGACTGCTCAAGAACATTGACAAAACTCTGCTCCTCTCACCAGACCTTACAGAACATTATCACAGAACTCTGATCCTACCATAGCCCGCTCAAGAACATTGACAAAACTCTGATCCTATCACCAGACCTTACATCAACACACTATCCCCATGACTTGCCTATGACCAGACAGCACTCAGCTGCCCTTTAACCAAAACACAGGCGGCACCACACTGCCCCTTAAATTGACCAGCCAACTCTAACTGCCCCTTAACCAAAAATTAGAGCACGTCTCAAAATGACCAGAGAGCACCTAACTGCCCCTTAACCAAAACATAGACAGCACTTCACTGCCCCTGACATCACCTATGGCACCAACCATGACAATGTCCTAAACAGCACCTCACAGTCACCTAACCCAAACATAGACAGCACCTCACTGCCCCTACCCTCACCTATGGCACCAGCCATGCCAATATCCTAAACAGCACCTCACTGTCACCTAAAAGCACCTCACTGTCACCTAAACCAAACATAGACAGCACCTCACTGCCCCGAACATCGGCGACGGCACCAACGGTGTCCATTTTCTAAACAGCACATCAGTCACCTAACCAAAAATAGACAGCACCTCACTGCCCCTAACATCACCTACGGAACCAACCATGCCAATATCCTAAACAGCACCTCACTGTCACCTAACAGCACCTCACAATCACCTGACCAACATAGACAGCACCACACTGCCCTTAACCAAAACATGGACAGCACCTCACTGCCCCAAACATCAGCAATGCCACCAACCATGCCAAATCCTAAACAGCACCTCACAGTCACCTAACCAAAAATAGACAGCACCTCCATACCACCTAACAGTCACCTAAACCAACATAGACAGCACCTCACTGCCCCTAATATCACCTATGGCACAAACCATGCCAATATCCTAAACAGCACCTCAGTCACCTAACCCAAACATAGACAGCACCTCACTGCCCCAAACATCACCTATGGCACAAACCATGCCAATATCCTAAACAGCACCTCAGTCACCTAACAGCACCTCACTGTCACCTAAACCAAACATAGACAGCACCTCACTGCCCCGAACATCGACAACGGCACCAACCATGCCAATATCCTAAACAGCACCTCACTGTCACCTAACAGCACCTCACTGTCACCTAAAACAAACATAGAGAGCACCTCACTTCCCCCCAACATCATCGACGGCACCAACTGTGCCCATTTCACACCTGACTGCCCTTACAACTGCATCACCTCACTGCACCTCCTGAAACCTAACAACCACGAAGCATGAAGCACCTCACTACCCCATAAAACTACAAAATAGACAGCACACGCTGCCCCTGAACCCAAGATATATAGAAAGCACAGCTGCCCCTTAAACCAAAACATGAGCAGCAACATCACAGCCCCGTGAAACCACCAGGTGGCATATCTCTACCTTTTTAAAACCCTAGACAGTACCTCACTGCCCCTTAACATACCAGATATCACCTTGCTGCCCCTTAAAATGACCCAGACAGCACCTCACTGCCCACTGGACAGCACCACACTGCCCCCAAAAATGACCCAGAGAGCAACTCACTGCCTGCTGGACAGCACACACTACCCCTAAAAATACTGTCATCGTCCACACATAACCAGGGGAAATGCCCCTGCGAAAAATTACCCACAATATGACCCAGACTGCACTTCACTGCCCGCTGGACAGCACACACTGCCCCTAAAAATACTGTCATAGTCCACACATACCCAGGGGAAATGCCCCAACGAACACGACAGACAAACACTGCAGGACAACATTTAAAACCCCACCTTAAGCAATAAGGAGATCAAGATCTTGGCGCTAAAGTCCCTGCGCCAAACCCCAACATGTCCCTGAAATGCAAAACCACAAAATGCACGGCAAGTAATAGTAAATGCAAAATGGATGCAAGTGACATGGCACTAACGTCCCTGCGCCATACCCCCACCCACATGTCCAATTCAGCCAACCTGCAAAGCAAACATTGCATAAACAAACATTACAATGTCCCATAGACCCCACACCCACGAATCCATGCTGAAAACCCAAGGACATGTCCTAACACCAGGCCACCACATAAACACAACGGCAGTAAAAAAATTGACAGGCCTTACACCGCTAACATTGACCCAGGACCAAACCCAAATATCTGCTAAACCCAGAGGCCACAACATGAACACAAACAGCATCAAACATTAAAACAGGCCTCACCATACACCTACCTCTATTTAGTCCTCCCCTTCTATGCACGCTTCATCCTGTATGTATCCCCAAGCATCAGGATCGAGCGTTCGCCACCTTGCCCATCTCCTTGTCTGATCCTCTATTTGTAGCTTCCACTGTCTTTCAGCACACCCTCTGTAGATGCCCAGACTTCCAAAACCAGCCATCGCACATGCCAGCAGCTCCAATAATAAACGTCTTTTTTTTTCAAACAAATCCTCCGCGCTCACCATCTGTGCCGACAAATCCATTACACCATGACTGCCACGTGCAGTACTGGACTCCACTCCAGACCATTGTAACCCCGAAAATGCCACAGACCTTTTTTGACTGTCTACAGACTTCCGGGAGCCGCTTACCTTGTCCGCGGTGCTCACCCGGACAAAAGTACACCGCTTACCAGTGGGCAACAGAAAAACTTGCGGGACTTTGCTAACTGAGCCAGGGTCACGTCCTGGCTGAACGCTTACATCGGTGACAACGTTGTGTTCCATAATCACGTGGCATCGTAAGATAACGTTGTGTACCTTATGAACGCTGCGTTCCATATGAACGTTGCGTTCCAACTGGGCATTGCGTTCCAGCTGGGCCCGCTGAAACGCCTGTCCTCCGCCCACCAACGCCGTCCTACCTCCAACCGACATCACCATTTCGGCAGCCGGCTCCACAGAAGAAACACCTCTGGCCAGTACCCCAACATGATTGGTGTCTCTCAGGCCGCCGCTCCACTCGCGCTGCACGGCCCTGTACTGCACACCAACCGGACTGCCCGAAACCTTGCTCAAAGAGACTGGCTCCATACGTAACGTGCGCATCAATCAAAGCGCCCAGCACACACGGAGATTGGATTATTCCTCCTCCAACTTCCACGGAGCCCTCCCTGATGGGCCCCTCCGCCGCTCCTGCAATGCCAGGCACCTGGAGGTTAATCACGGCCGCCTCTGCTTCTCCTGCACCCGCCCGGCATGCAGGATTAAACAGCCGCCACCTCCGGTCCTTCCAACATGGGGCTCCTGCCACCGCTGCTCCAACGCCAGCCCCCTCAGGCTAATCCATAATAGCCAAAGCAAAACAGGACAACGATGGGCTGCTCAGACAACTTCTGCTGCGCAGCCACCCCTTTGGCACCTGGCATCTGGACTTGCAGGATCCCCTTCCTGGGCCCTACCCTGGACCTCGCCGCCTGGAATCTGGACCTTCCAGGCACTGGGCCACCTCAGCCCCGACGCCACCTGGATTTTGGACCTTCCAGGCACTGCGCCACCTCAGCCCTGGCGCCGCCTGGACTCTGGACCTTCCGGGTCCCCGACCTGGACCACTGGATTGGACCCCACTGCACCGCCCGGCCTGCAGCTTATTCCTGCTTGATGGATGTCACCCTGGAAGGCAGCACTTATCTCCAGCTGCCCCTTCCCAGCAGCACAGGAACCATCCTCGTCGCCAGTGATATAAACTACGACTCCTTCTCAATCATGGAACACCAGAAGGTAAATAGTTTACATGTAAGTTTATTCTCTTTGTTCATAAGTAGAGAAAGCTCTGGCACACCCATCCAGCCCAGCATATTAAGTCCAACTGACACCAGTGGAACCCAGCACTCCAAACAACTATCAACACTCCACAAGGATGTCAATGACATCACTACACCAACACTTCATATGGAATGTCATTGACATCACCACCCATCATAAAACACACATAGCCATAATCCAGCCCAGCACAGATTATGACACAACCTCAGTAAGCAATAACAATGAACAGCACTAGGCTGATGGGGGGGGAGGTCACTGGTCCCAGTAGGATGGTGAGCAACCTCAGTAAGCAATAACAATGAACGGCACTAGGCTGATGGGAGGGAGGTCACTGGTCCCAGTAGGATGGCGAGCAATCTCAGTAAGCAATAACAATGAAAGGCACTAGGCTGATGGGGAGGTCACTGGTCCCAGTAGGATGGTGAGCAACCTCAGTAAGCAATAACAATGAACGGCACTAGGCTGATGGGGGATGTCACTGGTCCCAGTAGGGTGGTGAGCAACCTCAGTAAGCAATAACAATGAATGGCACTAGGCTGATGGGGGATGTCACTGGTCCCAGTAGGATGGTGAGCAACCTCTGTAAGCAATAACAATGAATGGCACTAGGCTGATGGGAGAAGGACACTGGTCCTAGAAGGATGGTGAGCAACCTCAGTGAGCAATAACAATGAATGCCACTAGGCTGATGGGGGGAGAGGTCACTGGTCCCAGTAGGATGGCGAGCAATCTTAGTAAACAATAACAATGAATGGCGGTTCTGGTCCCAGTAGGGTTGTGAGCAACATCAGTAAGCAATAACAATGAATGGAGGTCTATGGTCCCAGTAGGGTGGTGAGCAACCTCAGTAAGCAATAACAATGAATGGCACTAGGCTGCTGGGGCGAAGGTCGCTGGTCCCAGTAGGGTGGTGAGCAACCTCAGTAAGCAATAAGAATTAATGGCACCAGGCTGATGGGGGCGGTCACTGGTCCCAGTAAGATGGCGAGCAACCTCAGTAAGCAGAAACAATGAATGGAAGTTGCTGGTCGAAGTAGGGTGGTGAACAACTTCAGGAAGTAATAACATTTAATGGTACTAGGCTGATGGGGGGAGGTTGCTGGTCCCAGTAGGGTGGCGAGCAACATCAGTAAGCAATAACAATGAATGGCACTAAGCTGCTGGGGCGGAGGTCGCTGGTCCCAGTAGGGTGGTGAGCAACCTCAGTAAACCATAACAATGAACGGGACTAGGCTGATGGTGGAGGTCGCTGGTCCCAGTAGGATGGTGAGCAACCTCAGTAAGCAACAACAATGAACAGCACTAGGCTGGTTGGGGGGGGGTGAGGTCGCTGGTCCCAGTAGGGTGGTGAGCAACCTCAGTCAGCAATAACAATGAATGGACGACGCTGGTCCCAGTAGGATGGTGAGGAACCTCAGTAAGCAATAACAATGAATGGCACTAGGCTGCTGGGGCGGAGGTCGCTGGTCCCAGTAGGGTGGTGAGCAACCTCAGTAAACCATAACAATGAACGGGACTAGGCTGATGGTGGAGGTCGCTGGTCCCAGTAGGATGGTGAGCAACCTCAGTAAGCAACAACAATGAACAGCACTAGGCTGGTTGGGGGGGGGGGTGAGGTCGCTGGTCCCAGTAGGGTGGTGAGCAACCTCAGTCAGCAATAACAATGAATGGACGACGCTGGTCCCAGTAGGATGGTGAGGAACCTCAGTAAGCAATAACATTGACCGGCACTAGGATGATGGGGGAGGTCACTGGTCCCAGTAGGATGGTGAACAACTTCAGTAAGCAATAACAATGAATGGCACTAGGCTGATGGGGGGAGAGGTCACTGGTCCCAGTAGGATGGCCACCAATCTCAGGAAGTAATAACATTTAATGGTACTAGGCTGATGGGGGGAGGTTGCTGGTCCCAGTAGGGTGGCGAGCAACCTCAGTAAGCAATAGCAATGAATGGAGGTCTCTGGTCCCAGTAGGGTAGTGAGCAACATCAGTAAGCAATAACAATGAATGGCACTAGGCTGCTGGGGCGGAGGTCGCTGGTCCCAGTAGGGTGGTGAGCAACCTCAGTAAACAATAACAATGAACGGGACTAGGCTGATGGTGGAGGTCTCTGGTCCCAGTAGGATGGTGAGCAACCTCAGTAAGCAACAACAATGAACAGCACTAGGCTGATGAGGGAGGTCTCTGGGCCTAGTAGGATGGTGAGCAACCTCAGTAAAAAATAACAATGAACGGTACTAGATTGATGGAGTGGGGAGGTCGTTGGTCCCAGTAGGGAGGTGAGAAACCTCAGTAAGCAGTAACAATGAACGGCACTAGGCTGGTTGGGCGGGGGGGGGGGTTGAGGTCGCTGGTCCCAGTAGGCTGGTGAGCAACCTCAGTCAGCAATAACAATGAATGGAGGACGCTGGTCCCAGTAGGATGGTGAGGAACCTCAGTAAGCAATAACATTGACCGGCACTAGGATGATGGGGGGAGGTCACTGGTCCCAGTAGGATGGTGAGCAACCTCAGTAAGCAACAACAATGAACAGCACTAGGCTGATGAGGGAGGTCACTGGTCCCAGTAAGATGGTAAGCAACCTCTGTAAGCAATAACAATTAAGGGACTATGCTGATGGGGGAGGTCGCTGGTCCCAGTAGGATGGTGAGCAACCTCAGTAAGCAATAACAATGAATGGAGGTCGCTGGTCCCAGTAGGGTGGTGAGCAACCTCAGTACGCAATAACAATGAATGGCACTAGGCTGATGGTGGGGGTCACTGGTCCCAGTAGGATGGTGAGCAACCTCAGTAAGCAATAACAATTAAGGGACTATGCTGATGGGGGAGGTCGCTGGTCCCAGTAGGATGGTGAGCAACCTCAGTAAGCAATAACAATGAATGGAGGTCGCTGGTCCCAGTAGGGTGGTGAGCAACCTCAGTACGCAATAACAATGAATGCACTAGGCTGCTGGGGCGGAGGTCGCTGGTCCCAGTAGGGTGGTGAGCAACCTCTGTAAGCAATAACAATGAACGGCACTAAGCTGATGGGGGGAGGTCACTGGTCCCAGTAGTATGGTGAGCAACCTCAGTAAGCAATAACAATGAACGGTACTAGGCTGATGGGGGATGTCGCTGGTCCCAGTAGGATGGTGAGCAACCTCAGCAATAACATTGACTGGCACTAGGCTGATGGGGGAGGTCACTGGTCCCAGTAGGATGGTGAGCGACCTCTGCAAGCAATAACGGTGAACGGCACTAGGCTGATGGGAGGGAGGTCTCTGGACCCAGTAGGATGGCGAGCAATCTCAGTAAGCAATAACAATGAATGGCACTAGGCTGATGGGAGGGAGGTCACTGGTCGCAGTAGGATGGCGAGCAATCTCAGTAACCAATAACAATGAACGGCACTAGGATGCAGTGGTAGTAGCAATACCACCATCCTTGAAGGCAGGCGGCTATACATCCGAGATGGGTGGTAGAAGCTGGAATGAGATGGTGAAGGTAGGGCCTCATTACCAGTTTGGAGGCAGCCATGGAGCTGTTAGCTCCATGGCTGCCTCCAAACCGGGCTCCATTACCGGGTTCCTGCAATGGGGACTTACCGGGTCATTCCGACATAGGAAGACCTGGTAAGTCCTCCTTGCAGGAACCATTTCCCATTCCCATTTGAGCCCCCATAGGGCTCAATGGGAATGGGGAGGGAGGTAACAACGGGCACATTACAAGTGTCCCGTTGTTACCTCCCTCTTCCCCTCGTGGGACCCAGAAAAGATGTCTGGTTTTACCAGACGTCTGATCCGTGTCCCGCAAAGGGAACCTCGTAATCAGCCCTGACAGAATGAAGGTCAGGGTCGTAATGAGGCCCATTGAGTTGTTTGGGATATGAGTTTTTCCTACTTTTCCTTTGCTTTTCCTGAAGCCGCTGAATCTCGCGTCCTTCATGTATTTGGGCTTCCCCAGGCCACCTTGAAACCACATCGCTTGCCTGTTTCCCTTCCTGCACACCTGTGAAAGCAGGCAGTTGGCAAGGACATGCTTTTAGCAGGACTTCTTTGCTTCTATCCCTTGAGCAGAATTGTGAGTATTATCCACTGTTAGTGCAACTGTGAGTAAATGAAAAGCGAGCAGATATGCTGTGGATATTCACTGGACCATCTTGGCGAGCAAAAGGTGCGCGTGATGGAGTATAAGAGTCATAATGGGGAAGATCAGGCGCCTCCATCATACGTCAGGAAAATCCATTGCATGCTAAGAAGTATCTCTGCTTCATCAGTCAACACTGGAAAAGCGTAGAAATAAACCACCTATAAGCCCAAACCATTGCACTGGAGGTAGAGATAGAAGGAGGAACATACAGCTTGTGGGTGTAGTTTGGTAATTTGACCACTCACTGCTCATGGCAATGGTGATCCCCATGGCAATTCCCACCAGCTAACAGCCAATCCACCCTCCAACACATCCATCTACAATCTCGCTGATTTAGCTCCAGCAAGCAGTAACATCAACCCTTAGCCTGCCAGTGTTATTTGTGAGAAGGCTGATGAGAGCTAAATGCCTAATTGCAATTTTAAATATGCTACAGGTGTAACATTGTTGTAACCAAGTGTGCCTTCAGCCATTTCATTTATGTTGTTTCCTTGTACTGAAGTCCTGTTAAAAACAGGCATTGACAAAGCCAATCGTTTTTTGCCTGTGTATAGGTATTAGATAAGCATTTGCCAGGCACTGTTACCATATGCCCAGCTAATCCCACCATTTTCTCAGATGTTGCTGTGTTATTTCGAGGTAGTGCCATTATGGCAGCGCCTGCAAAAATGCCTGTCCCATGCCTACAGGAAAGCCAAAACGTGTGGCTTTGCCAATGCTTGTTAATGAATAGCTAGGTTAGGAAAATCCAGCATGAGATCAAATTTGTCTCAGCTTTATAAGGCAACTTTGTGAATACTTAGAACATATGTTTTCCCTCTACTAGGTTTATATTGTGTATGTATTTGACCCTTGTTACCCTCTTGATGTATAAAGCCCTGTTATGGAGTCTGGTGGGCAATCGGTCTGCTATCTCTGTACAGTGTTATATTTAGGTCATTAATAAGTGTTATCTGCACGCATTAACTAATTTGAAACGTTCTCTATTCATTTTGTCACAGACTGAAGCAAAAGTGGAGCCTTGGGGCCAGACAGATCGCAATCCCCTCCCCCACTCTACACAGCATCCCTGGAGGCGTATCGCAGCAAGCCAGCAGGATCCCCTCCCCAACTCTCCTCTGCAACCCTGGAGGCCTATCCCAGCAGGCCAGCACGATCCCCTCCCCCACTCTCCGCTGCAACCCTGGGGGCCTATCCCAGCAGGCCAGCACGATCCCCTCCCCCACTCTCCACTGCAACCCTGGAGGCCTATCCCAGCAGGCCAGCACGATCCCCTCCCCCACTCTCCGCTGCAACCCTGTGGGCCTATCCCAGCAGGCCAGCACGATCCCCTCCCCCACTCTCCGCTGCAACCCTGGAGGCCTATCACAGCAGGCCATCACACGCCCCTCCCCCCACTCTCCGCTGCAACCCTGGGGGCCTATCACAGAGGGCAATCTTGGAATACTCTGATTTTTTTTTCCTTGTGTCGTCAATGCATTAAATCATCAGAATTCATCATGGATGATCATGCGGTTGGCTATAGGGTAGCATCCACACGCGCATGCGTGTAGCAGGGTTTATAGAGAGCTTCCGCAAGCAGCTAGAGTTGTGCAAGCAGTGGGATAAAATAGTGTCACACATTAGGGCGGGTGGCAGGTGTTCAGAGGGCAATGAGGCAGCGTCTGGGCCTTTGTGAGCTGCAAACCCGAACCTGAAACGGCATTGGGAAGATGAGCCCTAAAGCCTACCCCCTTGAAGTGTTAGTGCCCGGCACCAGCATCTCTCTTGCCCCCTCTGTTGCCTAGCCCTGGGGTATCTCTCTTGCCCCCTTTGTTGCCTATCCCTGGGGTATCTCTCTTTCCCCCTCTGTTGCCTTGCCCTGGGGTATCTCTCTTGCCCCCTCTGTTGTCTAGCCCTGGGGTATCTCTCTTGCCACCTCTGATGCCTAGCCCTGGGGTATCTCTCTTGCCCCCTCTGTTGCCTAGGCCTGGGGTAACTCTCTTGCCCCCTCTGTTGCCTAGCCCTGGGGTATCATTCTTGCCCCCTCTGTTGCCTAGCCCTGGGGTATCTCTCTTGCCCCCTCTGATGCCTAGCCCTGCGGTATCTATCGTTTCCCATCTGTTGCCTAGCCCTGGGGTATCTCTCTTGCCCCATTTGTTCCCTAGCCCTGGGGTATCTCTCTTCTTTCCCCCTCTATTGCCTAGCCCCGGCGTATCTCTCTTGCCCCCTCTGTTGCCTAGCCATAGTGTATCTCTCTTGCCCCCCTCGGTTGTCTAGAATACTTATTAAAAAAATATATTCTCTTTACCTGGTGTATCTCTCTTGCCTCTCTTGCCCCCTCTGTTGTCTAGCCCTGGTGTATCTCTCTTGCCCCCTCTGTTGTCTAGGCCTGGGGTATCTCTCTTGCCACCTCTGATGCCTAGCCCTGGGGTATCATTCTTGCCCCCTCTGTTGCCTAGCCCTGGGGTATCTCTCTTGCCCCCTCTGTTGCCTAGCCCTGGTGTATCTCTCTTGCCCCCTCTGTTGCCTAGCCATAGTTTATCTCTCTTGCCCCCCTCGGTTGTCTAGCCCTGTTATATCTCTCTTGCCTCTCTTGCCCCCTCTGTTGTCTAGCCCTGGGGTATCTCTCTTGCCCCCTCTGTTGCCTAGCCCTGGGTATCTTTGAGCTGTCTCTTGCTCATGGCTGTATCAGTCTGGAAGAAGAGGCTGAGGGCCTTACAGTGTAACACACCTATAACTAACATAATACATACATGCATTGTATTTGTTGCATTACACTTATACAGAAAAAATCTTGTGTTTCTTCCCTTTTAAAATAACATAAAATAAAATAAAATGTCATCTAATATGTTATCTTGTTTCCTTTATCACAACTCTTACATCATTAAGAACCAGCATTGGCAATGCCAGTAGATTTTACGTTTGTAGTTGTTTGTTGCATTTGATATTTAGCATGTAGGGAAGGAATGAGTAATGACTGCACAGGGAGGAAAAAACTACAGCATGGGAGGGAATGAAGCACAGTGCTGGGTGGTGAGGGAAGCACTGTGGCAGGAGGAATAAGAAATAAATGGCAATATTGGGGCGAATGAAAGCGAGGCCAGCAGCACTACACAGGAGCATTGTACAACATTTGAAGGAAGGAGTGGCAGTACAAATGGGGGTGGAAAGAGTTACAGCGAAAAATGGGGGGAAGGAGCGACACCACAAGGGGGTAAACAGAGCGACAGCGCAAGGTGGGAAGGAGCAACAGCGCAAGGTGGAAGGAGCGGCAGCACAAGGGGGAAGGAGTGGCAGCACAAGGGGGAAGGAGCGGCAGCGCAAGGGGGAAGGAGCAACAGCGCAAGGGGGGAGACACAGCAGCGCAGGGGGAAAAAAGGAGCAACCGTGCAAGGGGGAAGGAGCAACAGTGCAAGGGGGGAAGGAGTGGCAGCGCAAGGTGGAAGGAGCGGCAGCGCAAGGGGGAAGGAGTGGCAGCGCAAGGGGGAAGGAACAACAGCATAAGGGGAAGGAGGGGCAGCGCAAGGGAGAAAGGAGCAGCAGTGCAAGGGGGAACGAGCAGCAGTGCAAGGGGAAGGAGCAGCAGCGCACAGGCGAAGGAGCGACAGCACAAAAGAGATGAAGTGGCAGGGCAGAAAGCAACAGAGCAACAGTGCAAGGGGTGAGAAGGGCCAACGTAAGTGCGGGAGGAGGGACAGCACAAAGGGGAAGGATGGAGAGCGCACAGGGAAGGAGGGAAAGTGCAAAGGGGGAAGATGGACGCACAAGGTAGGAGTTGGGACAGCACAAGCAGGGAAAAAAACAAGCGTGCAAGTGGGGAGTGCAACTGTTGGTTGTATGTATAATTGCAGCCTTGTCGTAGTTGCCCTGTATTGTAGTTTTGCTCTCAATGGTGCTCATTTCCGGTCCGGTACAGGTGTCCTCAAAAGAAATCTGACATTTGTTCATAGTCCTAGATAAAGACATTCTGAAACCCTTTTCCACACTGTTTATGCCATTGCACAAAGCAGTAGAACAAAGTGCATTTCTACCCATTTCAAAGTGCATCCCAAATTCAGAAATGGGATGTGCTCTGAAATGCGCATAAATCATGTTTTGATCGGGAGAAGGGAATGCACAATGCATATGCAGGTCCTTCATAACCATGTGATGCTATTTTCAATTTCTATCCCTCCAACCGAGGTAGAAATGCTTGAACGAAGTACACAACACACTTAAAGCACAAGCATTTTTCCAACAGTGAAAATGTAAGGCATTTATGAAAACCCTGAGGTACAGTTCCACTGACAATATACAGAGAGCTTTTCAAATTTCTTAGGAGGACCTGTGCATGTTGTCATTGGTACTGCATCTCTACAAAAAAAATGCTTGTATTGTAGCAGTACCCAGAAAGGGACACCTATCTGTAGCCCAATGAGCCAGGAAAGTACCCCAAGTATAGACCAACTCCCTGTAACTCCTAAAAGAAAGATCGCTGCAAGGCCCCAGCTTTGAAATTGACACACACACGACATGTTACAGTACTCCTTATTGGGAGAAAATAAGTTACGCAAGCCATTATTGGATTACATTGGCGTAAGGAAACTAGAAATATCATTTACTGCATTGGATCTGCCATAGCCTTTCCAGCTGTCATGCCAACCACAAAGTGGACTTTCTGGCCCCTTTTTACTCTGTATCTCTTCCCTGGAGCAATGGTGTTGGCGATATTTTGATATCTGTGACACCAAAATGCGCAAAAACCAAAAACACTAAAAGAACTGTTAAAATAACTTGTCCGTAATTTGTAATGTTTGGTACCAATGGTACATCTGGTAATTTGCACTTAGGACCCACGGGTGTGGGCAATAATGAGACTTTGTTTACTGATTTTTTTATGGAACATTTTAAAATTTGCAAACCCATCCAATTTGAATATCACAAATATTATTCCCCCAACCTTTTGCAGATAGTTTGTGAAATTGTTTCCAATTGGCTGTAATAATTCTAATAGTAATAACAATACTCATATCATAAATATTATAGAAATAGTTGAATATTCTAGTATTAAATGCAAGGCTTCCCAATAAATTTTATTTTTAAGATATCTCCAACCTTCTATCTAGAAAGCATTCACATAGTCGAAGAACATATGTTTGTATGAACCACAAAAGGATTTATAAGACCAGCAATTTCCTCACTTAGTAAATTAAAGCTTAACAATTTCATTGGTGTAATAAATGCTCTGTGGGTGAAAAAAAAAAGGTTTTGAGATATATTCGCTGAGTTCGAGACCAATTTCCCCTTTCTCTAAATTAAAGACCAAGTATGTGCATCAAAAACTTCTCCATAGTCTTGTTCCCATTGCAATTCAGAAGACCATTTAGTAGTCACTTCTCTATTAGCTGAAGTCATTTTGTATAAATACCCTGCCTTGAATGGTATAATGGAAATAATAATTTGGAGTCGAGATTGGTCTGCATTTAGTTTATTGCTGGGAAAGGAGTTTAGAATATCTATAACTGCATTTAGTCATTTATTATAATTAATAAAATCTGAATTTGTAAAAGAAAATTTAATATTAAATTCATCAAAATATTCATCAATTCATATGTTTGCATCAGACAAGACTTGACTAACAAACGTAATGCCTTTAATGAACCACATTTTCCAGAAGTTGGATCTGCTATCTGTATATATATCAAACGCTTAGACCCTGATTCATGGAATTATTTGCGTGTAAAACAGGGATTTGTAGGCCATTCTGCGTGCAAATCCATGTTTGACGAATGGGGATTTGCGGGCAGAATGGCACGCAAATCCCTGTTTTACACGCAAATAATTCCATGAATCAGGGCCTTAGATATGTTCCTCTATTCAGCGGATGCATTTTATCAGTGTTAGCTTGCCGTCTGCTGTCCAAATGGAAAAGTGCACCTCTGTCTGCACTACCATCTTCAACAATAGATATCATTTTAACAAACAGAATGATCACGGTTCTACGCGGTCACCTTCACCTTCCACTGTCGCAAACATTTGGAATAATTTCAAGTTACTTCTTTCCACCCCCACATCTCTCCACACAGTGCACGGCGGTTCCAGTGTCAATAAACTGTTAATTTACGGCTCAATGTTTCAGTCTCTAAAGAGCAAAACGCTGTAGGACAAATGCCTTGTCAAGAGCTAAAACTGAAAGTAGGTGCCGTAATTATGCCATCGCGGGGACTCTGCAATAGAACAAGGTTGACAATTCCGCGTCTACAAAGATACATCATAGAGGCCTGTGTAATAAATGGATTAAACTTAGGTACTGTTCTTAAACCGTGCATACCTCTCACTCCATCGGATAAAAATATGATTTTCATATTCAAAAGAAGACAGTTTCCTATAAGTTTAACCTTTCCAATGACCATTAATAAGTCAAAGGGACCTAGGCCCCCTTCCTGGAAGCGATCAGTGGTAATTCCGATATTTTAGAAGGGGGACAGAAGTGACCCTATGAATTACGGACGGATATTGACCTTTAACATATGCTACAGCAGCATATGTTATACCAGGAACAGCTATTAATAGTAATATTTTTGTTACACCTAAGGAAGATAGATAGTAGATTACATGGCTTGTTCCCCGAGATAAATACAAAATCCCACAGAGACCATAAACAAAATTGATTTAAAGAGTCTATCAGATGACTGGCATAAAATGTAAATGTAGTTGTTTAGAGTGAACGGTGCACTAATTCCTTTTCAACAATTATATGATATTTTATTTATATCGCGCCCATCCACAAGTGTTTCAAGGGAAGGGAGGTGGTACAAGAGAGGACAAAAACAACGATCTTACTCGGCCCAGTGACATTCAGAACACGCAAGTGCAAGGGAGAGGGAAGGGGAAAGTGAAAGGGGCAGGGGAGGAGTGGAAAGTGCAAAACACAGGATCAAAAAAACAAAAAGGTAGTGCAGCCATCGGGTGACAAGTGTATGACCTAAGCACAGACAACGGGTGTCAAATAAGTGCAGGTGAGGGACTGTAGGGTTGCAGATATAGACCCAAGTGCAAGGGTTGCCAGAGGCAGTGCGATTAATTTGCAGGGGGGGCAAGGGATTAGGGCCCAAAATAAGAGGGTAGCCAGATGCCCAATGCAGGAACACAGTCAAAGATCAGCAGGGTAGAGGAAGAGAGAAGGCAGAAACAAAGAGGAACGTCTTGAGGTGCTTCCGTAACCGGAGATGGTTCTCTTCAAGTTTCAGAGAGGCAGGGAGGCTGTTCCTGAGAGAGGCCCCAGCCGAAGAAAGAGATCTACCGCCAACTTGTTGCTTGTAGAAGCGGCTGACCCTGAGGGAGTTGGAGGTGGAGGAGCTTGAGCAGGAAGGTATTTATGAAGAGAGAGTTGCAGGTATTGAGTGCTCCATACCCCAGAAGGCCTTGTGGACAATGCAGAGATTTTAGTGCTGGAGAGATACGATCTCTGGGCTTGAGGCCAAAGACAAGTCTTGCAGTCCTGCTCTGGATGAGTTGAAGAGGGCGGGGAGTAGAAGCAATCAGATTTAGAAAGAGGCTGTTGCAGTAGTTCAGCCTAGAGAGAACCAGAACTCTGGAGACAGTGAGCTTCTGGGGGAAGGACCGGAAAGGAAGAATACATCTGGGGAGGTAAATTTGGTAGTTTGAATTCTTAGAGATGTCAGAGATGGGGGGAGAAAAGGAGAGTGTGGATTCCAAGATTAGACTCACAGGTGGGAGCAGGAAGAGGGCCAAGGAAGGCGGCCAGAGAGTGACAGAAAAGGAGGGTGCAGGTGTGCCAATGAGGAGAATATCTGTCTCACTGGCATTAAGGCAGAGATCGTTGGCGGCAAACCTCTCCTGGATAGCAGAAAGACAGTCAGAGATGAGAGAAGGAGAAGAGGTGGCAGAGGGGAGCCTGAAAACGAGCTGAGTGTCATCTGCATACCACTGAACGTTGGAGAAGAGAGTGGCAATGCAGTAGGCAAGAGGTGCCAGGTATTGGTCGAAGAGACAGGGAGACAGTTTAGACCCCTTGGGAGCCCCAAAGTTAGAGAGAGTGGGATAGAGGAAAGTAAGGACCCAATTTGGACCTGAGAGGGTCGGTCAGAGAGAAAAGAGATCAGCCAGGTCAGGGCTTGATCAGGGACACCCAGGTTATCACAGAGACGATTGAGCAGGATGGCATGGTTGAACGTATGAAAGGCAGAAGAGAGATCGAGCAAGATGAAGACGGAGGGGAGATTAGAATCGAGGTTAGAGAGCAGGTCTTCACGGATGTTCAGGAGAGTAGTTTCTGTGCTTCTGGCTGCTCTGAAGCCAGACTGATGGTCATGGATACAACCAACAGATTCAGTGAGGCGAGTGTCAAAGCTCATGACAGAGCTGGCTGTGAACCATGTCTCAGTGAGACCGAGAACATCGAGGTTGAGTTCTTCCAGGAGGCGGCAGATTTCTGATGATTGTTTGACAGCCGAGTGGGAGTTGAGAGTGGCAATACTTCTGGGGAGGGGTAAAAATCAGAGGTACGCCTTCCAGTGGTGTAGAAGGAGCCCGAGGGGGGGTGGCAGAGGAAGGAGAAGAGGGCAAGGTAGCCGAGGAGGAGGCAGAGGTGGGGGCAAGGAAGCCAGAGAGGAGAGAGAGGGTACAGCAGGAGCAGAAAGGAAGATGATGAGGTGCGGGAAGCGTCTATCAAAGAGGAGAAGATTGGCCTGAGGGCCTTGGACCTGGACAGTGCCATTTCGGTAGACATTAATGATTACCTTAGAAGAGTGAAAGGGGTCCAAGAGAGCTTCCCACCGGGTACCACCATTAATGGGTGAAGAAGAGAAGGGAGATAGCACAGAGACCATATGAAGAGTCCAAAGGTCCGGCGAAGGAACGACAAAGAGGATGTCGGGGAGAATCTGTCTGGAGGAAATGCTGGTGTAGGTGTCAGCAATAGGGGGACCAGGGTTAGAGACCAGGATATCCTTTTTGAACTTCTTTCTACCAGACTTAGTGAGAAGGGTAGGATAGTCAATGGAGAAGCGTTAGAGAATATGTAAGAAACAAAGAGCACCCTAGGTGAATTAGAGGAGGGGGAAAAAGAGAGAGAGGGGTGGGGGTGCCATTCGGGGGGGGAGACAGGAGCAGCAGGACAGGGTAGCACAATGTAGTCACTGGGCACAGGCAAGTTTAAAATACAGTACAGGCACAGGACACAGCAAGATGCAAAATATTAGCAGATGGTGAAAAGACAGCTAGATGCAAAAATATTAGCAAATGCTGAAAACACAGCTAGATGTAAAATATTAGCAAATGGTGAAAACACATCTAGATGCAAAAATATTAGCAAATGGTGAAAACACAGCTAGATGCAAAATATTAGCAGATGGTGAAAACACAGCTAGATGCAGAATATGAACAGATGGTGAAGACACAGTACAGCCACATGCAATATGAGTGGGAGTCCAGGAGAATTGGAAAAGAGGGTTGGAAAGTCAGAGGGGTAGGAGTATGTCTAGGTAGAAGCCACTCAACCATGGTCGACGAAGTGAGAGTTTCATGAGAGTTTATGCTTCACTGAAGAGTGATGGAGTGCCATCATCAATGTGCTTGTAAGAGGTGGAGGAAGGGCTCACGCCACGAACCGGCAGCGGACAGGGAGCAGACAGGGGCCTTAGGAAATGGGCCATTGGTGAGGGGGCCGGCAAAAGCCTGCCGGTCCAAAATAGGATGCTTTGAATGAAGAAATACCCAATGGATGAGCACTCAGGCAGGGCACACATGGTGTTAAAAGGTGGTGGCCATCTTGGAATTCCAGTGAGGCGGGAATGGAGAAGCACACAAAGTAGAGGACAGTTAGCCTCAGGGCATGAGGAGGTATTTTGGCACACAAGGCAATGCGGACAGTGCGCGAGCACAGAAGAAATAAAAAGATGGTTTTGGAATACATTTTGAAATGCTTTGTTTTTTTCCTCTTTTTAACAAAATGAAAAAGAGGATGTTGCTGTAGATTTGCTGTTCTGACTCCTACCTCTGTGCAGAAGTTACGATGCCAGTTGCACAGCCTCCCAAAAGTAGTAACAACCAGAGAATGGTCTAAAATGACAATGCTCTCTAGCTTGGAGTCGAGAACGGTTCCTACTAGAGACTTGGACATACAGATATAGTATGGGATAATGTATTGTGTGGAATGGAGTCGAAAGAAAAGTCAAACTCAGTGGGATGGCCAATCCGCCAAGAGTCCAATAGGCCCATTTTAAGTAATTCTTTATGTGTTTTGCAACGTTTAAAGACTGATTTCTACCTTCTATCCATAAAAGGGTCAATAATTACATTGAAGTCCACACAAACTATCAAATTAGGAATCCATAAATCAGGATAAGAAAGTTTTGGACCCTAAATGTTAAATATAGATAGTTTGCTTATTAGTTTGTAGTTTGACTAAAGCTCACTTGTACATTTTGATGTGAAATTGTATAAAATAGCCTCTTATTAATAAGGATTGCAATAAATGAAGAGGGTAGTTATTTGGTTCCCTGTATTCCGCTTACGCTCGCAGGGTCTTAATATGGATTGCGCCCTCAGTACAATTCAAGATTACTCGCATAAATACATATAATGAGGGCAGGATGGTTCTTGTGCAAGGCCTCCTTGAGCAAGTAGACACATGCCTGGTAAACACTTAGGCCCCCAATCATAGCGCCGCTAAGTTCTTCCAAACTTTATATTCATGGTTAGGCCCCTATAGGGATAGTAATACGGTATGGGGGAGACTTTAATTATACACTGAAGTCAATCCTAGATAGGTCACACACTAAATATACTAAACTAGCTCCGCCTGCCAGGACATTACAGAGGCTCCTTGATTCCTTTGCTTTGGAAGATGCCTGGAGAGTGCTCCATCCAGACACTATTCACACTTTTCAGCACCTCACGCAGTATATACAAGGCTAGATTACTTTTTTGTGGGAAAGGAACTGGTGCATCACATTACACATGCCCAGTATAAAGGTAGGGTCTTGTCGAATCATGCCCCACTAAGCTTACAGTGGCAATATGTGCCTACCAGTGCCCTGATACCCACGTGGAGGCTTAGAAGCGAATCACTCAGGGATCCCCCGTTTCGTGATGGTATAAAATACTGCCTCTCTGAATATGTTTTCCACAATCTGGGCAGTTTACCCAGTGCTGGAACCTTTTGGGAGGCATTGAAGGTGGTGGTAAAAGGGGCTGCTATAGCGGGGTCCAGCAGTGTCCAAGCAAATATCAACAGAGAATTGGCCTCAGCCGAGGATCGATTGAGGAAATTAGAGCAGTCCCGAGAGCAAAATCCAGACAGACATGAGAAGGTTAAGGAACTAAGATGAAAATGCATGGCCTGCTGGCAGAGACTGGGCAAAAATAGATTTGCCAAATACACAGAAGAGCAGCACATAGAATGGGGCAAGCCCAGCCAATTACTAGCATGGTTGTACAAGAAGGAGGGGTAACAAAGCCCCATACACTCAATAGACACTGGACAAGGGGAATTATGCCATACCCAAAACGGGGTTAATGATGCATTCTGTGAATTTTACCAACAGCTGTACAAGGAGGGACCCCCGGCACCAAGCACCCACCTAGTGAATGTGTTAGATGAAATTGAACTCCCGGGACTGACCTAGGAGGAAAGGGTTAGTCTAGAAGCACCCATTACAGTGGAAGACATACACAATACAATTGTTGGTTTGCCGACAGGGAAGACGGCAGGCTTGAACGGGCTACCAAGCAAATTTAATATAGAATATGCACATGTATTGGCCCTCCACTTGCTTAGTACCTTCCATGACTCTTACGAAGCGGGAGCTCTTCAACTTAGCCTGAGAGAGTCCATAATTATACATCTCCTCAAGCCCCCTAAAACTTTGACGGAATGTAATTCTTACAGGCTGCTCTCAATGCTTAACCAGGATAATAAGATCTTGACATCCATATTGGCAACTAGAATGAAAAAGGTGATGCACAAGTTAGTGCAGCTGCATCAGACAGGATATGTTCCAGGCCGAAGTATGGCCTGGCACCGGAGGATATTGCACCATGTGATAGATAGGACAGCATCCTGGGACACAATGTGTGCCATAGCTACGCTGGATGCGGTGACAGCATTTGATTCAGTGAGATGGGACTGGCTATATGCCACACTGCACAGATTTGTCTTTGGGCAGACATACATCAAGTGGGTACAATTGGTACACTAGACAAATGGCACGGGTTAAAACGGGCAAGTGCATATTGGGGGCATGGGAATTAGAAAAAGGTACAAGGCAAGGCTGTCCATTGTCACCGTTGCTGTATGTCCTCACCATGGAACCGATTGCCCAGTACCTCAGGACGGAATAAAGGGATGCAGGTATTGAAATAGATGGGGTCAGGCACCTGATACCCTTATACACAGATGCCACACTATTATACATTCAGGAGCCGGAGGATGATCTGGAGCTGCTACTGGAGGCCTTGGCGCTTTTTGCAAAGCTGTCAGGGATCACCATCAGCATGGATACATTGGCATTATTCCCAATAGCGGGACTACACAGGATAGAGCCAAGAGCACTGCCTGTGCTTGCCCTGCAATGGAAAGAGCGCACGTTCAGATATTTGGGAGTTAAAGTGTACCACGACCCAGCGGAAGAACACAGACACATGAAGGGCTCCATGAAGTTCTGGGCTAAATTACCGCTGTAGAGGAGGTCCCAGATATGGCCTGCACCCCTGCCCCCCATTGCGAGTTGCCAGTAAAATACTCACCAAGGTATGTGACGTATGAGGAGCAACTGAATCAACAGAGAGCCGCATTGGGCCTCTGCCTTGTGTACATTAGAAGATCAGTACCTGTTGAAATGCCAATAAGCAGACAACCCTGGGCAGCACAGTACCCAATCAGACAACCATACAGCCACTGATACGAAACGATGAGTATTTACAGACTGTCCATGAGGAGACACAAAGAGCCCTGATGGAAGGCAAACAATGATGAGAAGAGGGCCTGGACAGACGAACGCATGAGAAAAGGCGACACGCGAACGCGTGTATCCACGAAAACAGGTGCAAGAGACACGAAGGACAACACAATGTGAAAACGTAAGAAACGTCATAGCAAAAGAACCAAGATGAAAGAATCGAACCTGTTAAACGTGTGTAAATAGGCTTGAAACGCAAGATGCTAAGAAATCGATACTGCTTGCAATGCTTAGTAAACGATAGAGCGGCAAGCGCCAACCATATATCTATCTCAAGAAGGCACAATGTACACATGCGACTCCACTTTGTAAAAGCAGAAGTACGCCCAGGCGGCCAAGGCCTAACTGGTCGGGTTTCATATCCAAGCCCAAGCCAGGGGAAAGAGCGGAATCGAAACTCAACAAAGGATGGTTCAGGCCTGGGAAATCGAGATCAACCCAAGAGAGGGAGACGAGCTTCAGCTAAGGAGAATCAAAACTTCAGAGCATATCAGCCTGCCCTGTGAAGGTCAAGATAAGGCGGCCCGGGCAGGTGGTGGAGCTACATGGCGAATAAAATACACGAAAAGCTGGAAACTGAAGCAGATTCACGGTGAACCAACACGTGACCAGCCAGGCGCGAAGATGTACCACCGTCTGATGTCACCCAGATCCGAGGGGTGCCATAACTTTTCCTGATAAGAGACTACAGTTTCGAGGCTTTCCTTAGCCAACTAATTGACACATCGCCCTAAAACCACTGATTGATGGAAGGGAGGCAGGGTGAATCTTGGGACACTAGGCACCTAGGTGTCCACCCTGCATGCTGCTAATTAAAGTGGAGATTTATGGTTGGGGTGTAACTTGCCCAATCCATGTCCATGTTTCACAGAAGCACAATGGGAGGGGAGAATAGGATATCATAAGAAGTTGTCACATAATGCGCGATTACAGCTCATACAACTACTAGTGATGCGCAGGGCATATATGACACCTCAATGGATCTGGAGGTTTCCAGGGGCGGCAGCATAAGGATGTCCCAGGTGCAATGCAACAGAGGCAGGGATGCTACATATGTTCTGGGCCTGTCCAGTGGTGAGGCTATCTTGGCTGGAGGTGGCGAATAATCAACAAAGAGGTGAGGTGGAATTGGATGCGCTTTCCCGGGAGAATGCTTGCTGGGTTGTTTCTCACGCCCAAAAGTCCTGAAACATGCTAGCAAAATGAAGGGTCTCGCGTGTATCCTAGCCAAACGTAGAATTGCCATGGCATGGAAATTGACCAAAGGGCCTGGGATAGAGGGCTGGTGGAGAGAGCTGTACAGATGGGGAGTGGCGGAACCTGTGGCATGGAAGCGGGTGGCAGGGAGGGGTCTCGAGGAAGCCACAGTGGGAATCACGGAATGGGAACTCTTGCTACGATCTTTGTTCACTGAGGTTACCACAGAGGAAGCAGAGGCGGATTGACCTGGACAAGGGTGCACAAAGGGCTCCTAACTGTTTGGAGGGAGTGCTTTTTAGTATAAGTGGGATGCAGGCAAGTTTGTGGGGTGGGAGGGAATGGGTGGAAATGTTGGGGTAGGGATGGGGACATCTAGAATGTAACGATTACGGATTTGTATATGATGTTGTTGAGTTTGTTAAAACCAACTAAAAAAAATAAAAAAATAATAATAATGATTGCAAAACCATTTCGTTTACCTTCGGCTTGACTTGGAATAACTTCATCCAGTTTTTTTTTATTTAATCGATTCTTGTGCCGAAAAGAGTGTTTCTTGAATACATGCCACTGAAGGATTACATTTCTTGAGATACGTAAGTACCTTTTGCCATTTAATTGGATTGTTAGTCCCCTTCACATTCCAGGAAATGCATTTAAAAACCATTAGCAAAAATCAGAGGAAACGTACACTTACCGTTTTCTGAAGACTTAACGGGATGTAGCCAGTGCATATAAGGAAACATAAAATGATCTGATAAGATATGACTTAAAACTGCTGCGAATAAAAAGCCAATACTCATACGAGGAGACAGATACTATGAGTAAAACATAAGGACGGGAAATGAACAAACAGTACTGCAACACTTGACAACTGAAAACAAGTTGAATTGAAACATCATGTTAAAGGAGGGCATATGAAGAATCATATAGATTGTGAGGAGAAAAAGAGCCATCATATGGATCTCATACATACACAGAATTGCCAGGAGTGCAGCAAAGATCATAGGGTGTAGAGGCACCTAGAAGAAAGAACACCAAAAAACAGAAGTAGGCGCCCTGCTCACCCATTTTTTATAATAATTAGATCACCCCTACCATTAAACGAAATTAGTATTGACTAATGTAACTTTCATGCAGCCACTTTGGATGTAATATGTTGTTGAGAAGAACCAGGAAGCTAAGTATCCATATCACCATTTTTAGTGATCGTATGAAGGATTTGAGGCCAGCTGGATCATCAAAGACTGAGGTAATACCTTATATAGTCACCTTGAAGGTGCACGGATGGACGAGACTGTATGTTGAATTAAGTTGCTTCAGTGCTGGACGGTATGTTAAAAATTATTTCTCTTATTTGAGACATCTTGTGAGATAAAGATTCTGTGCCCATTCCACGAGAGTTGGCCCAGTTATTCTGACTTTTTATTGATAATTGGCAGTTGTGTGTATTCAAGCAAAAGGAAAATTAGCATACGACGGATGAACCTGCTATGATTTGAGGACTCATTGACACCGATTCGATGCGCTCTTTGGATATTAAACACTGTTGATGATTGGGGCTCAAGGATATTTGGTAATGTTTTTTTCAAAAACAGAACAGGGTCATCACCTTCACAATTCTCTGGCATACCAATTATACAAAGGTTGTTTCTACAACCGTTATTTTCCAGTTTTTCATTATAAGGACCTTTACTGATTCTTCCAAAAGAACAGCACGCTGGGACACATCCTCTGCCCCAACATCTAGGCAGCCATTTCTGTCAGCGCCAAGCCACGCCCACGCAATAATGCTACGTAATCGCCTGCAATGCAAACTAATGCTCCCAAGTAAAACCGGATGTGGGGTTTGGCCACAGATTTAAATGTTTATAACCCTTACTGCCTTCAGGGGCCCAATACGAAAGCTGTTGTGCTAAGATCCGATAGTGGCCAGAAGAAGTGGAAGATTCTCTGTGACCTGCCAGAACTTGTGCAACAACTAGGCCACAGTGGTGTTTCCAGGATAAAGGTAAAACAGATGGAAAGTGACATGTATTGCTCCTACGAGTCTACATTGCTACCAAGGGGCCCAGGGCAGTCTATGCTCTTCTGTGATTTTGAGCCAGCAGCAGAAGCCTCCAAACACCAGCAGTATGCCATAGAGGAAAGTCCAGGCAAGGTTACATAAAATAAATACCATTATACCCTTTAATTAAACACAGATAACTAATAAAAGCATTACAAATCAAACTGCAATAGAAAAGAGAATGCATATATATCTATATATTCACTGACAAACCCTTAGTTAAGGTGCAGTTAAGTTATGCAGATTTAACGCAACAAAACCCTTGAAATTCAGAAGATGTGGGAAGTCACGACCAGGTTAACTCTGCGTGCTTCCGATGAGGTCCCCCATAATGGCATTTTGTATGTGATTGTGCACCCCTTCTCTCATAATATGAATGTGCTCATGGGCTTTGCAACAGGAACACGCCAAGTTAAGCTGGTCATGCAGGGACGATTATTTGGTTAATGTGTAGAGCACATATGATTTAGAAGCTCTGCTAATTGAGCCATATATTCACCCTCTTTAGGTATTGTGTTTAGGGCTATGGGGAGGCCAAATGCTACAAAGCATCTCCTTCCACTATGAAGTCTTTTGTACCTGAGTGATCATCTTAGCGGTCTTGTAGGTTCATAAGTAAGAGTTTGGGTTATTCTCTTTGAAACAGGGAGCGAGTTGAGGTTGTTCACGCCATCCCAGCACACCAATTCTGGTCACTGAATGATTGACTGTACCAGAAACCGTCGAAGACTGTCCTGAAGAAAGTGGTCAAATCAATACCTGTACCACTGAAACCGGTAGACAGTGGTTGTTCACTGTGGAGGCTAAACTAAACCTACCTACACTTTGAGCAACCTTTTTACCCTTCCCATGCTCTGTCTTATATCAAGTTCCTAAGGAAAGAAAGTGGATTTGTGTTTTGTCTTCATTTCTTGTCACTCCGAACAGGCATTGCCGCTCTCTTTGGCACACTTTTCATGTCTGGGTTCTTTTGCTTTTAACCTAAGTTACCCTAATACAACTCAGTTAGTCTACGGGATATTAAATTGTTATGTACCCAGACCAGACTGCTGAAGCTATGCCATAGGTGTTCCTTTTCTAACACTTCTTATCATGGATCCACATACATGGATGTGTGTGGCTAAGGACAGACAGGGCTGAAACAATCTTCAAGATTGTGAATACTTATTAACAAATACATATTCTCTTTACCTTCTTTTCCTGTCCCTATTAGATAAGGGGCCCATTAGCGCATCCCAGCATTAGATCAGGACTAAGCAGGTGCAGTAAGAAAATCGATCTATCCTTCTGTCTTCTTTAACAACCCTGCCCTCAATAAGCCACTTGCTGTCTGTGAAATAACTCCTGTGCTGCAGAAAAATTACACACGGTTGTGTTATACCCTCTTTTTGTGATAAAACCGTTACCAGTTAGGGCATTTTCCTGTATACTGTTAATTCAGTGCCCCCAAGTATGTGACTACGCAAGAGATCAGCCTTTACAGAAATGGAGGGGCTGAGAGCCTACATAATCAGACAATCATGGAGACAAAATCTCCAAATCATCCTACGGGCCACACAAAAACCTACACAACCTCCACGGGAAAATAGAGGTGATAAAGAACCTGTCATACACCTAGCTGAGAGTGCCGACTAGGTTATTATAGCATTGTGACTAGCGGAGAGGAGGCACTGGACAGCATCAAAGAAAAAGAGAAACACTTGACTAATGAAATTGGGCTGGAAACATTGAAGGTTGGTGATTTGCAATTGGTGAAAGAATACACAATATACGCGGAAAGGAAAACAACACAAATGCCAGCACCCGAGTAAGCAATACAATCTAAACAACCAACCAAGATGCAAACAACACAAAATATACATAAAATGCTAAATAAATGTAAAAATCAAATGATGTAAATGGGTCTAAAACCTGGGATGACGATCAACAACAGCAGGGTCAGCGGACGTCTTCGCGAACTAGTGTTGAGAATGAGGAAGATATGTTGAGGGATACAAATGAAGTACTGGTAGAGATTGAAGAGGACGCTAATAAAGGCAACAAAGATGAACTAAAAGGGAGTTGAGGTGTGTGCAGTTGCAGGTCCAGTTGCCTGTCTTGTGTATTAATAAGAATAGAGTTTGTAGAGGAGGTCCCAAGCATGACCTGCACTCCAGCCGTCCATTTTGAAGTACCAAGTACATTCACTCTGAAATATGTAACATATGATGAGCAAATAAACCAACAGAGAGCCGCAGTGGGGCTCTGTCCAGTACCTATCAGAAGAACAGCACCTGTTGAAGTACCGACACCTGAGAGTAAAGTACCCATTGAGAAAGCCATATCGACAAATGAAACAGAATGAAAATTGTCAGAACGCAGTCCCTGAAGTCCCTGAAGAAGCTAAAAAGATACTGAAAGAAGACGAATGGTGACGTCACAAGAACCCGGACTGACTCACATATAGATGATATGACGACCTGCGAATGATGAAAAGAGATGAAACACCATGGATAAGTGACTTCACGGGCCTAAAGGGAAATGACGATGTCAAATGTCAGAATCTTATGCCATGAGCACGATGAAGATATTCAGTTAGTTTACACGTGTACAGATGCATGGAACCGCAAGAAGCACAGAAATCGTGAGGCTTGCTTATGCTTGGTAGTAAAATAGATTGCGGCAAGCGCCAACTATACATATCTACCTCAATAAAAGCACTTTATATAGATATACTTCCACTATGCACAAAAGCAGAATCTACCAAAGGTTAATAAAGTCTCAAGAGGAGAGCTTTGCAAACAAGCAAAACGTGAATTAAAGACAGAGAGAAACCCAGACGTACGCAAATCGTGCAAGGAATCCAAGGTCGTATCGACTGAGATAGCCCAACAGTGGATACAATTTATGAAAGAAGAACCAAGTATCCTGTTGAGAAAAGTCAAGATAAGCCATAGAAGGCAGGTGGCTGCAGAATTAAATCAAATACACAAATTGCATGAAGAATAAGACGATTTTACGGTGTCTGAATCACGTGACCAGCCAAGCGAGAAGGGATGAAACGTTCACACCTACGTGTGGCCTTGTGCCATGCACATATATCGTGACTTTTCCACACCAAGAAGCAGTCTCGAGGCCAACCACAAAGAAATTATTGACACATGACCACTAAAGTGATGATTGATTGTAGCAATAATTGGAGAGAAGCTGGGGGTGCAGACAAGCTCCCTGCACCTGGCCGGCTATTCTGCACGCTGCTAGGCAAGCGGAAAAGTATGAGTGGGGTTGTTGCCAACCCAATCATAGTGGACCAAGTAATCTAGGGTCCTATAGTTAGTAAAACCAATGAGACGTTGTACTTTTAGTGACGCCTACAGTAGCCATTTTGAAGGTAGGGCTTAGATGCCCCACCTGACAGTGTTTGTCTAAAACCCCTCACTCCGTTCCCATATACAGATATAGTACCTATATTAAAGTTACCTTCCAAGAACCAATAGAATTGCATGCAACATTTTAAGCGTTACACATCAGTGATGACGAGTTTTTAGTATAAATTATGTGTTTTTTATGAAGTTCGTTGGAGTTGTTGAAGCGAGAAGGAAAATCGAGCGATTGCTGATATTCATGAACTCCCCGTTTGTTGTACTTATGATTAAACAGACTCCCTTTGCCAAACCGTTGAGTTGTGATTATTGATTTGATGCTAGAGTATTAATCTGCATCCCCATCCATCTCACGGGTGCTGCTTCCTCATCTTAAAGTGCTATTGGGCAACCCGCAGCTTTATGGGCCGGTTGGGGTCCTAGTGCATGCTTGGTTGCAGAGGATGGTTTATCGACTATCGATTAGTTAATACACCCATTGGCCGTCTACATAAGTAATTCTGAGTCCTCAGGACTATCACAAGTCTTTTGCCATCCAGGTAAGTAGACCGAGAAGCTCCCCATAGATAGTGGTTAGACTAAAGTGTAAAACCTGCAGGTTGAGATCTGAAGGAACCTGTGCTTTCTACCACAAACCCCTTCCCACTTCTACGAGCAGCCGATCGAGCAAAAAGCAGGAGAGGCGGTAACGAAGGCGGGGATCCCGAGCATCCAGAGAGGAAAAAATGAGAATGGTGAGTGAAAAAGACTAAATGCTTTGACAAAAAAAGCATGCCTTAGCGAAGGTAACGGAGGGAGGTGGGACAAAAATAATGTCAGAGGTAGAGTAGAATATATATATATATGTAAGGGGAAAGAAAGATTTATTCAAAGGGGGCAGAGCTAAAGAGAGAATACTGGGAAGGGTACCGGAGCAACAGAGGATACCGGGAAAGGACACCCGAGTAGAGAGATACCAGGAGGATACCTGAGCTAAGAGAGAGGATACGTCCAGATACCTGCGCTTCAATATAGCACTAGAAGAAGCTTGCATTCAAAGTCCTGAAAAGATAGGGTGCAGTAGGAAACCAGAATCGATGAAAGAGGCGATCTGAAAGGGATGGGCTTACATTCCATGTCGGAATAACTATAGAGGACAGGAGAATCATGTAACCGGCCGGAGTCTGTCTAGTCGTCTGTCTTGTGTTTTTTTTCTCTCCTCTGACATCATAAAAGTAAGACTTTTTTGGAGGAATGAACATGAAAATTGCGCAATTGTATAGCTAAGATGTTGTATGATATGAATTGATGGTTGTTGTGTGGAAAAGTAAAAATATTTTTTGGTGATAAAACTGGAATGGAGCTTGCGACGATTGGTGCTCGCTCATATTGTTGGTTTTGTTTAAGAAACATAAAAGCATAACAAAGTGTTGTATGAGGGGATGGTAAACAAATTTAAGCATGGAAGACGTTACACTGTTAATACACTTGTGCAAACAGTTGCCAAATCATGCACTTAAGCTGAAGAAGTACAGTGCAGAATGGGTTAAAGGAACCGCAAACAAAATATTTATGCCATGGCCCTAGGGCGGATCGCTCTCTAAAACGGTCCTGCACCACATGACGAGATATTTGCATGCCACATACACTGGCAAAAAGTTGGACAAATGCCTAGCGAGTTTAGAACTTTGGAAGATGTACCAAGAGAAGAAGGTGGAAGAGCCGCCGTTAGATTGGATACTTAACGTATGCACAGAAGGGGGTGAGAAGCCTTCCACGCCACCCGCCCCGTCTGAAACAAAAAGTGAAGCCAGTAAAGACGAAGGATTATACCCGTTGAGGGAGCCTAAAGCAGCCACAGGATATAGCAACCTGGCATATGAGTCATATGCAAAGTAGTGACGAAAACCCAGACAAGGACAGAGATATCACCTCCAACGTCCCAAGGGACAAGGAGAAACGTGAAAAGGAAAAAGGAGACCAAACACAAGCAAGTACATCTCTAGATACGGGAAGAGAGGGAAAGAGATGGAAAGGAGATGAGGACAGAACTGATGAGATAGCATTACACAGAACGAATGGATGAGAGGTCAGATTCAATTGAAACTCAATGGAAAAGGCATTGAGGATGTGAGACAAAAGTGAGAACTAGATGATTCAAAAAGAAAAGAGAAGGAAAAAGAAAAAGGATTGAGAGACGAAAGAATCAGGAAAAAAGATAGACAGAGACGAGAGCAGTTGTATCATGAGGAGCAAGAAAGGAAACGCGATCATAAGCAGAGAGCAGCTAATGATCAGGACAGGCAGGTACAACGAAGAAGAGAAGAAGAACAGAAAATACGGGAAAAGAGAATAAAGAGATGAAGGGATGAGGAAATATGAAGGGCAAATGAATGTAGAGATGCGAAGAAACAGGAAGAAGATAGGGTCAGAGAGGAAGCAAGGAAGCGCAGAGAATTTGATGACGACATAGAACGTAAGTGAAGACAGAGAGTACACAATCTTGAATATCTGGAGAGAGAGGTTAAAAAACCCGATCCAGTAGTAGACTGGGAAAACATAGAAGAATTTTCTCCTGAGTACGACGCAGTACCAGGCACGTCTAGGGCAAATATGGAAGATGACTTTGACACCAGAAGCATCGGAGAGACGATTGATAGAATATACGATGAAATGGGGTTAGAACAAGTAACCCAAGTGAAAAGAGATGACGAGCGTCTGGAGAGCACTCAGCTGTGTGACACTGAGGAGGCCTCCTGAAGTAGCAGAAATAGAGAGCTGTCCCTAGATAGGTAGACGCTGAATAGGAACGAGGAAGATGAGAGGAGTTGCATGAGTTGGGCACAGACAATATCAGATGCAGAAAGACAGGAATGTGAGGAAAGAGGAGATGAGAGAAGACGCGAAAAACGCTTCTCTGGAGGAAAAGGAATAAGATGGTCAGATTCTAGCGAGTCTGCACGTAGGGTATCAGAGTCAGCCACACAATCAGATTGAAGTGAAGGAGTATCTTACGGCCAGAGGGGGGTGTCTCCACCACCCTATGTGAGCCGACTGCGGACATTGCCAGGTAGACGGCGATGCAGGAATATTACCCCTGCAGTGGATGGGAAAATGACAAGAGAAGAGAAGGAGTGCAATGTGTTACAATTCCCGTTGCTCGAAAAAGGAGGAACAAGGCCACAGTATATACCTTGGCCACACAGGGATCGAGAAAATCTGAAAATAAGCTTGCAATGTTAACATTGGGAGCCGGAAAATAGGTACATGGGTTAGAAAAAATGACGGGAGGAAACACATTAACTATCAGGGATATTAAGGGTCTTTTAATCGCCATACTTGGCGATAGAGCTGATGATGTGTGCACACGGGCAGGTTACCCTGGCGTGACTACAGTTAACACTGCGCATGACGGAGCACCATTTAACAATTGCAGAGCTGCGGTATGGAAAGCATTACGATTGCTATACCCGGATACATCTGAAATGGGAGCTATAATGACACGTAAAATGAAAGAGTCAGAGGATCCTTTGCTTTACATTCAGAATTTCCAAGATGCATGGGTATTGGAAACCCAGGAATCTTGGGGGAAATCTATACCCGTGTTTTACCATACATTACGCCAAGGGCTGCCAGATCAGGTGCAGAAGCAGCTCAAGAAATTGGTAGGAATCTGGGCCAAACCGTGTTCTGAAATACAGTTGACCATAGCTTACTATTGCAGATTGCTGCAAGAGACAAAATTGCCAAAAAGAGGCTGCACGAAAAGCTGAAGAGGCAAAATTAGTGCAGAACGGATCCAAAACACAGTAGGTCAATAACCAACAACAGGTTAATCAGGGAAATAATGGATTCTACCCAAGGGGGAGAAGCTTTCGAGGAAGAGAATGGCAGAGTAATCAGGGAAGTTTCCATAGTAATCAGGGAGGTTTTCAAAACATGCAAAATGGCAATCAGTATATGTCAAATGGGCAAATAATCAGACCGTCGCCAATATGTTGGACGTGTGGGATGACAGGGCATCTAGCGCGCACATGCAGAAGTCAAGGCATGATGCAAAATGAGCAAGGAACAAGAGTAGGAATGGTGAATCCATCTGCGTTTGTAAAGCAGGGTGGAAATGGAGTTGCACAAAATCACACAGTGCAGCAGCAAGCGCCGGGAGCACAGCAAAACTTGCAACCTCAGAGTATGACACATTTTCCACAAGGACAGTCTCAACAGTCGCCTATGCATCTGTCACAGACAACAAGTGCAGGAAAGGTACTGAATTCTGGAAAGAGAAATAAGACTGGTGATGGAGGAAATCCATTCACTCAGCAGGGGACAAAGTTATATATGGATTAGGACAGCTCACTGGGAAACCTGATGTGTTCTATCCTATCAGTGACACCAAACCCTTATGAGGAACCAAAGGTAGATGTCGTTATAGGGGATAAAGAGTATTCCTTCTTAGTTGACACAGGTGCAACATGCTCGTGTATACGCGAAGGCAAGTTTTCCTTGTCCGGCGATGCCATAAATACTCAGGGCTTCACAGGAGTAACAAGTCGTGTTCCTTTTACAAATGAACTTCCAGTCTCTATAGGAGAATGTGACATGAATGTGCCACTGCTATATTCAAGGCAAATCCCATTGAATATATTGGGGCGTGACCTAATGACGAAGTTAAACATGACAATCTCGTTCACGGAGAAGGGCATAGTATGTTCAACTCCAGGAATGCATTATTTGAACGTATGCGAACTGATCAGAGCATACTCAGGACAAGCAGCTATGAGGGCTGTTCCATTGGAACCAGAAATATTTGCGTATGGATTATGAATATTAATGGCAGGGCTACCAGGCCTTGTAGACAAAACCATGAGGACCCCCGATGAGTTTCTATTCAGGCCAAGAATATCTATGCATGAGGAAAAGGGACAAGTATTTCCCTTGGCAATACACACAGCTATAGTACAAGGAAAAGCAGCCTTGATAGATAGTTGTGATGATGAAGGCAGACAATGGTGCACAGTAATCGCCATTCAGGAAGGGTACAGATTAACTGACTTCACTGATGACGACATGTTTGATGAACAAACAGGTGTTGAGGAAACAACAGTTGAGGTGAATCTCATTTTCTGGGTGAGAATGATCAAAAGAGAGGTGCCCCAGAGAATGATGCTAGCACAAAACTGTCCTGAATATTTTGATGACGACATGGCCCAGGTGCCTGTCTCGGTGTGGATCACAGGCCCCTATGACGTAGGCTTACTGAAAGGAGTCAGAGAAGTAAGGATTAGATTGAAACCAGGAGCAGTTTTACCAAAGGCACAACAATATCCCATGTCCAGGGAAGCAGATGAGGGGATTTTCAAGACAATCTTTGCCATGATGAAGCAGGGCATTTTGGTGACGTCAGAGTCGTCATGCAACACCGCAGTGTACCCTATCAAAAAATCAAAGGGCGGGTCGTGGAGACTAATTCAAGATTTACGCCCGATAAATGATATTATAGAGGCCGAGTTCCCTCTAGTCCCTAACCCGTCCATGATCCTATGTAATATACCTGTTGAGGCAAAATATTTCACAGTGATTGACTTGAAAAATGCATTTTTCTCAATCCCATTGCACAAAGACTCACAAGATTTTACGTCATTTACGTTCAAACAGATGCGTCTGAAAAGCACAAGGTTACCCCTGGGGTACTGTGAATCTCCTGTGAGTTTCAAGAGAATCCTGCAGATGGACTTGAGCAATATTGCAGTAGAGAGTGTTGTTTTGCAATATGTGGATGACATCTTAATTTGCAGTACGACAGAGGAAAGGTGCAGTTACGATTCTTTGCAGATATTGACTTTATTGGCTGAGAAAGGAAAGTTGTCAAAGAGAAGTTACATTATTGTCAGCAAGAAGTGCTGTACATAGGCCAGCTGATCTCACATGAGGGAAAAAGGGTCTCCCCTGAAAGGGCTGAAGCCATATTAAACACAGCCAAACCACACACGATAAAACAGATGCAGAGTTTTCTAGCCTATGCAATTATGTCAGGGCACGGGTCTTCGCCTACAGCTCATATACCAAGCCCTTGTTACAGGCCCTAAAGAAAGCACAGGTGACGAAATAAAAATTTAATGGACTAAGACCATGGAAGAAGGCTTTGGTGAACTCAAGAAAGCCATTTGCACAGCACCAGTTTTAGGGATTCCCAATTATGCAGAGGAATTCTACCTTTTTTTACACACGAATGGCAGCGTTATGACAACAGTACTCACACAGAGAAAATCGTTGGGGTACAAGCCCCTGGCATCCTACAGTGGGAATCTAGACCCAGTGATGGGGGGGTCACTTCCGTACAGACAAAGTTTAGCTGCCGCAGCGTTCGCCATAGAGAAAGCTACAACCATTGTGATGGGGTGCCCAATGATGTTGTCGTAGAGCATGCATTATTTGCCATTCTAGAGAAACCGAAAGGCACATTGACATCTCAGAGAGCTTCTGCCTGTGACGTGATCATATCAAACACATCGATTAAGATAATTTGATGTAAGATAGTGAACCCACCTATGTTTAAGCAGAGCCAGTCACTGAAGGAGAGCCAATCCATAATTGCGCCAACTATGAAGAATTCTATGATGAGATTCCCAGAGTGAAAGAGAATGCATTGGCAGAAGGAGAAATTGTCTTCGTCGACAGTTCCTTGATAATCGATCAAAATGATGGGCAAAGATATACAGGCACCGCTGTGGTGAAGCACACAGCAAATACAGAGTTTCGAGTACTCATTAGTGCACGATTACCATCTCATTATTCCGCGCAAGCTGCAGAATTATTGGCGCTGATACTTGCTATTGAGAATCACGCAGACCAGGAAGTAACAGTGTACAGCGACTCCGCCTATGTGATGCCGACAGTGCACGCAGGCCAAGTGTGCTGGAAAAGGAGGGGCTACCTCCGAGCAGACGGCACGCCAGTGCAGCACACAGACATTTTGGACAGGCCCATTAAGGCACTACAGATCCCATTGGGCATTGCAGTCGTGAAATGCGCCACCACACGAAAGGGACAGATTTTATCTCACACGGAAATCAAGCAGCAGACATGGAAGCCAAGTATATAGCATCCAAGGACGAAGCAATAATGAATGTGGAAATAACTGATGTACGACGTGAACCTGAGGGTTATAGTAACATGGGGCAAACCCAGTTAATGGAACTCCAAGGGGAGGCACCACAGGAGGGAAAGACTCTCTGGAAGCAGCGAGGGTGTTCTTTAAACCCCTCTGAAAGCTTGTGGCAAAAATACAGCACTGGTAAACCGGTGATGCCTATAGCCCTATTGAAAATAGCATTGGAACAATTACATTATCCAGCACACATGACAAAAGAGAATGAAGACTGGTTTATACCGAACTTAACAGAGCACGTTGCATTTTTTATGGTGAACTGTATAATCTGCCAACAGTTCACGGCTGGGCATAAACTAAGAGTAATTAGAGGAGCCATCCCAAGGCCCAATGGACCTTTTCAGCACTTGCATGTCGATTATGTCGATATGATTCAAGTATGTAACGGGTACAGGTATCTAATTGTTATGGTATGTCCATTCTCTAGATGGATAGAAGCAGGTCCATGTACACACCCAGACTCTACCTGTGTGGCCACATTTCTGGCGAGAGAGGTATTTCCCAGGTGGGGAGTATATGAGGTCATGAGGTCAGATAATGGTTCTCACTTTGTTAATGCAGTCTTTGAACAGATTAGCTTGCTGCTTGGTATAAAGCACAAGTTCTCGTCGGCGTTTCATCTGAAAGGTAATGGGATATGTGAGAAGCTCAACGGCTTGTTAAAGGAAAGGATAGCCAAGATGAAGCTTACTCTAAAGAAGGGATGGCTACACTGCCTTCCACTGGCACTGTACACACTCAGAATAGAGCCTGGTTCTGACCATCATTTTACACCGCAGAAAATAGCATCAGGCAGAAAGATGCAAACTCCATTGACACTCCGGGATAGAACTGGATGTGATGCTCAACCAATAGGAGAAATTTTAGGATCAGAGATGCAAAATTACTTGAACTGCATGACATCTTGTCTTACTGTAATTTCAGGACAGCTGCAGCGACGACAAAAAGGGTGCAGCACAGCACAGAACACAGAAGGAGATACTACAACAGACCTGATTCAAAGTTTACGTGTACCACCAGTTTTCCCTGGAGACACGGTCCTGGTGAGGAACCACACGAAAAAAAAGTGGGACGAGCCCAGGTTCAATGGACGCTTAAGAGTGGAAGACATCACTCCCTCTGCAGTCAAGGTACAAGGAAGAAGAGCTTGGATCCTCCTGGGTGACATCAAGCCATACAACGGAGAAGGCCCCCTGCCCGCACCCCAATGCGTAGAGACCACAGACGACGGGGAAGAACCGCAGCACGTGCAGACGAGATCCAAGACGAGGAAGAAGGATGCATGACCAGCAAAGCAAAGATAAAGAACTTTTGTGCAAGGTTGTGGCTTAATTTTGGACATTTCCTCTGAGCAAAAAAGGGGATAAGGACATAAAAACAGACACTCTGTGCATCCTATTTGCAGGGTGAAGAAGAAAAATTGCACGCGTAAGCCACAACATAGTCTGTTGACTTTGAACTTTGGACTGAGGCACACTGAAGTCTTGATAAGAAAAGCATATGCCAAATTTTGATCGAGGACACACACATTGGAAGAAAATACAGTATCCAGACTCGTTTCAAACAGGAGCATTGTTTGGGCTCACTTATGGTGTCCCACAGCAGTGACATCACTAAAGACGTCTTAATTTACTTTGAACTAGTATTGAGATCATACCCATCATTAATGGGAAGGCTCACTAACATCACTGAATTTCTTCAAGACCCTGAAAACGAAAAGACAATAAGGAGGCTGCTCACTGTGATCGCGGAGCAGTTCCTCCTGCTTCCTGAGTACAAAGAGGAAAAAACAAATGTCCCAAGCAGAAGAAGAAGCTAATAGGTTTGTCAGCGTGCTGTTCTTTTATTTAATTGAAGACTGCCCAGATCTTGTCGGGAGACACACTGACGTCTTGACATTATTGCGAGATCCAGCAAACACAGAACGTTTGAGTATAATACTGAACTGAATCATAATTCAGGTTGCTCTCCACGCTCATCGAAATCACAGAAGCTACTCATAGTGAGTACCGAGCAGTTCCAGAAATCAGCAAGGACAGGACAAATGTCCCTGTCACCAGAAGATTAACGTGTATAAATGTCACCAGAAGATAGCAGATTGGCGAGCAATGTCTTCTTTCACCTGATTGAGGACTTTCCAGAACTTGTGGGGAGGCCCGCCGGTGTTGACGTCCTTACTTTCAGCAGAGACCCAGCTAATTCTACACAGATGAGCATGCTCCTGCACGGCATTGTGATGCAAGTTGAACTTCCTAATCATCATCAGAACTTCCGAAGAAGACTGTAAACTTTCCGCCGAGGGACAGATCGAGAAAGTGTTGCCAAGAGGCTTCACTCTTGTTTATACTGAGAAGGACACGACATGTCTTCTGGAGTGAAACAGATAAGAGGAATCGATTGGAAGCTTGTGTATTTTGAACACGTATAGTAAAAAAGACTTGCTGAACTTATTGGTTTAGTTGACATGTTTTGTATATAGAAAAGAGAACTGTATCCAGAGACAGTAGACAATCCATTGTCCAGGCAAAGGAGGACAATTGTTACAGTACCTGCAACCAACAAGCAGAGGCAGCCGAATTCCAGAGATGTTGTTGCCTAAAATGTATTAAAAGTTAGTTATCTTTCCTTAATTGATCAAGATTGGCAGCCAAAGCAGCAGCATTGTCATCCCTCAGGAGGAGAGACAATCTTATTTCTCCAGAACTAAGTGTTGCAGACTAACCTATAGAGGAATAATGAATCTATGCATTGTATTCATCGCTGTTTTACTGTCACTAAAGATTAGAACTGCATTTTTAATTGGCACACAAAGTGTTCCGATTTCAGTGCACCCACCTAATGATGTACGCATGACACCCAGGAAGGCACCCAGATCCTTTATAGTGATTACAGTCCCTAGAAGGTCTGACAAAGGAGTGAGTGAACTTGAAATGGATGTGATTCGCAATGACACACATGTACTAACAAGCAAGTTGAAAAGCCGGAGACAGGGTTGGCAGAATACGAATGAAAAAAGGTTGCTGACAACCACATGCAAACGATGAGTGCACATACACCAGGTCTAGTGTCAATAACTGCAGAACCACAATCCAAAGAATGGAATAAGGTTGGACAACCAACGATGAGAAGCTCTACTACAAGTGAAATGACGAGACAAATGGAAACAGATGAACTCCCAAAGAAACAAAAGGGGTTGGAGAAGAAACCAACAAAGACAGCATGGATAAGCACCCCTGACCCAACACTGAAAGGAGCAAGTGCACGCCCAGCAAAAATCTCACGTGCAGAGATGATAGCATAATCACTATGGCTGTTAATAGCCAGAGAGAGGAAAAGACAAGAGGACCAGGGAAGAATTGCCAGACTGTCTTCTACCCAAATGGTACAGGTGAAGAGACCTGAACCATGGATGGAAGTACCTGAGAATCCTCCAGTGAGAAGAAGTTACGTGGATGCTATTAAAGATGTGATGATTGCAAACGACATGAAAACTTTGAGAATCAAGAGAAGTATACAAGGAGATGATAATGAGCTAAATGACTACCTGGACAGCACAGCGCACTTGGGAAATAACATCTGGTACCAACATATGAAAGAAGTTGGACGACGAAATTCAGAGGAGGAATGCTTTGTTTGTGCACTCCTACCTTACATCTTGGGGAAATCAAAGATCTTTGTAGCTGTTGAAATAGATGTGCAGACGGCACACTGTCTATCACACGTAGCAATGTGCAAGACCAGAGGCCAGTTCATGGGAAGTGATGTCTCACTGAAATGGGCAACTGATCCAAATGAAGGCGATTATGGCAAGGACAAAAAGACCAGAAACCACGGAAAAACAAAGCATATTGTGATCAGATACGAGAAACCTGGAGTGAAAGAAGCAGAGATCAGAAGAGAAGCTAATAAAAAAACTGAACATTCAAGGAAAAACTCCAGAAGAAGCTCAGAGTTGAAGAACAGAGCCCAAATGCAAATCTGAGGAACAGTGCTTTCACCAGACGGATGGGAAAAAGGAGTAGTGATTTGCAGAGAATGGATGGTCATCGGTCGATACCAGGGCACCACTGACATAGTACAAAATGGATGCAAGCCACTATGGTCAAAGCTTCCTAGACTATTGACATGGGTCGAGGACAGAGGAGGACCCTTACAGATAGTGCCATTGGAGAGCCCAAAATTCTGCTTCAGGAATAATGGCACAAGGAAAATGGGGGAGAATCAAAACTGTGGATGAGTTTTTGACACCCCAGGAATGGTACATGGTACTGCAGTGATCATGGATCATTATTGGGCATGTGGAGCCAAAGCATATATCAGGCTGCCGAGAAACTGGTGAGGTATATGCACAATAGTGAATGTCCATGTTCCAGCGTTGGCAATTCCAAAAAGTGATCTGAATATTGACAGTTTCCTGAAAGCAGTTGCTCACCTGAGGAAGAAGAGATCTGTAGAACTGGTGAATCGAATGAAGAGAGAGAATTACTTTTCTGCTAAATCAGAAGAAGCTTTTCATGCAATCCTGTATGAACACAGACTGTTCAGCCTAACCTCATCAGTGTTCATGACAATTTTTATGCCAAGAGTTCAGGTTGGAGCAAATGCTAAATGGTTGCAGATAACCAGATGGGAGTTGCTGCGGGCCATTAACATGACCATAAAATAATTCAATGCAATCAAGGAAGAGTTAAGGGCAATCCGACTAATGACTCTCCAGAACAGATATGTCCTTGACATGATTACAGCTATGGATGGAGGTGTTTGTGCAAAAATCAGAGAATCATGTTGCACATTTATACCATCTCATGATGAAGAAAATTGAACTTTAATAGAGACCATAGGTATGCTGACGAAACTACAAAATCTGATGATTGATGAAACTGACGCAGTGGACAACGACAGCTGGTTTGGATCACTATTTTCATGGGTTCCACAATGGATGGAAGATGCATTGAAATTCCTAGGAACCCTGCTAGTGAAGATATTGCTTTGAGTCTGTGTAATCAGGATAATAATCTCTCAGTGCCAGAAAACTGCGAAAAGGCCATAGGGATGAAGATCAGATTAATGTCGAACCAGGATAGAAACCCAAGGACCAGACTGATGAAGAAATAAGGGACATTGTAAAAGCCAGCATTTATGCAACAGAAGGAACAAAGTTTCGATATCCCAGGAAACATAGAAATTATGTGGGAAAAGTGATCTATTGTAGTCCAAGTGGACATTGTCAATTAATGACATGGAACAAAGATGAACATGTGAGAACAGCAGGAAGCCTGAAGGGAGTCGTAAAGATATGGACCCCAAAGATGTATTTCTTCAAACCTCTATATGTGGATCCAGAGGAGGATGTAAAAGTGGATCCAGAGGATGAAGTAAAAGTGGATACTAAGGAAGAAGTTAAAGTGGTTGATGAATCACCCAGAGGTGGGAGTGTAGAGGAGGTCCCAAGCACGACCCACCCTCCAGCCGTCCATTTTGAAGTACCAGGAACGTTCATGCCGAAATATGTGATGTATGATGAGCAAATAAACCAACAGAGAGCCGCAGTGGGGCTCTGTCCAGTACGTATCAGAAGAACAGCACCTATTGAAGTACCGACAGCTAAGAAAACCTGGACAGTAAGGTACCCATTGAGAAAGCCATATCGACAAATGAAACAGAATGAAAATTGTCAGAACGCAGTCCCTGAAGAAGCTAAAAAGATACTGAAGAAAGACGAATGGTGACGTCACAAGAACCCGGACTGACTCACATATAGAACATATGACGACCTGCGACTGATGAAAAGAGACGAAACACCATGGATAAGGGACATCATGAACCTAAAGGGAAATAACGATGTCAAATGTCAGAATCTTGTGCCATGAGCACAATGAAGATATTCAGTTAGTTTACACATGCACATAGGCTTGGAACCACAAGAAGCACAGATATCATGAGGCTTGCTTATGCTTAGTAGTAAAATAGATTGCGGCAAGCACCAACTATAAATATCTACCTCAATAGAAGCACTTTATACAAGTATACTTCCACTATGCACAAAAGCAGAATCTACCAAAGGTTAATAAAGTCTCAAGAGGAGAGCTTTGCAAACAAGCAAAACGTGAATTAAAGACAGAGAGAAACCCAGAAATAGGGAAATCGTGCCAGGAATCCAAGGTCGCACCGGCTGAGATAGCCCAATAGTGGATACAATTTATGAACGAAGAACCGAGTATCCTGTTTCAGAAAGGTCAAGATAAGCCATAGAAGGCAGGTGGCTAGCAAAATTAAATCAAATACACAAATTGCATGAAGAATAAGACGATTTCACAGTGTCTGAATCACGTGACCAGCCAAGCGAGAAGGGATGATAGGTGGCCTTGTGCCATGCACAGATAGCGTAACTTGTCCAGACCAAGAAGCAGTCTCGAGGCCAACCACAAAGAAATAATTGACACATGACCACTAAAGTGATGATTGATTGTAGCAATAAATGGAGAGAAGCTGGGGGTGCAGATGAGCTCCCAGCACCTGGCTGGCTATTCTGCACGCGCCAGGCAAGTGGAAAAGTATGAGTGTAAAAGTATGAGTGAGGTTGTTGCCAACCCAATCTTAGTGGACCAAGTAATCTAGGGTCCTATAGTTAGTAAAATCAATGAGACGTCGTACTTTTGGTGACGTCTACAGTAGCCATTTTGAAGGTAGGGCTTAGATGCCCCACCTGACAGTGTTTGTCCAATCCCCTCACTGCGTTACCATATAAAGATATAGTACCTATATTAAAGTTACCTTCCTAGAACCAATAGAATTGCATGCAACATTTTAAGCGTTACACATCAGTGATGACGAGTTTTTAGTATAAATGATGTGTTTTTTATGAAGTTCGTTGGAGTTGTTGAAGCGAGAAGGAAAATAGAGCGATTGCTGATATTCATGAACTCCCCGTTTTTTGTACTTATGATTAAACAGACTCCCTTTGCCAAACCGTTGAGTTGTGATTATTGATTTGATGCTAGAGTATTAACCTGCATCCCCATCCATCTCACGGGTGCTGCTTCCTCATCTTAAAGTGCTATTGGGCAACCCGCAGCTTTATGGGCCGGTTGGGGTCCTAGTGCACAAGTTCATCACATCCCTCCAGTATCGCCATTTTGAACATTGTAAGAAAAGCGATAGGGACTGCAACAGAAACATTATAAGTTGAGGTGAGAAACTAAGGTCCAATGGAAAGATGATAGATCCAGAATATCTGTTGAGGATGCTTTGATAAAGGGGAGAAGGGGAGACGTGGGAACTAAGAAAAACAAGTTACTGGAGGGAAGAATGGTTGAGATAACTAATGATGACAAGGAGTAGTTGGTCGACAGACCAAAGCGATTGCTGCGCCAGGTTTGTCCCCTAAACTCTCAAAAGAAATCAAGTAATTTTCAAGTGAAGTTTACTGATTTGACCTCAGCAAGCATTGAATAAAAGCAATAAAATTGGACATGAAAAATTGGGAAGACACCCGTGGAACCCTACACTCAATACTGAGATGGCGCCCAGGATAGAAAAAGGTTTCTGAGACCTTTGGAGGCAAATAAAGAGCTGCATAGTGGGCTTGACAACCTCTATCTGGTGGATGAAAAAATAGAAGGAAAGAGAAGAGGTATGGTGACCTCCGTTTCCACTTCTAATACATTTAGTAAACTAGTCAGACTAAGACCTTAGAACAATAACGTCAGGATTTATTATCAAGATGGCAGTTCAAAAATAGAGCTGAAACTGAATATAAACATCGAGAATGTGGCAGAGTGGAACCAACTAAACAAAATAACCCCAGGGAATGTCCAGTGGATGAAATCTGCCTATTAGAACGGCTCCTACATATTGATGACATGCTGATATTGAACTGAGCAAATGTTCTAAGGCTATTACACCATGGCCCAAAATTACGTCGAGTAGCATCTAAGGACTCAATTCAATTCCAATAATTGAATTTCCAGAGGAAGAGAGGTTTCACAAGGTTGTCATTCACCTAACCTCTAAACTAGTGAAACAGCTTTTGCTAGATGAGGCAATACAATTGCTACCATTGGGATATGATTTGGCGGACCTCAAAACACTCATTATTGGAAGAGATGACCCCAAGACATTGCAAAAAGTGACAACCAGAAAGTTTGAGGACTGGAGGGAAGAGGAGGAGATTGGTGCAACATCTAGGCAGATGTCAAAGTAATATCCAAAGGGGGCTGTGGGGAACTGGGAATTAAAGAAACGAGAAGCCCCAATGACTATTATAGTGGAAGCAAACTTTGCGACTAACGAAAGATCATTAATAAAACAGGAAATAGAGAACAACAACGAGGAAGACAGTTGGAACTGGTTGGCAGAGGCGCTGACTATGAAGAAAAGTGAAACCTAACTGAGCCAGAATGATGTACCAAAAGACTTTACGCTGGCAAGCTGTGACACAAGAGGGTTTATGCATTTGTTTGGAAGGGGAGATTTGGATTATGATTTTTTTTTATATTAGTTGCAATTAAGAGACCTAGCTAAGAGAGGCATCTGAAGGGTAGGCCTCTGTCCGGTCTATTAATAGCTGTAAAACACAACATTATAATGAAGGCAATGACAATCCTGAATCCTAATACTTACATCCAAGTTCTAACAATGCAAATTGAGGGAGACAAACTCAAAGAACCAAAAGTATGTCTTTGACTGAAGCTCTACATTTCCCATCTACCATCATGGATCTCTTAGACAGCTCTCTTGAAAAATGGATAGATCCTTTGACAATAATGTGTGGGGACATGAATTTGCCCACATTTATTTGTGTGTTAGTATTTTTATAGCACTACGAACCCTCGGCGATCGGAGCGCTCCTTATTATAACCCACGGTGTGTGGTGCTCACGTTAATGCTTTAATAGAAAATATCCATTCTTCCTCAGCTTTAGCAGAAGAAAGAGGGTACGGATGGCGAAAAGATCTGAATTCAAGGAACATCTACCTGCTAAATGGACAAGTTAAGGGTGATATTCTAGTAAAAGCAACATGGGAAAGGGGAGAGGAAAGAAAGACTTTGGATTTTATTTTTGTGTCACGCAATACGTTACTGCAAACTAAGACCCTTGAAATTGTACAGACAAAGCGTAGTGATCACAACATCTTAAACTTAATTATTTGTAAATCCATGAGTCCTGGTATATTGCAGAAATACCCATTGATGGTGGGTGTGACACCTGGGAGAAATAGGCTGATTATATATCCAACAGGAATTGTGCAGTTAATAAAGAGATTTGGGGCACAGTCTGAATTGGCGACTGGAGAGCAAGGTGTGCAGGTCGTTGTATCATCTGAGAATCGTGATGGATTTTGTGGAGTTCAAGAAATGTGGGCTTAAAAATAAATGTGGGCATTTGCATACATATGAAGAAGAACTGGCAAATGCAAAGAGGAACTTGAAGTCAAAATTGAGAAACCTTAGACACAGCATGACGGAAGATGCAGTACTCTCGATTAAAAAATGAAAGCAACATCACCATAACTGGAAGAGGTTAAGAAAACAGATAATGGTGCTGCGAGATGCAGAACATATGCCGAAAAATATTGCTGGCAAAAATTTGGCCGAAATCTGGCAGCTGATTAACTCATTAAATGCACAACAGGAGACGTTGATCATCAATGTCGTACCGGCAGTAGCTTAGGTCGGACACTTTACCTCGTTATTTGCAACAGCTTGATCAGCTGAGAGGGACGAAGTGGATCCGCAATTTGAGCGATGGATACTCCCTGTGGATAAAGAAGATACTACGGAATTGATCAAGAAATTAAGCAACCCACGGTCCCCGGGGCCTGACGGGATGACAAGCGCAATGCTGAAAAAAGACCCAGCACTATGGGCGGCGTTTTCTATGGTAATTATTTGAATATGTGAAGAAAACCAGATGAGTACCCTTGTTGTGGATAACCTTTGCGGTGGTTCCAATTTTCAAGAAGGCCGATAGGTCAGACCCTAAAAACTATAGATCAATGACCCTCATAGATGTTACAGGAACGATCTTTGCATCATTGGTACTAACGGCCATTTCAAATTGGAGCTTGACAACGGGAAAGCTCAACCTCATGCCATCGAGTTTTGTAAAAGGAGGGGGCACAGCTTTGAATGTATTTTTTATTAAAAACCTAAATGCACGTACGATGGGAAAGAAACACAATAAGATCTATTTAGCATTCATAGTCCTGGCTCAGGCCTTTGATATTGTGGATCGCAATAGGCTTTGGGCAAAGCGAAATCTTAGGGTTGCCCAAGGGATATTGCAGAACCAATTAAAGATCTGTACTCAGGGGACATCGTTGAGAGTGAGAATGGACATGAGGGGTACACTTTGGACCAGATAATAACAGAAAAAGACTGCCCACTAGCGTCAGCTCTCTTTAACTTGTTTAATTTGGATTTACATGAGTCACTTCAGACAGCGAGGAGCTTCTCACCTAGTATAGATGGAGTGTCTCTTGATAGACTACGATATGCGCATGATTTGGTATTAATAGACCAAACACTGATTTGGCTACAAAGACAGCTAAATGCATTACAGACGTATGTCTTGGAAAATGGGCTGAAAATCAACGCAAACAAATGTAGAGATTTGGTAATGGAATCTAAAAGAAAGAAGCAACGATGTAAATATTCTTGGTTTTTGAATACAGAGAAATGAATTAAGGTAGATTCCTTCATGTACCTAGGTGTGTGCCTGAACACAAGCCTGAGAGATGCTCCAATAGAAGTGATCCATCGAAGGAAAGCCACCAGGAACTTGGCAGCTCAAGGAAGAATAATATTAAGGAGGTATTGTGGTTTTTCTATCTTACCAGTTATTTCATTCTACAGGATGAAGGCGATGCCTATCTTAACTCATGGAGCTGGGGCTTTCTTCACATTGCCTTCACTAGTTTGGCCAACCCTTGAAGGTTTATTACGGAAAAGGGTACTAGATTTATCAAAAGGCGTACCGATCCAAGTGATAAGGATGGAACTTGGTTTGATCTCAATGTACGCGATGGTAGTATGGAATAGCTTTTCGTTATATCGCAAATGCATATTGCCAAATCCTACAAGAGGTTTTAAAATACTACAAGGAGCGAGAGAGATAATAAACAGATGTTGAGGGAATGGAAGATAATTTGCCATGCTATTCTAGCACATTTAGAAATATCAGATGACACTCTAGTGACAAATCCTTTGCTGGTTATAAATAAATTATGGGCCATAAACTGGATAGAGAAACCACAACAGAGACTGTCATATTGACTATAAGCACAGGCATTTCCGGAAGCTCAAAGATACAATACTTTACCTAAGTACTTGGTGAGATTTCCAAATAGATACTATCTGTCGCTGTTTATGTGGTTTCGCCTAAACCTCTACCCCACAGGGGAGATATTGGGGTTAAAAACAAGAAAGGCGAAGACAGACATAACATGTGGAGAATCAGTAGAATCTGACATCGCTAAGAAGTCATGCTACCAGCTGCACCTCCTCAGAGGTATTCTTCCTTTCCTCTCCTTCCCCCCGAAGCTCACTGTCTCCAGAGCTCTGGTTCTCTCTAGGTTGGACTACTGCAACAGCCTCTTTCTAAATCTGCCTGCCTCTACTCTCCGCCTTCTGCAACTCATCCAGAACAGGACTGCAAGACTTGTCCTTGGCCTCAAGCCCAGGGATCGTATCTCTCCAGGACTGAAATCTCTTCACTGGCTCCCAGTGGCTACGAGGATCAAGTTCAAAACCCTCTGCATTGTCCACAAGGCCTTCTGGGGCCTCATTACCTTCAACTCTCGCTTCCTAAATAGCTTCCTTCTCAAGCTCTTCGCTCATCCGCCTCCAACTCTATCAGAGTCAGTCGTTTTTCCAAGCAACAAGTGGGTGGTAGATCTCTTTCCTCGACCGGGGCCTCCCTCTGGAACAGCCCCCCGGGCCCCCTGAAACTTGAGGAGAACCATCTCCGGTTCCGGAAGCACCTCAAAACCTTTCTCTTTGCTTCTGCCTTTTGTCCTCCTCTCCTCTGCTGACCTCCGGGCTGCTTCTGATCCTGCACCGGTTGCCTGGCCACCCACGAATCCCGGGCCCAGGTCCCTCCCCCGCAGGTCACACACATCTGCACTGCCTGGCTAGGCAACCCCCGCACTTGGGGACTGTTTCTGTATTCTTACAGTCCCACCATTAGCACTTGCCGCCTGATGTCTGCACTCACCTTTGCACTTCCCACCTGCTGGCCGTTACCTATACATATTGTTATTCTATTCCCATGTACTGCACTGTCCCCCCTGCACTTCTCCCCCCTCCTCCCTCCCCCTCCCTTGCACTTGCACGACTTGAATGACACCTGGCCCAGTAGGATCGTTGTCTGTCCTCCCTTTGTTCCCCCATCCGTTGCCTCTTCACGCCTTGACACACTTGTGTAAAGGCGTGTTATAAATGCCATATCATATCATATCATATCTCTGCAGCACCTGGTACTGTTCTGTTCTGCGTTGACTGAGCTTAGGACGAAAATTCTTTAATGACCAAACCTCTGTATCTCCTGATCAATGGTGGATTATGCTCATGCATGGGGAACGAGTGTCTGTAATTTTAGTACTTATTAAGTTTTTAAAGGAGGTTTTTATACTAATGGAGATTAGTTTAAGATGAAATATAAAACTGCATTTTCGAATGTGCGTTAGGTAAGATTGTAAATTAAGTAAACAATCAAGAGACTGAGATGCTGAATATTGATTGATTGATTGATTGATATTTTATTTCTATCGCGCTCGTACACAAGTGTTTCAGAGCGCGACAAGGCAAGGGAGGGGAACAGGGGAGAACAAAACAGCGATCTTACTAGGCCCAGTGACATTGAGAACGCGCAAGTGCATGGGAGAGGGGGGAGGGGAAAAGTGCATGGAAGGGGGGGAGAGGTGGAAAGTGCGAAGCAGAGGAGAAACAGATAAATAATAAAGGCAACAAACAGTGGTAGTGCAGCCAGCAATTTGCAAGTGCTAGGTTTAAGGCAGCAGACAGGGTAGGTCCGATAAGTGCAGGAAGAAAAAGGGGGGTCTGTATGGGTACAGATACAGACCACATTGCAAGGGGTGGCCCGGAGGCAGTGCGGGAGGGTGACAGAATGAGCAGGTACCTGGGCAATTCACATAATTGTTCTGTTGATTGCTTTGCTATGCAAATGGTTTTGCTAATTGCTGTTTTGCTATGGCGATGTTTTCTGCTTGATACATCTAAAGAACGCTAATGGCAAAAGGTTTATTTTGTAAGCCAAATACTAATAAAATACATTTTGAAGAATAAACAGGGTAACCTAGCTGAGTCACCTCATTGCATTTCCTCTTGTCTGGTCATGTTGCAAGGATGTATGGTTGATAATCACCTCTGACTGATCTTCTGGGACCCAGGCATTCCCAGTTCTCACCCCTTTGACTGGCTGGCCCCAATGTGCTCTTGCATAATGCCTGCTACTGAAGCCGAGAATAAGAACACCCTGAGCAGATCATAGAGATTTCAAGAACCTGTTACTTTCTCCTGCAGGTGTTAAGGCACATGCTGCCGTTCCTTACCATGCACCATAAGGTGGGCGTGACTAGAGCCAGAGTGCTGCAAGAATAGATTAATGCAACAACTCGCACCCAAGCTTCCATAAGTACCCATACATCTCCTACCATAACCACTATCTGCCTTGCATGCATTTCATCAGTGAAGGCGCCTTCAAGAAGGTTTAATTGCTGTGAGGGACCTAGCACCTTAAGGGCTGGTGTTTTGTTCAACTTGTTGCATTATCTTCCCACAGTGCCTCTAGGTTGTGTTTGCATTTTGATTCTCGCAGTTTTGTTCCATCACATGGCATTATCCCCCCACAGTGCTTCTGGGTTGGGTTTGCATTTTTGAGTCTTGCTCTTGATTTGTTCCACCGCATTGCACCTCAGCTAGGTGTGCACGCTATAAACCCTATACATACATCCAATACGGGTTTTCTTACCTTATTGAAATATCGACTCATAGCATCCGCACAAGTCGATCTGGAGCCTCTGACACCAGAGACGTTTGGAGTATGGTAGCATGCATCAGTCCCCTTTCTTTGCTTGTCACAGGGCTGGTTCCAGGGAAGAAAGGCGAAAGAGGATGGATCAGAGCAGTAGTTTGGAGAGACATGCAGGTCATGGGGAGTAGGTGAAAATGGTGTGGAGGATCAGGCAGGAGGGTGGAACGACAGAGGAGTGGGGGCATAAAAAGTGTTGGGAACGGCCGATCTGGTCTGACTGAATCGGTGAGCACCAAGGCCAGGAGGAAGTTCTGCAGAAAGGATTCGACAGCGAGGTTGGCGGGCCAGGAATTCAACCAGCCAGGAGGAAGACATAGGGCCTCATTCCGAGGTTGGAGGTAGTCATGGCGCTACTAGCGCCATGACTACCTCCAATACCGGTACTGAGTCCGCCCTCGTTCCGTGGGGACTTACTGGTCTATTCCGACCTTTGAGGGACCAGTAAATCCCCATTGAAGAAAAGCCATTCCCCATTCCCATTTCAGCCCCCATACGGCTCAATGGGAAGGGGGAAGGCGCTAATAACGGTACCGCAAATTGCCGTACCTTTATTAGCTCTAAAGTCCCTTAACGGACCCCCTCCATAACGCCTGGTAAAACCAGGCGTTAAGGAAGGGACCCGCTAAGGGACCTCGGAATAGGGCGCAAAAGGATTACCGGCACCGATGTCCTTAACGGTGCCCGGTATCCCTTTGCGCCCACCTCGTAATGAGGCCCATAGACCCAACCCATACATTGGGCCTCATTACAACTCAGGCGGTAAGGGGTTTACGGCGCCGTAAACAGCGCCGACCCTTACCGCCTGAGTACGAGGTCCCTTAGCGCCATGGCGGATTTAACACCTGCTTTTAGCAGGTGTTAAAATCCATGGCGCTAAGGGACCATGGAGTTAATTACGCCACCGTAATTTACGGTGGCGTAATTAACGCCTTCCCCACTCCCATTATGCCCTATGGGGCAAAAATGGGAATGGGGAAGGGTAAATGGGGATTGGGGACTTACCGCCCCGCCAAACTCGGAATGGGGCGGTAAGTCCGCCAACCACCATGGCGTAAACATAGTTTACGCCATGGTGGTAAAGTCACGGCCCAGGCGGTAACTTACCGCCTGGGTCGTAATGAGGCCCATAGTGTCTAAACTCAATCAATTGTGCTACTGAACATTCCTTGTGTCCTCCTCCAGTTCCCGCGCTCCTGATTCTCTGCTATGGTTTGCAACCTGCCCTCAATGTCATGTCAGTTGCTTGCCAATCTTCTCTAAGAGTCTATTCCAGAAAAAGATACATATCCTGCTGATGTATATGTCAAAGGAACCGTGGGTGGTCCTACACCCTATGGAAACCTGCCAGGCCCAGATAGAAATGGATGAATAATGTATTTTAGGCCTCGTTCCCAGAGATCTGTGGATCAGTGGAATAATGCATCCACTACAAGGATCTGCCTTTCATCTCATGGTCATAGTTTCACATCCTGGCAGGGCTGACAGTCCGCCATCTTTCCCAAGTAGCCAAATTGAGGTGATTAACAATGAGCATCTGTTATCCGGCCACAAGATGACTTGCAGGTTTACCTGTTACATTATAGCTAACACACCCACCTACAGACTCAGCTATTACTGGCCCTGTAGGCCCCGAACAAGGGGGTGATGGCCATTTTCGCCCTGAGCTGTATATAGTAGAAACCCCTACACCACCATGAGACCCAAACCATTACTACAGGTAGTAGAGAAGGGAAGGGTGTTTATAAATAGACAATGTGGTTGTCAGGGAAACTGGCAATGCTTTTTATTCTTTTTGATTTATAAAATTAAACCTTTCACAAACATGACATTAAAAAAAATATAAAATTACATTTGTAAAAGGAGAAAAAAAAACAATCATAACCATAAATCCCTGAGTCATTCATCTGTTTAGGGCCAAATGTGGCGTTCTGGAAATGAAGGTCCCGGTAGCAACGTACCGGTACCGTTTCTGGACCGACACACTAAGAGAATGCTGGTAGGGGCCACAGATCCTCCGGCAGGCCTGACCTGCCTCATTTTCAGGCCTCTACTGGCATGTCTCTCACTGAAGAACCAGCAGCGTTAGCAACGGTACCGGTGCTCCAGTGAACCCAATTCCATGGAGTCCTCTTAGACGCCATGGAAATGGTGACTTACCCTTACAGCCGCCGCTTGTGATATCCGGGTGGCACCGGGATATCAGGCGGCGGTAAGGGTGCTACAGGGTTGGCAGCAACCCGCTGGTAGAACCAGCAGGTTTCCGCCGACCTCGTAATGAGGCCCACTGTATCCCTGCCTCTGTTGACCCCAAAAAGATTGACCCAAACCTGTAATTACTTCTGAAGCTAGTACATTGAAGTATTGAATTCTAGCCTAATTAAGTTTAGAACATCAGAGGATTAGGTGTTGATTCTGGGAAAAAACCTGCACCCACACAATCTGCAGTACAGGGGGCGCTCTACTTGTGAAGACCTTGCACCAATACCTGCTAGGGTTGCCAGGTGTTTTTTATCGAAAACGCAGGTATACATTCCGAGCCCAATTATAAGGAAAGAGATGGATTTATTTCGCTGGGTTTTCTCTCTTCCTCGGAAATGTAGCATATTCCTTATAAGTCTGGCACAAAGCTAAATGATGAATTGTGTCAGACCAGTCCTTAGTAAACAGTTCATGCTTTGTTCTAGCTGGTCTCTGAAAAAGCTCCTCCTCAGTTGATTGGATGTCATTTAATAAATTGATCATGTTTGTCTTAAAGGCATAAAATGAGTCCAGCGATTGTGAGATTAGCATTTCCCCTAAATCAGTACACAATGAGTTTGTTGGGGGGGGAGGGATAGAATCTTTGCAAAATTAGCTAATTGTCTCCTGTAGTTCCTGAATTGCAGGGAAATACACCCTAGTTCATGTCTGGTGATGGTGTAATGAAGGTGCTGATTCAGCGCCAGACAGGGGGGGCACACCTACCAACTGAGGGAATAAATGGGGCAGGAAGACGCACCTCATAGTTGTCTCTCTCTCTCTCACTCTCTCTTGGAGAGGGATCCATTGTTTATAACAATGCAATGAGGGCACTCGTAGGTACCCACATGAGGGATGGGAAACCACAGGTAAACACACACCACGGAGAACTCCACATTGGGTATTGTCCTGAAGACCTGCATCATACACATGTCCTGTGCACTGCAGCCAAAGGAGACGGGAAGCTGGACCCAAGCTGCTTGTCTACAACGGACCAGTCGCTGAGACAGCACTGGGTGACGTGATCTAGGTTGGCGAACCAGTGTCATGGTTGCTAACAGGAGCTGGGGAAGTTGGCCCAATTCACACACACAACACCATGACTGTCTTAATTGTTCATTAGCTATCGGGCATGGGAACAAGGATGTGGACTGGAGCTGCAAGCCTCTGAAAATCAATCCGACCGTAAGTTCCGATGCCTCTGGGAAGTAACTAGACCTTGCAGAATACGTTTCATTGTTTATGAAGGTCGCTATCTTTCAGGTGCCTTGTGAATGTCTCCCTTCCCACTAGTTCAGGGTGTGTCGTCTTCCATTCGCTGTGGTGCTGACCAATGGCAGGCTAATTAAGAACCGGAGGTCAGCACAAATGTTTTTTCTAATTGCAAACTGTTTGCGGTAGGAGTGGAAAAGCAGTGTGGCGCCACAAGGGGAGGTAATGAACTAAGTGAAGTCAGATCTCTTTGCTCCAATCATAATTGACCGACGCAAGTTTGGCAATAAGGGAATGACGTATCTTAACCAGTAGTGTTTGTGAGAACTGCACAAACACGAAGCTTGAAGTGCAAACGTTTCTAACATTATAAACATTGTATTACGTGTATACAAATGACATTCGCTGTGTGTCAGTTTGTCAGCTCTCATCAATAAGTTCTGGTCCACTTTTCTGTTTGATTTGTGCTCACCCAGCTGTAATAAACAGCATTAGTTTTTGCCCGGTGCGTGCTACTTTTTGAACTACCTGTGGTAATTGTTTATTATGTGTCTCTGAGGATCTCTAGTATAATGGCATTAAGAATAGATTTTGACAGACCAAGGGTTTCTTTTGATATCACTCCCTGGAGGGTGTTGAGGTAGTCCATAGTTGTCATTTCAAGACCATATAAAATTGTTGGTTCCACTTCACCTAAATAATAGAGAAGTAAAGGGAGGAGTGAAGATCGACACAGCTGATGTTTGATTTTGTTTAGCAGGGTTATCAAAGGCAGCGTTTTTGTTTTCAGTGAAGCTTCCCAATCAGAGAGAGGGCTCCTGTGCGTGAGGTAATATCCCATATATCTAATGGAGCCAACCTGTTCTGGGTTTTGTTCATCCACTTTCCAAAACCTGGTTTTAGGTCGGATTTCAGCAGTGAACATGACAACTTTTGACTTGTCGTAGTTAACCAAGAGGTTATGTCAAAAAAGACCAGGTCATCTGCAAAAGCTAGCCAGTTCAGTCTGAGCCAGGTGGCCTAACTTTATTGGAAATGAAGGTACGACAGGCTAGAGATGGTCAATATCACTGATGTATGCTTTTAAAAGGGCAGGGGCCAGGACACAACCTTGTTTGAGGCCCATCTGGGTCGCAATAGGTCCTGACATGGACACAATTCCTTCCCTGGTCAATCTCACTTTAATTTATGTACCCGTATGTTAAACTACCAACAATTGCACCACCCAAGGCTAACGACTTGTTCCAAAAGATGGTACGGCTAACTCTATCGAATGCACTACTCACTCATGTCTATCGAAGCCATGTACGTAGTGCCAGGGGAAACCTTTTTTACTCCCGCCAAGAGATGGGGGCCATGAGTGTGGCATTTGAAGCTGTGCCCATCGATGGCCGAAATCCCACTTGAAAAAGTGAAATAACCCCCAATTGCAAGAGCTAGCTATTTAGGTCTCTCAGCAATAGAGTAGAGAACATTTTATTTGGGGCGTCCAGGAGAGCGATAGGCCTGTAATTACTGGGCTCGTTGACATCACCTTTTTTAAGATTGTAATAATAATAGATTCCAACCAGGTATGAGGAAGGCGATGCTTACGAAAAATGAACCTAAAGAGAAATAACAACGGGGCAACCCACAGTTGAGGATCGCTCTTGATTACTCTGGGTTCTGAGCCGTGAGGGCTAGGGGCCATGGACGCCTTTGACCTAGCAGTAGCCCAGAGTAAATCATCGTTGTCCCATGGGCAGCCCCCCCGAACCATGGCCCCAGCTAACCTTGTATCTCTCACAATTACATTTTCATGTTGGACATATCCAGGAATCAGCAGTAATAGGGCAAGACATATATGGCTTAGTGGAGCCACCTTTCGAGTGTATGGTAGCCCAGAACTCAGCAGTGTTGCTGTTTTTCAATTTTTCCAAGATAACTTGGTTGTCTTTAATGAGTGATTTGATGTAGTTCTTGTAGCTCTGGGTAATATTTTTTCTTAGCTGGAGGAACATTTCTGGGGAAAGATGTTCCTGTCTGAACACCTGCAGCCGTTTTCTCTTGCATTTTTTAACTTCAACCACCCTCCTGTCATAGACATGTGGTGGGTTTGTAGACCCCCTGGGGCTCCACTTGGATGTTTCTTTGAGGCATTAGAGGACTGTAGTGCTGAATTGGTGTAGACTGGGCCTTTTCCCTTTAAACACGCATTTGGTATTAGTTTCCTCAGGGCACTGCTAAAGTGTCGACATGTGGGAGAATTCCATGTAACAGTTAAGCCCCCCCCTATCTGGGGCAATCATCGCCAAAGACGGGAGAAAGGTGTGTAGTGCAATTGGAGGTTTCAGAGTTAAAAGTAGAGACGAGGGGATCATTAAGTGCCAGATCTTTCACGATAAGAGGACTACACATCGAATGTATGTCTTCGGATACCTATGTATTATAGTCAATCCTTGAAGTGACCCCCCTTCAATGCCAGATTGTTAGCCACTGCATCCTCCACCGACGAACAGCTTGACGTACCCAATCCACCCTCCAAGCTTAGATGTCCGATGTAGCCTACCTGGGTGCAGCAAAGACTTCATTGAGTCTGGCACCTTCTGCACAATCCAAGTGAAGGTCTCCCCCTACTATTATGGAGGGCAGATGACCCTGATTCAGCCGATTAGTAATGGTGACACCCAACTCCCACTGTAAGGCGGAGCTCTAAGATTGTTCAGGGTTCCAGTATAAATGTATAAGAAGAACCTGAAAAAGCGGTGACTCTGGTAGCAAGGCAATACCAAGCAGACCTTGGTGAAGTGTTTCGACTTCATAAGAACTCGCTTTGATATTTAAGTCAACTGCAATTGCTAGTCCACCTGATGGAAGTCCCTCTTTTAGCAGGTTTGGTAAAGGTTTTCTATCCCTCCATCTCAAAATGCCCATAGCCATTATCTCCTGGAACATTAACACCTGTTTGTCCGTCAGAAAGTTCTAAAATTGTGCAGCCATGATTATGTTGGCAAAACCACAAACGTTCCAGGAGGATATTGACAGCTCCACGTGGTTAAAGATGACTTGGTGCTGTGGTGTCGCCACTCTTACCTACTATTAGAGGCCGAGTCCTCTGTCTACTTCTGTTCTTTGGTGGGCTGCGACCCACGTGGGTTAAGGGGCGGGGTTACCGCCCCCAGGGCAGTTCGAGTCTGACTGTGATGCAGTAAAGACGTGTTGCACCCCAGCTCCGAGTCGGCCTAATCATTGTGTGAATGATTGAGTGATCGATGACCTAGCGTGAGGCGGTCCACGTTGAGGAATATCACATTGGCGACGAGGCGGACACGAGGTCCCACCGTGCCTGCCATCATCAGGTCCACCGCGCTCTTGGTGTGCTGCCTAACATCAATGAAAGCAAAGGACCACACCTGTCGGGGAAGTCTGATTCAGTGGGTTGGAGCGCAAAGACTCCCCACCGTCAGGACAAGCCCCCCTGCGTGAGCATCTCCCGAGCTCCGGCGCATACACTTCCCGCGGGTGGAGCAACTGCGACGGCTCCCTGCGCTCCCGCCAACGGCAACGACAGCGAGGCCTGCTGCGCACGCTGAAACACTGGCAGGTAGAGCAGTAACTCCTGCTCACGCATTCCGGGCGGTGGAGGAGCACTGGCCTCCCGCCGACGGCAACGAGCAAAGACGAGTGGTGGAGGCGCGAACCTCCCGCTCCAACGAGAGCACATTAAAGGGTAAGCACAAGCGCCCCCTTTTCCTTCTTTCCTATCGTCACCTCCACAAGGCCCAACAGCGCACGCAACAACACCACGGCTGCAGATCAGGGCCCCAGCAAGACACTAGGCCTCACAAGCCTGCCAACACGCGGCACAGCGCCCCCCCCGGTTGGCACGCAAAATCGCAACGCACAAGGCAGGAAAGCGCCTGCAAGCTACCGGCAAACCAGAGCGGCGCCCCCTTGTGGCGCCAAGGTCCCACCGCACTAGATCAAAGAGACTTCCATCCAGCACAGTCATAGGAAAACTCAAGTGCAACGTCCCTTCATGAGCGGCTCAGAAGGAGAATCATTAACAGTTCCTGTGACTCCAGCCAGGACAGAACACCGGAAAATGACAGACAGCCTACTAACACAGCTGCCAGCAAACTTCGACTTCACTGACACCGGCACCCTCGGATCAAGGTGGAAGAGGTGGCTGAGGGATTTTGAAGTGTGTTTAAAAGCGGCAGATACATTGGAGGATGAACAGAAGCTCAACCTGTTAAACCATGCCGTGGGACCGAACGTGAGGAAATACCGGAAGGCAACATAGACACATACACTAAGCTGAAGACAACGCTCACAGAATACTTCACACCCCACACCAATGTGGACTATGAACGACACATATTCCACACTACCAAACAGAACAAAGGTGAAACCATAGACGCATTCGTCATGAGACTTCGAGCAAAAATGAAACACAGTGATTTCAACAACTACTCCAACGAGGAGGCTCTCAGATCACAAATAATAGTGGGGTGCGAAAGCGCCGACTTCCGCAAACGACTGCTGCAACAGCCGCGCAGCCTAGAAGAAATCCTACGCCTGGCGCGATCCGATGCTGCTCTCACCGCACAAGTCGAAGGCCTAGACGACATAAAGATCACCCATGGAAAGCACGAGAGCATCAACAAGCTAGAAGGGACGGCAAGAAACAGTGACCTTTTCTGTGACCGGTGTGGACACGAATACCCCCACGAAGGAACGTGCCCTGCAATGGGTCAGAACTGCTCCGCGTGCGGCGGGGAAAACCTTTACAAGGCCGTGTGCTTCATATTCCGCAGCAAAATGAGAGGAGCGGGGAGAAGCAACAAACCCATAGCAGAACCGGAACAAAACCAGCCAACACCCCACTACCATCGGGAAGCATACCAGCCCCACGAACAAGGGCGCCACAAACACCATGATGAACAACCAGAAAGAAGGCAAGACAGAAGAGACTGGAGGGAGAACAAGACCCTCCCATCAAAAACCAGGAGAAGACCCCGAAGATATGTACGGTGCCTCATTGAGCAGTCACAGTCTGACAGTGTGTCGAGCGCATCATCAGATGAGAGGGCCCATCGACTCGAAAGACAACCTGAAACGCCACGGAAAAAGGGATATTTATACGCACTAGGAAACAGTACGGCAAAATAACATAGCCCGATACTCCGAATACAGGTGAACCAGACGGCGGCTGAATTTCTAATTGACACAGGGGCGACCGTGAATGTAATCAGTGAGAAAGTCTATGAAAGCATACCAAACGCCCCTCGCCTGCAACCAGCTCGAACACTTATTTATCCATACGGCTCAAAGACCCCCTTGGCATGCAAAGGATTCTTCATAGCTTCGTGTCGATATAAAGAGCACAAGAAAGACATCCCCATGCACGTCCTGGAAGCAGCTACTGAGAGCGGATGCATACTAAGCTATCAAGCAGCCATAGAGATGGGACTCATCAACATATTATATTGCCTCATGGTACACAAATACCTAGACCCCACAGCAAGCATAGACCAAGTCTTTCCATCACTATTCAAGGGTCTTGGCAAACTAAAGGACAGACAGATCGAGCTCCATATCGACACCAGTGTCCCACCCGTAGCCCAACATTACCGGGGAATCCCCATCAACATTCAAAAACAAGTTGAAAACGAACTGACCAAATTACTGGAGGCAGACATCATTGAGCCAGCGGAGGGCCCCACCCCATGGGTCTCTCCCATCGTGCCGGTGCCAAAGAGAGACTCACAAGACATCAGAATATGCGTGGACATGAGGAGACCGAATAAGGCCATTCTAAGAGAACGCCACCAAGCCCCTCGAATAACCGACATGGTGCATCTTTTGAATGGGGCGACCGTGTTCTCAAAACTGGACCTAAACAAAGGATATCACCAGCTGGAGCTGTGCAAAAGCTCTCGCTATATAACAACGTTCGCTACCCACCTGGGACTTTTCCGCTACAAGCGACTAAGCTTTGGAGTGTCGTCCGCAGCCAAAATTTTTCAAGCAGAGATTCTCAATGTCATCAAGCACGTGCCAAACTGTTTGAACTACAGTGACGACATCTTGGTCTTTGGCCAAAATCAAGAGCAACACGATAACACGCTAATGAGAGTGTGCATGGCTTTGGAAGACGCACGGCTCACATTAAACAAGGAGAATTGTGAATTTCGCAAGAAAACACTCAGTTTCTTTGGGCACATATTTTCGGAGAAGGGCATGACATCAGACCCAGAGAAAGTTAGTGCGCTCCGAGAAGCCAACCCGCCCACCACCACCTCAGACCTCAGGTCATTCTTGGGACTTGCAAGTTACTGCACCAGATATATAAGAGATTTTGCCTCCATCAGCGAACCTCTCCGAGCTCTCACCAAGCTCAACACAGAATTTGTCTGGTCACCTCAATGCCAAGAAGTGTTTCAAATCATCAACGACGCCCGGAATATGGCATACTTTGACCCCAAGAAGACCACAGAACTCATTGTTGATGCCAGTCCGGTTGGCCTAGGCGCCATTCTAACCCAACTGGACGACAGAGAGGAAAGCGGAAAGCATATAATATCCTATGCCAGTCGAAGCCTCTCCAAAACTGAGCAAGCCTACTCTCAGGCAGAAAAGGAAGGTCTGGCTGTGGTCTGGGCCTGCGAACATTTCCATTTGTTCTTGTATGTTAAGCCTTTTGTAGTTGTAACGGACCACCAGGCCCTCATCTTCATATATGGCAACCCTCAGGCAAAAATGCCACCCAGGATAGCTCGATGGGCGCTTCGATTACAAGACTATCAATTTACCATCACACACAAGCCAGGGAAAGAGCAGAACCCGGCAGATTTTTTCTCGAGACACCCAAAGGACACATGCGGTCCAGAGCATTCCATAACCGACCAGTACATAAGATATGTCATCCACAGCAACACGCCACAAGGACTTGACATGGATCACATAACTCGTGAGTCCAACTCTGACCAAGGGATACAAGTAATTCTACGATGCCTAGAAACAGGGCGATGGAATGAGGACGTGGAGCATGACATCACATGCCTTCTAGCCGTGAAGGTGGAACTCGCAAAATCAGACGAAGAGCTGCTGCTAAAGAGTACCAAACTTGTAATTCCACGCAGCCTGCGGCAGAAGGTACTAGAACTTGCCCATGAAGGACACCGAGGGATCGTATCTACCAAAAGAATGCTAAGGCAGAAATGATGGTTTCCGCAACTAGACACCTCCGTGGAAGAACTACTACAAGACTGCCCCACCTGTGCGCTTGTAAAGCCACACTCATCCCCTGAACATGACCGCACTCCCTGAAGGAACATGGGAGGAAATAGCTGTCAACCATTTTGGGCCCATGGAAGGGGGAGAATACATTCTGGTGGTAGTGGACGAATATTCAAGGTACCCCGATCTACAGATAGTCCCGTCCACATCAGCACATCACACCATACCCGCCCTAGATCGGATGTTTGCTACCTACGGAGTACCCAAGGTAGTAAAGTCAGACAATGGACCTCCATTCACGGGGCAAGACTTCCAAAGATTTGCAGAATACATGGGTTTTCGACACCGAAAAGTGACACCCCTGTGGCCACAAGCAAATGGCACAGTAGAAAGATTTATGAGCAACATTAAGCGCACAACACAAATTGCACGCATCACTGGTGAGCCAGTCGAGAAACTGTTATACCAACTCATGCGGGACTACAGAAACACTCCACACAGCACCACTGGGAAGACACCATCGGAAGTGATGTTTGGACGAACGATCAGGACACGATTACCACATATGGCAGTTGAAGAAGATAAATATGACAAGGACACAGAAATGAGAAAGAAAGACGAACACATGAAAGAGAACATGAAACGGAACGCGGACGCCACCCAACGAGCCAAAGTGAACGACTTAGCACCAGGAGACCTGGTGGTGGTCCGCCAACCTCAGCATCGGAAAAGCATAGCATCGTTCAGCGAGGAACCACTCATCATCGTCAAAAGGAAGGCGTCACTCATCACTGTGGAGGGAGACCGCAGGTCTATAACGAGAAACTTTTCTCACTTCAGACGTATGCCGGGAGTCCCAGTCATGGGCGACAAAAACCAGAGTGACGAGTTCACGCCATGGGATGCTCCCTATGAAGGAGACAGAGAAGACTCTGAAGGCGACATAGCACCAGAGACCTGGCCAGATCCGCCGGTCCGAGCAGAGTGTCGACCAACGAGAACGAGAAAGAAACCCCATCGCCTCATTGAAGAAATGAACTGAGGGAGGGACATAAAGTTTAGTGACGGGAGGGTGTGGTGTCGCCACTCTTACCTGCTATTAGAGGCCAAGTCCTCTGTCTATTTCTGTTCTTTGGTGGGCTGCGACCCACGTGGGTTAAGGGGCGGGGTTACCGCCCCCAGGGCAGTTCGAGTCTGACTGTGTGAATGATTGAATGATCGATGACCTAGCGTGAGGCGGTCCACGTTGAGGAATATCACAGGTGCCGCCTTGTAATTAGCAAACATCTTTAAAGCTGCCTCCAGCCAGGACCAGTCCTACTGCTGATCCTTACCCTGAAAAGTGACAACAGTGCCGCTGCTAGAGGTTGATCCATTAACACTTGCCCCTACTTGATGTTCCATATTATTGGAACGTGTTGCTTCCTTATGGTGCAATGGGGTGGCTGATTAAAAATGCTTCAGCCTCCTGTGTGGTTTTTAGATCATATAGGTCATACCCGAGGACTCATTGCATTGGACGTTCCTTCCAGACCAGTCGAGCCACTATGCTAGAATAAAAGTGGCAGACCAATTGATCTCCTCCCTGTTCAGGAAATTCCGCAAAGTCAATGCCGCCTGTATGGAGAGCACGCAGTGCTGGAATGGCCTGAAGTATTTCTGGCATCTTGCTTCTATTCATCGTTGAATGGCCATTAATGTGGATGATGTTGTCCCAGCCAATTGATTTGCCGGAGAGGAGGTTTATCGCTGATATTTCAGAAGCATAGGTGTTTGTGGGAGTTGCTGAATTAGCACTCACTGTTTCACGTGAGTTAAGGGCAATGGTGACCAAATCTTGAACATGTTGAAACAGAAGTAGACATCTGCTCCCATGGAACTCTACCCGCTGTGTTGTCTTCTCCCCTATAATTTGTAGGGGTTTATGGTCTTTCCATCTAATGCCATTGCATCTAATGCCATTCCATCAAATATTTTCCATCTAAAAAATTTGCATCTAATGTATTTTCTTTTGTTTTTTGTGGGGGGGGGTCCCCCCCCTGTTTTTTACCCTTTATAATGCACCTAAAAAAAATTAACCCTTTACCCCCCAAAAATATGCATTCGATGGACATTTTTTAGATGGAAAAATTTAGATGGAATGACATTAGGTGCATGGCATTAGATGGAAAGACCAGATACCATTTGTAGGCCTATTGAGTGTTAACTGTGGTACAGAATCCAGTATCACTTCCCTTGTAGGTTCTAAAAAACAGCTATTTTCCTTTGGTTGCCTTTGTCTACACAAGTATTGGCTGCATGTGAGCTCCCCACCGCCAGAGACCCAGTAGGTGGCACATTGGAATTAACCTCGGCACTTGGGTGCTCAAATCATCAATTTCTTCTTCGCTGGGTAGTGATCTCAGGAATGGGAGGGATGATTTCCTTTTTTTATTGACCGTCCTTGCATTTTTTGGATGTCTTCTTTTGTTGGCAAGTCTTCCTCTTCAATTTGGTTTTTACGATTATTCATAATAAGTGGAGGTTAGGATAGGTACCTCTATGTACATTACACATTTCACATGTGATGCCTGTCAGCCTTTGTAGTGTTTAGAATATACACCACAGTGACCTCTGTCATCCATAGTTACATTAGAACTGCATTGCATGGTGAGAGTTCTAGGGTGTTTAGAGGAGAGAGGAGAAGGTTGACTGAAGGAGGACGGTTGTAAGCCTCCTGCTGGGGGTCGACTTATGTATGCAACTGTACTTGTCAATAAAAGGTCTTAGTGGTAAAGTAACAAGTGTCATCAGTCTACTTGACAACATAACAGTGGATAAATCACGATTACTTCTTCGTTGATGCCCCGCCCTGTTTGGAGATCAGAGCCAGGCTCAATCCCGGGTGACTCAAACAGCACTGGAGACATGCCGAGACAAGAATGACAGTTCACCAAAGGAGTTGTGCCGTTAGGAGTTTGACTATCACCCATGAAGGCTTCTATCATTGGCACCACTGCTGTTGGAGAACTACCAATCCTATCCACATCGCTGGACAAAGACTCCATTGGGTCATTTACATACTTGCCATTGCGGGCCTCTGTTGGGTCAACAAGTGATTGGATGTTGTGGTCCATTGTAAGTAGTTTAGATGACTTTTCCTGAACAATGTCTTTGATGTTGTCATAGAGTCGGAGTAAAGATTCAAGAACTAGATGCAGCACTGAAATAGAGGCCGGACCCAAGGTCTCCAAATTAGGCAAGATATTCGAGTCACATCTAAAGCGGGTGTTCCGTGGAGTGAAATAATCCATATTTGCTGGTACTCTCAGATGTGATTTCCTCCTGGGTGAGGAGGGGTCCCTCCCTTGTGGACATCCTTGATTGCTGATCACAGATGTTAAATTGTTGCAGGTGTGCGAGGAAGCCCCTCGCACATTCAGGTCCCCCATTTCGCAACATAAACGCAGATTGGACTCATCCAATACAATAGAATTGTCCCGATCTTTATTAGAGGTCCTGGTGTTGCACTCACAAACATTTATGGCACGCATGCTTGTCCGCCAAAATGCAGAAAAGGGGTCCTTTTTCCACTTGAAATCAAAGAGATGTGATTCCTCGATTTTCAAGGGAAAGGGTGCTGTTTTTTCTCCCTCTCTGCATTTTTGGTGTGTATGGGTGGGGGATGAGTGGCCGATCGGACCTAGAGGCGCGGAAACAGTGTCTGAATGCTTTTCACAGGAGGCTTTTCCCACTTCCATTTAGCCTAGTAACGGAGATTGTATGAATGTTCATTGGCTGTTTGTCAGCCAATGAAATTCGTTATAGTGTGGCGGGTGATGGGTGCACACGCACGTGTGGCCACCTTCTAACTGTTGGTCAGTTTACAGCAGAGGCACGTGAGCAGTGTTTCCTCTGGTATGGCCTTGCCCCCGAGGCGCTTTGGGCCTCTGGCCTTGAGTGCTATTGAGGGTGCTTCATCTGATGGACCAGGCTTGTGGACCGTCACCTGACTCGAGGGAGATTGGGGTTTGAGCTGGGAGGGGGACGGGTGCCTAGCGCCTCATCCTAGGGCACTGTAGCAGTATTATAGTTTTGGGTATACTTTACACATAATTATTTTAAATCGCCCTCGATTTCGTATGTGAAAGGCGAACTCGTCGGGCATGATGTGCGGCCGGGTGTGTGGAAAGAGCTGTAAAGAGCTAAAGAGCCCGTGGGATTGACACGGGGACTGACAGATAATCCAGACCAAAACATGCGGTTGGAAGAACACATTTTATTGCTGAGAAAGGTGTCCTGTGCATAGGCGGATAATGGGCAGAAGGCGGTTGTCTGGATAAACATACGTACGTCATTGCTGATCGGAAGCAGTGTGGGAGGTGTCAGAAGGGGCATTAGGCCTTGCACACCCTGTTAAAATGGATTTCTAAACTCTGACCTGGTGGGCAGAAGTTTAGGATGCCACCCTAGTTAAAGGGATACTCTAGTAAAAAATTTTATTTCAAAAATAGATAGGCCACATTAAAAAAAAAATACTAGCATCCTCCGTTTTAAAACTTCCTATGTAAAATGTTGAGATATTTAAGCTCAAAAGCAAGCACAAGGGCGCCGCCATTTTGTGAAATGGAGGCCCTCCTGTGCTGGCTTTTGCGGCACTAATGAAGGAAAAGCCAGCCAGCTGTAGTAAACAAAGTCTACCGCTGGGTGGCTTTCCCTTCATTAGTGCCGGGACTCGGAGGACGCGGACCGGAGACCAGAGCAGGAAAGCTGCAGCTGAATCTCGGTAGGTGCTATTTATTTTTTTTACAAAAAATAAGCACTAGCTGCGTTTTTTTTTCTAAGTTTTCCGGGCTGGAGGAGCCCGGAAAACTTAGAAATAAAACCACAGCTTTAAAAACGTTGTATTTATGTTTGCGGTCGCTTTTGAAGCGACCGCAAACATAAATACAACGTTATTGTGTTGGAAAACGCTGCGGTTTTAAAACCGCAGCGTTTTCCAACACAACCGTGTTGTGTCTGCCGGAATCTGCTTTTCCATTTGGGGCTCTCGGGCTCCCCACGGGGAGCCCGAGAGCCCCAAATGGAAAAGCAGATTCAGGCAGACACAACGCGGCATTGCAGAAAACAACCGCGTTGTGTCTGCCTGAATCTGCTTTTCCATTTGGGGCTCTCGGGCTCCCCACGGGGAGCCCGAGAGCCCCAAATGGAAAAGAAGATTCAGGCAGACAACGTAGCATTTCCTATTTGGGGCTCTCGGGCTCCCCACGGGGAGCCCGAGAGCCCCAAATGGGAAATCAGCTGCAGGTAGAAACACTACGCGGCATGTAAACATAACCGCGTGTGTTTCTGCCTGCTGTGGCTTTCACTTTGGGTCTCCGGTGCTCCTGGGAGCACCGGAGACCCAAAGTGATAACCACAGCAGGCAGAAACACACGCGGTTGTGTTGGAAAACGCTGCGGTTTTTCGTTCCAAGTTTCTCAGGCTCCTCCGAGCCGGAGGAGCCTGAGAAACTTGGAACGAAAAACCGCAGCGTTTTCCAACACAACGTTGTATTTATGTTTGCGGTCGCTTCAAAAGCGACCGCAAACATAAATACAATGTTTTTAAAGCTGCGGTTTTATTTCTAAGTTTTCCGGGCTCCTCCAGCCCGGAAAACTTAGAAAAAAAAACGCAGCTAGTGCTTATTTTTTGTAAAAAAAATAAATAGCACTTACCGAGATTCAGCTGCAGCTTTCCTGCTCTGGTCTCCGGTCCGCGTCCTCCGAGTCCCGGCACTAATGAAGGGAAAGCCACCCAGCGGTAGACTTTGTTTACTACAGCTGGCTGGCTTTTCCTTCATTAGTGCCGCAAAAGCAAAAGCCAGCACAGGAGGGCCTCCATTTCACAAAATGGCGGCCCCCCTGTGCTTGCTTTTTCGAATTTTGAGCTTGAATAGCTCAAAATTTTACATAGGAAGTTTTAAAACGGAGGATGCTAGTATTTTTTTTTTAATGTGGCCTATCTATTTTTTAAATAAAATTTTTTACTAGAGTATCCCTTTAAGTGGAACAGGGGAACCTTCTGGACAAACTAGACCAATCTACAGGTAGCTGAACAGGCGGTCAAGACTCAGGAGGGGTGAGAGTGATCGGAAACCCACAATGGGCACACACAGTAAAACTCCACAGATTACTCTTAGACAGGTTTGTTCCGGTGCGCCTCGTCTCAGAACACAGTAGGCAAGAACTGCATGCACTTCCAGCTATGTTCACCACATCCAGGCAACACAGGGACCGCAAATGCTCGTGGCGTGACGCTCTCTTGTATGTCTTGGTGCAAGAGGGCCCAGGACGACAAGCTAGCAATTCCCCAAGTCTCTAGGATGGCAGCGTTCCTGTTCGATACCCTGGGTTCAAGCTGGTCAGTTCATTGAATGGCCCAAGAACATTTCAGAAGAGGCTCTTTGCGAGGGTAAGTAGGAGAAGCCGAGCATAGTTGTTCCCACTACTCCAAAGGGGTAGTGCAGGCCTTCTTGGTGCAATCCAAGCACGTCACCAGTGGTTCCTCAAGTCTGCTTTCTTGTTCAGGATGCTTGGCTCCTTATGAAGTTTGGTGGGAACCTCAGTAGATTGACCTGGAATGGATGCAGAGCCCCTTCTCTTATCCAAGATTCGGTTCACGCTCAAATCTCAGATAACCAATGGAAGATCTGCTCTCTTGCATACACACCAGGCATGGGCCAATCGTGGCCCAAGGTGGTTCCAGTCATTCATGGCTACCAGACATACTGGCACCAGCAGTGTGGTTTGGGATCAAACAGTCCCCACTGTCTTCCTGGGCACTAGCACACGTGACATGCAGGAGCCTGTGAAAGTTGTGGTGTTCACAGGAGGTTGCATGCCCGAATAAGGAATACCCAGATCTCGTGACCTTGGGGAAGGCAAAGGGACAAAATGGCCAAAGGACTGAACAAAAGACTTCGTGTCGCACCCCTTTTCCGCTCTGGCCACAGTCTTGGGGCAAACGTGATGAACGCGGTGTGGTCCATAAAAATGAAGTAAAACTACTTTAAAAGTAAACTGCTGCCATCAGTTCATCCAAGGCACACTTGTACAAACACCAAATATTTCATAGAGGGTGGCTAGGGCCATAAAACAAAAGTACCCCTATGCGGGGTACTGTAAGGTACTTGGCACATAGATAAAATGTTACCAAGAAATGGCAACAAAGTCTAAGACTATGGGAAACATAGTTTCCCATTACTGACAGCCTGAAGGATGTGTCAGATTCCCCATAACAAAAGAACGAAAACCCAGAGGAGCGCAGCTGACGGCTGTGCTATACTGGAAAAAGTCAGGTTAGGCACTCCAAGCGAAAGCAAAAGTTTGGGGGGTTGACCAATGAAGGGAAAATTGCACCTAAGGGAAATGTTTCCTAACACCCCCACCCCCAATATTTAAGATCCCACTGTCGCTCTCCCCCCTCCACTATCCTGTCAAGAGCCAACCAGGGAGCCACAACATCAGTGGGACGCCCCCATCTTCCCCATCCTGCGTGTCTGCAGGGCCAGAACTACGGTGGTCATGGGTAGGCCTGGGGGCAGGCCCATGGACGCTTCCAAGTCAGAGCCTTAAGGGGCTGGGCCCCACTGTTCCAGTCTTAGCCGCAAGTGAGGCTTTGAACTCTAAACATTTTACACAGTGCGATGAGATGGCCCGCGACAACTGGAAGCCCGCAGTGGGGGTTGGGAGGATTACAAAAGGCATCAAGTTTGTAACTCCCACCGTCGTGAGTTGGTGCAATATTCTGGAAATCCAAATATGACAAGACCAGCTGACACACTACAAGGCGAGCTAAATCTGTAGACAAGCACGGAGCACGGCTGCCTCAGCACTGAAAGCTGTCCTATGTAGGCTGGGGCTGGCCTGTATCGCAATAGGCCAATGTCCAAATTAAAAATGCTAAATAATAGTGTGGGACTTTTTTTGGTCAAATTGGGCCACTTTTTTGGCCCATATGGGCCAGTTTGATAATTTACTTCACCATGCGTCTAGTAGTTTGGACCAGTGTTGCTGAATACATATTCTTTCAAATGTACAATTTGCATCACATTTCAACAAAAACCTCCCCCTTGGGTAACAATCAAACAGTCTATCACAAAAAGAATGAATTGCTATTTGCAACCGTGGCCCACTTTTTCATTGGTGCCCGAGACAATGTTATGCCCCAGTCCGAGCCTGGTCCTATATTGTGGGTCAGCACCACAGTTACCCCAGGCCTCGGTCCAAAGCTGTGTACCAGCTAAACACGCATAGGTTGCATTCTCTCTTCAAGTGAGTGGATTTGGGTGATGGCCTGTAAAACTGATATTGCAGGACTATTTCAAAATGGCAAATGGTCTTGCTATATCTGTGCGTGTTATTATATATTCATGGCATCCTCCTTCCGTGCCTCCTTGAAATATTTTCTTCTTCACCCCCGTCCTGACATCCCCCTTTAATTTCTCCTATCCCCTCCTTTATCCCTCTGCATCCTTCCTCCTGACAACTTCCCTTCTTCCTCATTCCTACTTCTCCTGCCCCTGTAATCGCATCTTCATCCCCTACCCCGACCTCCCTTACTTCATCCCTCTTTCCTTCCCCTGATCTATATCTCTTACATTATCTGCAGTAAATTGTTCTGTATACTGTTTTTGATGGTTTGTTTCATGTCTTGTAATTTTATGCTTCTATTATCCTATGTATCCTTGTTGTTGAAATGTAAAGCGCTAAATAAACTTAATAAATAAATAAAAAATGGCTCAAGCTTTTTCATTGCAGTGAACCATTCTAAGATGCCCTCTGCCTTAACCATCACTTCTTGCTGCTCTGTCATTGCAGTGAACCATTCTAAGATGTCCTCCGCCTTAGCCATCGCTTCATACTGCTTTGTCATTGCAGTGAACCATTCTAAGATGTCCTCCAAATGCTACAAGAGACTCTGTGCTGTGTCTTTGGGAAAGCTGCTCCCATGTCCCACCTGCTTCTGTGCCACCTTTGACAAGAGGACTGAGGAAGCAGGTGACACACAGATAGCATTGAAGAGGCTGAAAAAGGACAGGGTCAGCGCCTCCTCTGGCATCGGTTGGGTGCACCACCTTCGGGCACCACCAGCATGTCACAAATAATGTCCTCAGTTTGATCTTTGAAATTACACACGATGGGCAACTCATGAATGATCACTGTGTAGATATCCGCTGCTTGATTTGCGCCCTGGTCCGTGTGGGCAGACTGGCATTACCCTTGTCCGTTAATCGTCCGCTCAGCCTCCTCATTGCTCCTTTGAAGACTGTCTTCCTGTCAGCAGTGGGCGGGATATTTCATTCAAATCGTCCTCTCCCTTCCACTCCTACAGGGGGCGCCCTCTTCCTTTTTGGGGCATACTCTCAGTACCTATATGTCATTCTGAAACGTGAAGCCATTGGTTCTGTGGGGTGGGGCTCTACCATGGATGCCTGTTAGGCAGAATCACCTGCAGTACCCTTTGGGAACATTACGTGCAATTAAGACTACAAGTGTAAGCACAATTTCACCTTTGGTACAAGCCCATATTACACAGTAAAGTGGTAGCGATGGCTGAGCAGCCAGACTTATCTCAAGAGTTTAAGTGAGCAGTAGAACAAGTTACACAAAGGACCAACTAATACAGTGATTCAAAAAACACTTACTCAAGGTTTCTTGGTAAAAGAATATACATTTATTTACTCAGTCAGTTCAAAAACATTGCACTAGCCTAAGCAGCTCAATATCACCCACTAATAAACCACAAAAATACAACCAGTAAGTAAATGAACAAGTTTTAGCTCCTGTGAAGTGGGAGCAAAATGGCACTTCAGATACTTACTAAAGGGGTAAAAAGACAAGGTCATAAGAACAGACAGCCAAAACACATTCATAGGCAGGGCAAAGGGTTTCGGTTAGCTACAACCAGCAATTCTTCTCAATAGGCCTAGGCCAAAGTCAATGGTTCAGAGTCTTTGTACAGGATAGCACAATTCTGGTAGATAACGGTTAAGTCTTTGCCACAGAGTTTAGAAGAGTTTGACAAATGTTTAGGGAAGGACACTTAGCACTTTGGCACTTGACTCTTTATTTGCCTGTAGTACTGTTGGCTATAGCATTATGGAATGGAATTAATTAAATTCAAAATGAACTTACATGATTTTCATTAGTATCGGTTTAGGAACTTACTTCCTCAATAATTCCTGTTTATTAATGGTTTTGATACAAATATTTTGTATTAATATAAAACAGATTTCATGATTTTTAATGTTGATATTTTCTTCAATGTATAATGCGTATTTTTATTATGTTTTGGATAAATATTAAAATATGAAGTGACACTTGAGAACCTGACTGAACCTCTTTCTTTTTTGACCTCCTACCTGTAATTATGAGCACTTAAATCACTTTAGCGAAGTTGAGGAAAGTTTCACACACTTTCTCGATGGCTGAAAAGATTTCCGGACCGCGTTTGCACAGTACCTTGTTATTGAAGACGAGCTGTAGCTGAGTCGAGCAGATCTCCTAGTTCCTGAGCTTCAGTTGTGGGGGCAAGAAGGAGGACGTCAGGAGGTTCCTGCGCTGCCCAGGGATGAGGCCAAAAGCTTAGCAAGACATTGGTTTAAGGTGTGAGTGCCTTAAAGTCCACGAGCGGGTTTCCTTCCCTCTGGCTGTCCGGTTTTCAACCGCACTCTGATGAAAATTCGACCAGATGGGCACGGTGTCCAGGTGGCTTACGAGTTAGTTGGTTCCCACCAAACTCAAGGCAAGAGTTAACTTTGAAGGACTTCTCTGTCAATCGGAGTTTCAGGCAATTCGGACCTGCAGCAGGGCTTCACCAGTCATCCAGGAATTGCAGCAGTCCTCTTCCTTCAGCTCGTCTTCGGTTCTTTCGTTCCAGTGGTCGACTCCGCTTTCCAAGCCCCAGAGACCTGCTTTTAAACAGTTTTCCCCCATTCATTCCAGCCTGGCTGTCACTCACACAGCAGGGTGGCTGTCCTTGCCGGACAGTCAGTCGGCCAATCATGCCAGAGTGCATTCAGGTCTCCTAGGAGACTAAGCACAGGGAGTTTGGGGCACCTCCCTCACATCCTGTCCACCCCAGACACTCAGGCGCAAGAGGAGGGCTTCAGCACTGAAGCCCGCCAAAGGCCAACAAACAAAGTGACCAAACCTGGTTTGGTGCGCAGAGACAAACACAAGAAGGACTTTGCCTAAAAGAAATGGCGAAAAAAGCTGACCGGAGTCTGTTTTTACAGATAGGTCTTGGGCGCCATATTGAAAAACATGGCTGACCCGATTTTAGCTACCGTTGTTAGTGGTCAGGAAAAATAATGGTAGTTGATCTAAACCACTGCCACCAGCCATTTTAAGTAGGAAAGGGTAACATTTGGCTGTTACATGAGTGTTTTGACTCAGGGGATGCTAGGCAACCCCTCCATCTCTCTATAGGAAGATAGGGTTTGCTGGGTCTGTAAATGTAAAGAGACTAGTAAAGTCAATTTAACTTTACATGCTCTGGGAGACAGTAGTCAGTCCCAGAGAAGGTATTTAAACCTTGGTGAGTCTGAATGACACCCCTGTGCCACTGCACTGAAGGTGCTGTGTGACACACAGAAAAAGATGATGCCTATGGAGTTATTTTAAAACTCCATAACCAAAGAACACAAAAGTAAAACACATTAAAAATGAAAAGTTCAAAGTCCCAAAATATAGCAAAAGAGCTGGAGGGCTCTAAGGTAGAGGGAATTGTGTGAGAAATCTCCCTAACAATGCCTAAGAGAGGTGGTTGCAGTACCTGCATGGGGAGGCGGTGCGCACCTGACTTGTTCCTGTGGTGCTCCTCTGCCACCTTCATTTGTTGATTGGGTGGGTAGGTGTGTTGGGTGGGTCTCCATAGGGAAGCACAAGGCTGCTCCCAGTTACAATTCTCCCCATTCCATATTGATAGCAAAGGGGTGAGCTGGTCGTACCTGGCAGCGTGAGTGGACAGTTGTCCCTCGATGGGATTTGCCAGTAAGATATGGTAAATAGTGGTGTGGATTGGCTATCACCCTCACGGCGCAGCCCCTTCTGGTGAAGAGACACCTGGAAGCATGCATTCCTGTTGGTAGTGGCTCTGTGCACAAGTGAGAGGTGCTCTGACGGACACATTACCTACCCGTGTTTGCTTTGCACAGCTCATGAGACCCTGCGTTAACTCCTGTATTCATGATATTGTTATAGCAGCATTTGCAAAGGCCAACGTTTCCTAGTTCCCATGATTTCTTACGTAGGTTCCCCGGGTCCTGAGGCCTGGTCTCATCCATGATGGATGCCTGGCGTGCCCTCCCCACAAGTGTAAGAGTCTCTGTCTCGGGGGGAGGTGGGGTTTATCAGTACGTCTTCAGGAGACAGAGATTTTGGGGGTGGGGGGTTTGTCCTGATCTGTGGACATCTACCAACCTACCCAGTACTTGGATTATTGGCATGAAAGAGGGGGCACAGGCCAAAACTGAACATTTATTTATTTAAACAAATGTGTAATTACTGATAACCTGGGCATTTGTCAATTTGTTACGCCAATTTACATCACTTTTGCATATTCGCTTATGCCCCTTCCTTTCCCCTCCAGTAAGGTGCAGAATGAGACATGTTTTCTTTTTGGTATAAAAAGGCTGCAGATTTATTTTCACACATAATAAACACAGCAAACAATAGCGAAAATAGCTCCAAAGGTGCAGCGACTGCTCCGTATCCAAAACCTGCTTCCCACGTTTTTCCGAAGTCCATAATAGGCACAACTCCCCCAAGCCCTTTGTGTCTGAGACTCGCCTGCCCCTGAAGGTGTTCCTGGGCTGAGAGAGCGCCATTTGTTGGGGGGAAGCTAGGCCCTCATTGCTACCACCAGACACCCCCACTGTTTAGGCTCCCAGGAGGAGCTGGTCCGAAAGAGCGAAGACCCTTCCGACTTAGTAATGGCTCATTCGGAGTCTGTCTCTTATCACTGGTCGCCAAAACACCACCACAACGAAGATGGGTTACCGCCCACCGTGGCTCCCCCTTTCCCTCCTTCATAGTTCCAACAAATGCTGACAAATGCACTCAATCGCGCACCGTGCCAAGTACCGGCAAAGTACCGCTTGACCGCAATCTCTGCTTCCTGCCACGTGGAACTGTGTCATTCTTTCAAGCCTACGAACGTTTGGGTTTGAATTGTGAAGATTTCGTAGTAAACAACATCAAATTACCAAACCACGCCCATTTGGGCAGAATCCTACAAATTTGCCCAGCGCGCGCACTAGTGCGCGCGCACCGAGTCAAGTACCGGCGAAGTACCGCTTGACCGAAATCTCTGCTTCCTGCCACATGGAACTGTGTCATTCTTTCAAGCCTACGGTACATGTTGCTACAAATATACTGGACTTTATGAAAAGACTTTAAGTATTCAATAGCAACTTAAACTTTTTTCTCTGTAGAACGTTTGGGTTTGAATTGTGAAGATTCGGTAGTAAACAACATCAAATTACCAAACCACGCCCATTTGGGCGGAATCCTACAAATTTGGACAACGCGCGCACAAGAGCGCACGCACCAAGCCAAGTACCGGCGAATTCCCGCTTGACTGCTTTGCCGCGTTGTTGCGGCGTTGCGTCCAAGCGGCGCTTCATCCTGTCCATCTGGTACTGTTGATTCACTTTGCAACCAGCTAACGCCCGCGATCAGTCCCTCTGGAGCGCAACGGCACTCATAATATATCGAGAAACTAATTAAACCTTGCTTGTTGGTAGGCAAGGTGATGTAGTGCGTTCTAATGACCTTGAAGTCCGGCATGCCAAACCTAGGGTCACTATTACTGCATAGAAAGCCTCATGGGCAGCAATTGCCCAATATTTCCCAGCAAAATGCTGGAAATAGCGTATGCTTTTCAACCCCGCTCGCCCAGAAAACCCATCCTTTACGAAAACGCTCAATGAAAATGACAGGTAATGCTGATATTCGCCTGTTTTGAAAGGATACCAGCGAGAGTGTTGAGAATTTAAATGAAATAATAGTGGCAAAGACACAATCTCCGTTCGTTTCTAAACCTATGCTACCTGCCCATGATATTGCAAATAAGGGTAATATTGCGGAACTAGATGTTTCTATGATTGTAGTTGAAGTCGAATCACCTGACCTAGCATCAAATATTACTGACAGGTCACTTTCTGACAGTGTTATGTTGGGCAATGTATTTACAGCTCCTATAGAAAATAACGCTTTTCAAACACAGGATACAACTTCTGATCAGGCTGTAATAGAACTAGGGAATAATACTTCTTGTCAGTCCTCACATTCAACAACACGAAATCTATTAGCCTCCCCTGACCTATTCACGAACAATAGTAATTTGCACTCGGAGTTTGAGGTGTCTTATTTAGCCCCAACTCCGCGTAATCCGAGGACTAACACAACAGGAGTGGTCAAATCTCGTGCTGTCAGTCCAACACATCATTTGCTGGAAATCGCATTGAACTCAATGAATTTGGCCATCCAATCAATGGCCAAGCTATTTGAGACTCTTGATGTAAAATTACTGTCTCAAAATGCGCAACTTGAAAAAGTCTTGGAATGGCAGCATACGATATTGCAAACACCTCTTTTTGAAAAGAATTTCACCCATAATACAGACAAAGTGATTCTTACCACCATTTCGGTTGGCACTCAAACTGATTGTTGTGCAGACTCTATGTCTGTTTCAAACAATACACCAATGATAGTTGAATCGCAATGCCCTTTACTACCACACTATTCCAATGTCATCCATGAGAAAGAGCAGACAGATATACAGTCTAGCCTTGAGGGCCAGTCTGATGATATTCAAAATAGTACTAATGCAGCTACTAAGCTACCTGTTTATACACTGTTTGAGTTAAAACAGAGTAAGAAACAAAAGAAATGACAGCTGTACTAACTAAAAAAAACAAAAATATGAGTACAGCGAAGAACAATTGCACCTCTAAAACTAAACAATTCATCAAAACAATTACAAATTCGCAAAAAGGTGCATTGTTAGCATCTAGTGCAATCACGAAAAATATCAGTTGCTGGCGCAAGCTCGAAAAGATGCAGTAAAGATCAGTAACCCAGTCAATGTTTCATCTTATGGGCCTCTTGATGATCTATTAGAGAAAGCAGCAAGCTTGGATGGAAAAAAGTCTATTCATACTCCACCCACAACCGCAATACATCATACAAGAAATGAGTCCCATTTGACTGGTGTTACACAACAGGCACTGGAAAGTCATAGGAGGGAAATTAGATGTGCCGTAGATGCATACATGAGCGTCCAGCCACCGCAGAAAAACCTGACTCGCTGTGAACTTAGAACAGAAAGTCAATCACAGCCTATACTGCCTATGGATGAATTGGTTAAAACCACTGGTCCATCTCATTCTGCTCATAAAGATTCTTGTCATTGTCAATGTAATTTACCAGTTCAATCAAAAACCATGCATAAGGCTATTTCAACTCAACACCAGGTTGACGCTCCTCAACTGACCCTTTTACCATCACAAGGAGTTGGGGATCAAAATGAATCTTGTAGGTGTACAAAACAAAAAATGTACCAACACAATCAAACACCACACATAGTTATCCATCAACCCAACCTCAGGTTGATGACACACGACTAGCCCTTTTACTATTACAAGGAGTTGAAGAATCAAACACGAAAGTAGGAAGTGTAAATAATATAGCTGCAATGGCACCTGAAATTTATCGTTTAATTCAGACAGTACTTCTAAAAGTAGCTGAAGTAAAACCTTGCGTGGCCCCACTTAATGGTAATGTTAGGCCTGAATTCTTGAATTCAAAAAAACATTTGAAAATGAATGTCAAACGACCAACATTAAATTCTTTAGTTATAGCATGCCGACCCACACCAAGCGTTCAATGTGATTTGAACCGCAAGTCCATCTTAACAATATTTTCAGAAATACCTGAATTGGAAGACATCAACTCTGTTGATATTCAACTGGTTGAATTTGATGATGTACGCACATTGTCCTCAGTAAAACTATGGATTGATTCCAGGGTAGTGCTGAGTACAACATGGCATGCAAAAAGGCAACTTTATAATTTAGGTTTCATCATTAATGTTAATTCATCGTGTCCTCCAGCTGCAACTGTTATGCCTTTTGCAACCACAACTGCCAATAGACAATGTTCCACAAACAACTTGGATTCAAATGCAAGAGAATTAGTGAAAATGATGTGCAAGTGTCACAAAGATCAAGATAGGCATTAACTAAGCCACCCTATGAAATACACTCCAGTGTCTCTTGCTAGTTGGAACACAGGAGGCTTTCGTCATCTTATTAACACGTCCAACATGGGCACTGAGAATGTTGACATAATTATGATGCAAGAAACGTGGCTCTCTGAAGTGCCAATCTGGAATAACTATGATTTACACCTTAATCCTTCCCCAAAAGCGAGACTGGGAAGGCCAACATCAGGTTTACGTATTGCTATTAAACAGAAATCACCATTTAAATCTGAACATTGGCTTTCTCCAAACCCTTTTTTGCAGGCTGTAAAACTCAAGGCTGGTGATTGTATGTACGTCTTAATTAACATGTATTGGAACCCGGCAGGTATATCCGATCATTCCTTTATGAAAGATCTGAATTGTTTGATGGACTTGATATGCATCGATAAAGCAATATTGCATATGATTATAGCAGGGGATCTTAATTTGCATTGTTTAGAACCATCAAAAGACACGACTAGACTAACTATATGGTCTCATTTTGTGGAAACATGAAATCTCCAAATGCTAAATGGCACGTTCATAGATGACATCCCTCCACACCCCACATGGCAAAGAGGTACATCCAGAGCAATAATTGATTATGTCTATGTTAATCAGGCTTTCATTACAGAAGTTACTAAGTTTCGAATCAATCCAACCACTTTAAGTGATCATGATATTTTAATCACAACCTGGAATATCACAGACACTAGAAAAGATTGAACATCCAAATGTCCAGCGAACATGGTTACAATTAATACAGGGTGTAACAGATTGCAGTGGTCTGAAACATCCTTGAAACGATTTAATCAATTCTATGCATTGGAGATACATAAAGCCAGTGGGGCGTCAGGCAAAGAAATTGTATATCATGATTTGATGCAAATGTTTCAGGTTAGACCAACTACTCAGAAATTGCCTAGAGTGTCACACTTGCATGTATTTAGCAAAGAACTTCAAACTGCAAAGAAATCATTTCGATCAACGAAGAGACAAATTCTAAGATTGCCAATCAGATTTAGAAATGAACAATTAATTAAATTGAAAACCAAACACAAGTACTGGATGCGGACTCAGAAGGCAGTCCTGTACCAGAATGACAGTTCAACAATGTTACAAAACTGTCCTGTTGTGTCGCGCCTATTAGAGAGATATGGCGCGTTCAGCGGACTCCGCGTCAACTGGTCGAAATCTATACTATTCCCGGTGAAGCATATAGATAATGCAATACCGGGCGTATGCCCCTATCGCATTGAAAGGGAACAGTTTAGATACCTCGGTATCCAAGTCACACATAAATTGACGGATTATGTAGGGGAGAACTTACATCCAATAATGGCTAGATTCAAGGATGGTGTTCGCCACTGGATGTCCCTGCCTCTCACATTACTGGGACGCACGGCACTCTTTAAAATGATGGCCCTTCCCCTTTTTCTTTATATAGTACAAAACGCACCACTACCCATAGCAACCAGTGAATTCCATCAGATAGACCAAACACTTAGAAGGCTGTTTTGGAAGAGGGGACACCCGCGAATTGCACTTACCACGTTACAGAGATCCATATGGGAGGGCGGGATTGGACTCCCTGACTACAAACCTATTATTGGGCCAGTCAAATGGCAATAGTGAATGACAAACTGCATGACAATACCACCCTACCGCACAACAAAATACGGATCACTGACGCACAGGAGAGGCCCATCATGAGCCTCCTGTACCAAAAAAAAGATCGATCCGCAGGCCCATCGGTGTTGTCCCATATAACCCTAATTTGGACTGACGTACATAAATACCTGGGCTGGGATAAAAAACTAACATTAGCACAACCACTCTGGAACAACAGACATCTCCCAGAGGTGAATAAACTCCCTAAATGGCAAACATGGGCCCAACTAGGTATCACGAAAATTGGTGACGTAATGAAGGATAATGTAATATTAACGTTTGAGGATCTAGCTGCCATCTTCGCACTCCCACCCAACGAACAATATCACTATATCCAGCTCAAACACGCGTTGCAGGCTCACCTCCCGGAATTGTGTGATATACCTGATTATTCTCCAGTAGAACGTAATGTGTTTCCAGAGCTGCTTGAACAGAAAGTTACATCAACTATATATAGTGCTATTAACTCCTTTGCCACAAAATAGATGTCGAGTATGAAAGCCAAGTGGGAGAGGGAGGTAGGGGATATGCTTCCAGAGAAATGGATAAATGCTTTAATGTACCCCAGAGAATCGACCATCTCCTCCAGGCTGAGACGAATCCAATTGAAGATACTACATAGGGTATATTACCCAAGGGTGGCGCTGTTCAAATGGGGTAAGATTGCGAATCCATACTGTTTGAGATGTAAGAGGGAGGAAGGCTCGTATTATCACATCCTGTGGGAATGTGTCAACATTCAACGATATTGGCAGCAGTGCTGTGATGAACTATCAAGGGTAATGGGGAAGAGAATACCTGTAAATCCAAAACAATTACTGCTGGGGATAGAAGGAGACATTGACCTAGCAAGGTATGAGAAAGCGTTCTTAGCTACCACCACTGCGATACTTAAAAGGAACATAGCACAACTATGGGGCTCAGATAAACCACGAGCTTTGAGCAATGGATCACGGATGTGGACATCTGCATCGCCATGGAAAAGAGGGTTTTTACTGCCAGGGGGTGCCCCGAGAAAGCGCAGAAAATATGGCAAAAGTGGGAAGAAATGCACTAACAGTAAGCATAATATTGTACCGTAGCGCAACTCAGAGACTTGCGTATGACCTGTTGGTTGTCACATAAGAGTGTAAAATGTTGAGAAGTGCTTTGGAGAACTTTGGGGGTGAGCTATGGTGGGAGGTTGTTGTCGGGCAGGGATTGAGGAGTTTTGTTTTGTTTACCCTGCTGTACGGGGCTGTATGTTTTATGTTTTTCAAAAAACCAATAAAAATGTTATATTAAAAAAAAATCAATGTTAAAAAACATAGCTGGAAAAATACTGTCCAAATTTGGACTATTATAAATCAAATGATAACAGGGCATCAAATTGCATTACAAGCTAATAATGTTTCAGAACAAGCATGGATCACACATTTTTCAAATCTATACAAGGCACCCCAAAATCCAAATCCCAAAACAGAAAATTTGGGATATGATAACCTCTTCCTCAAATTTGACAAAGAAGATATAACCTATCACATAACGCAAGCGGTTCGAGGGCTCCGGGACCTGATGGTCTATCGAATTTTATATTAAAACAACATCCAGAAATTTGGACCAACATATTATGGAATATGTTCAATAACATCAACCAAACACAAATTATTCCTCGATCCTAGAAACACTCTATTATTTTACCGGTCTACAAGAAGGGTAGTAGGACAGATCCATCCAGTTACAGACCTTTTGCTTTGTTAGATGCACCAGGAAAAAGCTTTAATCGCATCATTCTCAGAGACCTTAACATCTGGGCCACTAGTCAACGAAAAAGAGATCCATTCCAAACAGGTTTTGTTTCTGGTCTGGGTACCTCCCCAAACATCATCAGTCTAAATATTATAAGATCTAACTGTGCCACCCGGAACAACCTTTATATTTGGTGTTTATTGATTTCCGGGATGTGTTTGACTCTGTTGATCGAGATCTTCTGTATAAGAAATTGATACAATATGAATGTCCTTCCTCACTGCTTTCTATAATTAAGCATCTTCACACTAATACCACTCTGCAAGTTAGACTGACAACACAAGGAATACTCTCTGCTCCAATTTCAACAGGACGAGGGCTTAAACAGCCTCAATAAAATTGGCCTCATTTTTATTTAATCAGTTTATTTTGGATTTGGGTGATTCATTTGCCACTATAAAATGGGTGCACAAGCAATAGCCTGGTTATTATACGTGGACGATTTAGTCCCCCTGTCAACAACACCTAGTGGGCTACAGAATCTACTAGATAAATTGTTTGTTTATTCTGCAGAAAATAATCTTGTCATTAACCTGGAAAAATCACCTGCTTGACACATACCAAATTTAAAATATAAATGGTATTTGCAGGATGTTGAGTTAATGAATGTACCTGAATACAAATATCTAGACATAACAATTTACAACAGACTGTCTGAAACTGCATATATAACCTCACTGGATTGCAAGTTGCAAGCATTGAAATCACAGGCAACTATATTAACATCTAAGTATGGCCAATTCTCATCTCAGCATGTTATGACCTTTTATCAAGCAAAAGTGGTTCCAATTCTATTGTATGGTGCTGAAACTAAATTGGTCATTAAGTCAAGATCTTGGGATCTATTTGAATCCAGATTTTGGAGATCTGTGTTAAAACTACCAAACTGCACCCCATTACCTATGATTAGATATGAACTTGGTCTGCTTTCACTACACGTACAACTGATATGGAAAATGTGCATTTTTTTCCGGAAATGCCTATTAGGTCTTGAGAATAACAACATTCTAAGTGCTGCTGCACATTATCTTGTGGTTTCTACCCATTCCTTTCCTCGTATATGGAGGAATTGTGTTCTAAATGCTTTATCTGATGCCTCCATAACTCTAGATGTCTTGTTAACAAATCCAAATCGTGCCAAGTTGAAATTGTATCAAAATGATTGGATCTGTACCAGGGCAAAATGTTGTACTTACAAGGACTTTGACACCCAAATGTTTGGTTACAAAAAATTTCAAGTCATGTCAGATTATTTAGTAAAATTTCCATCACCTTACATAAGACATCAGTATTTGCGATTCAGGTTCAATTTATTACCAACGACTGAAATCATGGCTAGGAGAGGCTTGACTCACTATCGATTCTGTCAAAATAAGCAATGTCGAGAGACACTAAAACATGTTATAGTGGTTTGTCCAGCTTTGGAGTTGATGAGGCAAACTCACTTTAACAGGTTGTTGCAGATTTATACTCCAATGAATGATGATGAAATTTGGTATAAGATCGTCACAAGAAGAAAATTGGGAATAAGAGTTGCAATAGTACATTTTTTAGATACCATCTTCCCAGTGGATGATAGAAATGTATTAATAGTATCCTGAATGGTGGCTTGATACAAGATATTTTATAATTGGAACATGAGTTAGATGAAATTATGATGATTTTAACTTTTCTGTATCAATTTAAATTACAGGCAAAATTGATGATATACTTAGCAAATTGACTTTTAAAAAAAAATGTATTCCCTAATTACAAATTTCAAATTGTAAATTTTTGTTGTTGATTGAATTTCATGTTACTGAATTTTACTTTTGTATTTGAAAGGTTGATTTAATCAGCCAACCAAATAAAAAATAAAAAAGTAATGCACTTAATGGTTCAAGTAGTACTCTGTGGATTTAAGGTTGATCAATCCGTGCCTGATGTGGGGGAAACCCCTACCCTTGCAGAATTTCGCCATTACACAATTCAACTTCCTTCTTGAATTTTCCACAGCTGAGTGACTCTCAGCACCCCTCCGTTCTTGTCTCAGAATGTTTTCCAACCATACAATCTCGGTCTCCCCCAGCTGTCCTGCCAACTCCTCCAAAGAAGACATCATCTCCCTCATCAGGCCCCCTCTCCCCAAACTCGTTAAGTCGTTGCCCCCGAGATGCAAGACCAGCACTTCAGGTTTTTGCTGCTTACCCAGGAATTTGCGCACGTGCCCCTGTAGCTGTGCCCATCTCATGCCAGGCACCCCATGCCACCATATCTGGTATTCGCCGGTTCAACGCCGCCCCATTGCTGTGAATGAGAAACGGGGACAATTCGGTCGTAGGAACTCTCTGCTGTAGATTCGCCGCTACACACTCTACAGGGCACACCGCGTTGCCCTGTGTGCTACCGAGTGTAATCATCCTACCTTTCCCTCTCTGAGCTGTCTTGGATTTTCTAAGCAGGATGCTCAACAGGCGTCCCTCTAAGTGCATGTCACCCATCCTAAGGAACCCAGAACCCCTGCCTTCCTTATTCTCTGGTACCAACTCGCTCACCCTGAACGCCCCAAAGAAAGCCAATATGAAGGCCACCGAAAACAAGACCTTCTCATATTCGTTCCGGCACACTCCTGCCAAGCATCCGATCATACTGTGCAGTTTCCCTACATCAATGGGTCGCCTGTCATCCGGCTTCCTCTCGGCCTGCTTGGCCAACCTCTCATAGCCATGACAATGCAGTGCTCCTTCGTGGGATCCACCCTACCCCCCAACTTGTATTGGTGCGCTATTGCCGCCAAGTCGTATGCTACCCAAGATCTGGACCTCCCAGCTTGCCAACACCAACCCACGAAAGCCTGTACTGGCAAATCCCTCTGTGCTTCTGACAGCATATCACTCTGAAAGGCCAAGAACCACTCCCAGCACCCTTTGTATACCCTTGCCGTGCCAGGTGCCAGGTGCCAGAGCGGTGTTGATCATGCCCCACCATTGCGCTTTGAAAGGGGTCATCGTCAAGCTTGCTTCTGGACAGCTTCCCCGAAACTTCGCCCACTGCAAACGAGAAAGAGAATCATCCGCCACATTTTTCACCCCTGGAATATGCCGTGCCCTCACCTCTGTGTTCAGATTCAGCATGCTACATGTGAGCTCTCTAAACAGTTTAAGAACTCTGGACTTACTGCACGTGCCTTGATTGATGATCTGCACCACAGCCAGGTTGTCTGACCAGATCATCACCTTCTTGTCCTTCAACTGTTTGGGCCACAATTTAAACGCCACTACTACAGGAAACAACTCTAGCAGTGTAATATCCCTAGTAATCCCTTCCTACTGCCATGCTGCTGGCCAGGCCTGACCGCACCATTCACTCCCCAAAATGGGCCCAAAACCGTGTGAACCAGAGGAATCAGTGAACAGTTTGAGCCCCTTGCCGCTGTCCAACTCCTCTCTCCAGAGCAACACTCTATTAAAGTTTTCTAGGAAAGCATCCCATATTCTGAGGTCCTCCTTGACATCTGCCCCCAGTCGGGCATGTTGTCCCGCGTGCTGTGACCCCACTGTTTTAAGCTCAATGCCCCTTTCGAACACCTTCCCCGCAAAAGTTAGGTTGCCCGCCAGTGACTGGAGCTCCCTCAGAGTGGCTCTCTCCTTACCCCTTAACCCCCTGATTGTATCTTTTCAATTTCAGCACTTTATCACTAGGCAGCCTGCACTCCCCCACGATTGTATCAATCTCAATCCCCAGAACAAGGCCGTCACAAGGGGGGTGCAGGAGGGGCAAACTGCCCCGGGCCTCGTGCTTTCAGGGGGCCTCCAGGCCCCCTCTCCTACATAGAAGGCAGCACAGTCCCCCGTGTCCATTATTCACACGCGGGACTGTGCTGTTTCCTATCTGCCCCTGAAATGATTTTGCTGTTTGTTGGGAAGCCGTTTGGCTCCGCAACAAACAGCAAAATAATGGGAGACAGCAGGGCTCAGAAGTGAGCTCTGCTGACTCCCGTTATTCAGCTGAAAACGGGGACATGATGCCTAACAGGAGAGGACTCCTCTCCTATCAGACAAGTGTGTTCACGTTGCTCATTGTTAACACGCTGACTGATAGGAGAGGAGTTCTCTCCTGTCATGCAGCATGTCTACGTGTGGGAGTGAGTGCCATCCGGTTCCCCGTGGCTGCTCGGGGCTTTTCAAGGGTGCATGGAGGTGAGGTAAGTGTTTTTTATTTTAATTTAAATGTGTATATATGTGTATTTAAAGGAAATGAGTATGTATTTGTGCATGAATGTGTGCGTGTATGTTGGTGTTTATGTTGGTGTCAATGCTGTGTTTGGTTTTATGTATGCGTGCATGCAAGGAGTTGTGTGACTGGTGGATGAATGCATGGGTGAAAGTGTTGTATGTGAGTGTGTGCCACCCCTAAATTTAGCAGACCTGCGGCCCACTTAATTAAAGGGTGGGGTCAGGGCATCAGAGGTGCACCTAGGCTAAATTTTCAGGGGGCGACGGAGTGGGACTAACACTTCAAATGTTGGGAGGGACGCTAACTTCAGAGCCTGTGGGGAAGTGGCAAACTTACTTGTGTGGGCACAGCTAATATCTTTCCACATTTGAATGAGACTATTCTGATGAAGCTTCATTGTTACAAGCAGCTAACTCTCGCCCTCATTTCTGAAACGTCACACTTAAGGACTGCTGTGAGAATGAGATGTCTCATGTTACCACTTCCCTTCCAATCACTCCCCTGGCATGCAAGTGCTAACCCCACATCACAATTTCAATTACCTAAAATTGTATGTTTATGAATGCAGGTGCTAACAGTGAAATGTTTTATGTTAGTAATTTCAGGGCCCGTTTAATGTCTGTGTCTTGTTCCATCTGGCCACAGCTCTGTTGGTCAGCCCGGCAGTGGCTGGATAACAGTTTTGAAAGTGGATAGTGAGTGGGCCAATGTGGGGTCAATAAACCCATTGCGCTGTTGGTCTCCCCACTGAGGGATGGTGCCTGTGTTTTTCAGCTTTTGCAGTTGAAATGGGCCCCCAAGCAGCTGCCCTCATGTTCGCAGCCTTATAATACAGACACCTACCGATAATCTGCAGCTTTTAACCACCTCACTGTATTATTTTGACTTACTTATTGATTTAAGCACTCCACGGGTGCCTTGGCCTATTTTTCCAATCTGTAAGGCCTGGGGTGCCACACACACATCGCAAAGACATTGGCCCACATCAGCCCTGCCACATCTTCAACCAGCCCTGCTCCCACTTCCCTCCCAACGTCCTAAGCCCAGCTAGGAAGCTGAATAGCTATATCACCTTCCCTTTGGCCACTAGTCATACCTTTCACCCCAATTCAGAGGCTCTTTACTTTCATAATGCTATGCTAATCTCTGGAGAGGTGGGCCATCTAAAAGCTGAGACCAGAAGTTAAGACTTTGGCTTTATCAAAGTTAGTCTGTTGATATCACATGGATAGGCTTTTGTACTCTGCATGTTTGATGCTGCTGCTGCTCATTAACGAGAGCTACGGGCTGGCGACACATCGAAAAGAAGCCTTCTGCCTCAAAGTGAGAGGGCTTCAGCCCTCCCTAGCCAGGGGCTGGCTTCGCCCATGCAGCCAGGTTGAATCAACAAAACCCAACATTTTGTAGGGGGTTAGGGCCTGATCTGCTCAATGGTGTTGCACCCTGCGTGTCTTTCACTGAAGTCCTGTTAAAAACAAACATTGGCAAAGCCAACAGTTTTGGCTTGTGCGTAAGTATTAGGCATTTGCCAGGCACTGCTATTAGATACTCAGGTACCCAAATCATTTTGCACCTGCTACCATCAATGGGCAGTTAATACCAATACAGCAGTGCCTTTACCATGCCTACATGAAAGCCCAAACTGTTAGGATTGCCAATGCTTGTTTTGCTTTACCCATGTTGCACAGGACTGTGCATCAAGGTTAAAGCAAACATACTAGTTGGATAATTGGCCCGCATTGAGTTTAGGCCAATCGAGCCAGTAATAACACTTACGGTGCACAGTCAGCCTGGACATACTTTCTGTGGCATGGCATGTTTACTGGCTGGGACGGCGTACATGGTAATAATGGCATATATTGATGCAGCCTGCATGGACCACATGGGAACAACCAGCATGAATATATCTTTATACTAGCATTTGTTGTGTGCAACGGTGGCATGAAATGTATTGGAAAATGTTGCTGTGCACAGTTGGTGACTTGCAACTATTGGGGTTTTCCATTTGCTTCCATACAAAACAAATTGCAAACTGTATGGATTTCTACCAAATTTTACATAGAAAGTGCTGAAAAATGCATAAGCGTAACTCGATGTTTCAAACATTTTCATGGGAGTGAGAAACCCCCTCAAATAACCCTTGTTTGGTTTGGGCACCCTCACTGTGTTCTGCCAATCTTGCTTAATTGGCACAAACATTTAAGCCTCTTCAGTTCAGAAATTAACAAGCCTCCATTCTACATCATGCATCTGTCACTGCGTATGATGTGTGTTTTAATGCACACACAGGGGCAGGGTGCTCCTTAGTGCTGGCGTCAGGCACCACATGCCGTCATGCCATCCTGTATATGTTTATGCCTATGATACAAAGGTTAGTCTGGCATAAAACCTTTCTTCAGTAGAGAAATCTAACTTTGCTTTAGTTGATTTGCAGTTGTAATAAACCATATTTGGGTTCCTCCACACAAAACTCAAGGGGAGATTTCTCGAGTCCCCTGTTTGCGAAGGTGCTGCCATGGGCCCAGTGCTCAAAATCAAAAGGGGTCCTCACCAAATGTTTTGCCCCGAGCCTCACCACATCTTGTGACAGCCCTGCCCCAGAAAGGTCAGTGTTGTGGCCGGGCCTGTTATTTAGAGCTTCTTTGGAGACTGCTCTCATGTGTATAATGTTAGATGGGTGTGATGTCAACTGGTTCTGTGAGGGGAATGTTTATGCTTGAAGGGAGGCAGTTCGCTTGGGAGACTTAGAGGGAAGGTTGGGGGTCTTTAGTGTGCTGCTTACAAACCACAATAAATCCTGCTGTGGTTATACAACTTGTGTCAGCCAGCATCTTTTCATTGGTGACGAGGATTCTATCTGTGACCCGCAGCCTTCGTGGACCTGAGTTTGGCTGTCTGTCTCCACTGCGCCTGATAAGGAAGAGCAACGATGCGACTGACAAATGGTTAAACAGTCCTGCATGGTGTCGTGGCGCCGCTCTAGCTGCTGAGCAAGCCAAGCACCCAGTGCGGGAAGTACAGACGGAACCAACGGCCCGGCTTCATCCCCGTTTGCACCGCGGTATGGAATACGGATTGTTGGATTTCCTCATCGTGGGCCCGGCTCAGCTGTTCCATGGGCATGGCCACGCCGAGCCAGCTGGCCTATCAGGTAAATGAAACATGCAAGCGTACGTTAGAGTGGCTGCCTGAGGCATACAGCGTCCCGCTGCCGACGTGTATGAAACACGTCAGTTCACGCTGAGGAAGCCGGAAGGAACTGGGCCTCATACTGCGTGTCGCGCATCTCCCAGGGCCCATTCGGGAAGGAGATTAACGCGAACATCAGGAAAGAGACGCATCGCCCAGGGTCCATTTGGAAAGGCGATCGATCGGATTTACAGGCAAGAAAGGTAGCGCTCTACATTGCAGGAAACAATTGATTGTGACATTCCAAGTGAGGTATTATCTGGCACCTATAGACGGGTGAAAGTACTGCACAGCGGTAGAAGGTGACATTGCAGGATTATCAAAGTGATTAACTGTGTGTAGCATTCCAAGTGTGGTGTCATCTGGCACTCACAGACGGGTGAAATTACTGCACAGTGGTAGTAGGTGACATTGCAGGACTATCAAAGTGATTACCTCTACTGCATCTCTGAAGTATCTTCTCACAGCATGGCAATGGCTGGTGTCCCAGGTCCCCAAATGTTCGTGCCAACTCCAGAGCAACCTAAAATAAAATGGACACATGGAAGAAGGGTTTTCTACACTATATGAAGGCGGCATGTGGAAATGCCAAATGTTTTACTAATTTGGATATGGCAAGCGCATACCATCAAGTGGATTTGGATCGGGAGTCGAGACAGCTCACTGCATTTATTATGTATGATGGTATATTTCAGTTCTGATGCATGCCATTTGGTTTAATATCTGCCTCGTCTGTATTCCAGAAAGGAATGGATAAGATTATAGGGGGGATGAACAAGGTGTGGTGTTTCCAAGACGACGTCTTAATATGTGGTGAAAGCGAGGCTGTGCTTGAAAGGAATGTGGAAGGGGTGTTTCGTGTCTTCAGGGAATGTGGAATAACGCTTTGAGGAGAGAAATGTGTGTTTTCTACTAAGGTAGTGGACTATTTGGGTCACAACATTTTGGAGGAAGGGTTAAAACCAAAAAGAGAGTTTGTTGATGGTATCAAGAGAATACAGTCACCGAGAGACAAAGCTGAATTGAGGTCCTTTCTGGGAACAATAGAATGCTACCATAGATTTGTAGATAATTTTGAAGATGGAATGAGGAAAATGAGGTCCCTACTGAAGAAAGGTGTAGATTTTAAATGGGATGATGATTGTGAGCATGAATTTTGTGAAATGAAAAAGAAAATTGACATGTCTAAGGCGTTGGCCATGTTTGATACACGCAAGGAAACAATTTTGGCTGTGGATGCCAATGAACGAGGTATAGGTGTTGTGTTGTTGCAGGTGGACATGGATGGGAATGAGGTGGTGATAACGAATGCCTCCAGAATGTTGAGGGGTGCGAAGCAGAATTATTCGGTACTTGAAAAGGAGGCTCTAGCTTGCCATTGGGGCATTGATACATTGAGAAATTTGTTCTCGGGTAAGGAGTTTATCTTACGGACGGACCACAAACTGCTTAAAGCAATTTTTGATAGTAAAGGGTTGGACAAAGTATCAAGGAGGGTCGCTTGCTAGGTGACTAGATTACAATGTCATAAGTTTAAAATTGAAGTGATACCCGGCAAAGACAATGTCCAGGCAGATCACGTTTCGAGGTTGAGAGCAGATGACGAAGTCAAAGATATTGATTGTGCAAGTGAAACCATTACTGATATGGTGTTTGTCACTTGTGAAGGAGTGATAACCAAGGAAGAGTGGGTAAGGGCACTGGAGAGTGATGAAATGTGGAGATGTATTGTTGGATTTGTGCGGGATGGTTGGACTGAGAAGAAATTGTTAAGTGGTGATGAGTGGGTATTGTGGGATGTGAGATTGGAATTGAGTTTGAAGGAAGGTTTAGTGTATCGCTGGGATCGTCTGGTGGTACCTAATAGTTTGAGGAGCAGGTTGATCGAGGTAGGACATCAGGGTCATAATGGAATTTTTAAAACCAAAGAAATGATAAAGGTGGATTATTGGTGGCCAGGATTTGATCGCGATGTGGAAAAGGTTGTTGGAAGATGTGAAGAATGTACCAGGTCGGGCAAAAATGTTCAGGCTAGAATGCAGCCAATGAATAGAAGTAGAGGTGCCGGGAGGTGTTTGGCAAGATCTGGCCATGGACATTCTTGGACCAATGGATTTAGGGTGTGGACGTGGAAGATTTGTGGTGGTGTTGGTAGATACCTTTTCGCGATGGAGTGAATTCAAGGTGGTGAGGGATGTGACGGGTCAAAGTATGATAGAATTTCTGCAGACTATATTTGAGAGGGAGGGTTTGCCAAGAACCATACTTAGTGATAATGGTCCACAGTTTGTAGGAGGTTTGTTTAGAGAATATTTGGAGAAATGTGGTGTGAGACATAAATGCACTGCGTTGTATCAGCCACAGAGCAATGGAATGGTCGAGAGACTGAATCGCAGCATCATGGATGCTGTTAGGTTAGCTGGTGCGTGTGGTAGTGACAAAAAGGTGGCTGTGAAGGATCGATGGTATGCACTGCGTATGGCTCCACATGTGGAAACAGGGGTAAGTGCTTTTGAACTCATGAGAGGTAGAAAACCAAATACCATGTTATCTCCTGCGTGGTTGGGAAGGGCTAGAGAAACCAATGTGTGGTGGAGGAGATCAGAAAAAGGATGGATGAACGGAAAGAGTGATGGGTGAGAAAAGTGAACGAAAAGTATCCAAGGAAAGCAAATGTTGTGGAGGTTGGTGATGTGGTACGGGTGAAGAAGGGTGTAATATCTAGGAAAGGGCTCTATTGTATTCAGACCGCGTGCGAGTTGTGCAAGTGCTCCAAGGAGCCGTCAGGTTGGAGAGTGGTCAAGTGTGGAACATGTCGAGGATTGCTAAGGTGGGGAAGGTAGGTTGAGATTGTGTTATATGTACAAGGTGCTTACATGATATTGTTGAGATGTTTAGTTATACAGATGTTTGTTCCATTTATAATATGCTACACATAGAAAATAATTCCATGGAAGTGTTTTCATATTACTAATGTTTTTTTTAAGGGGAGGGGATGTGTTATGTAGAGCTTCTTGGAGACTGCTGTCATGTTTAGAATGTTAGATGGGTGTGATGTCAACTGGTTCTGTGAGGGGAATGTTTATGCTTGAAGGGAGACAGTTGGCTTGGGAGACTTAGTGGGAAGGTTGGGGGTCTTTAGTGTGCTGCTTACAAACCACAATACATCCTGCTGTGGTCATACAACGTGCGTCAGCCAGCATCTTTTCAGGACCAACCGTCTTCCCACTAGCCAGGGGTATCCCCAATTCCTCCATCAAACCCTGAAATACACCCATGAGCAACTTGCATTCATCCATCCCCTTTCTGCCGATAAACAAGAAATCATCCAGGTAGTGCAAAACCCCCACCCCCACAGAAGACCTTTGCCGTAATGCAAACTCCAGAAAACTGCTGAATTTTTCAAAGTATGCACATGTAATCGCACACCCCATCGGCAAACATTTATTATAGAAATAATCCTCCAGCACCTTGAAACCCAATTAATGATAGCTTTCCTTTTGTATTGGCAACAGCTGGAACGAGAGAAAGCATAAGCAAAGAGGAAGGTTTTGAGCTGCTTCCGGAACCGGAGATGGTTCTCCTCAAGTTTCAGGGAGGCAGGAAGGTTGTTCCAGAGGGAGGCCCGTGCCGAAGAGAGATATCTATCACCAACTTGTTGCTTGGAGAAGCGACTGACCCTGAGGGAGTTGGAGGCGGATGAGCGAAGAGCTCGGGAAGGAAGATATTTAGGAAGAGAGAGTTGAAGGTATTTTGGCCCCAGCCTCCAGAAGGCTTTGTTGACCATGCATAGGGTTTTGAATTTAATCCTCGCAGCCACTGGGAGCCAGTGCAGAGATTTCAGTCCTGGAGAGATACGATCCCTGGGCTTGAGGCCAAGGACAAATCTCACAGTCCTGTTCTGGATAAGTTGCAGAGGGGGCAGTCAGGCAGATATAGATAGAGGCTGTTACAATAGTCCAACCTAGAGAGAACCAGGGCTCTGGAGACAGTGAGCTTCTGGGGGAAGGAGAGGAAAGGAAGAATACCTCTGAGGAGGTGCAGATGGTAGTGAGACTTCTTAGAGACATCAGAGATTTGAGGACAGAAGGAGAGTGTGGAGTCGAAGATGACCCCAAGGTTTTTTGCCTCGCAGGTGGGAGCAGGAAGAGGGCCAAGAGAGGCAGGCCAGAGAGCTGCAGGGAAGGAGGGAGTGGGTGTGCTGATGAGTAGAATCTCAGTCTTACTGGCATTAAGGCAGAGGTCATTGGCTGCACACCACTCCTGGATTGCAGACAGACAGTCACAGATGAGGGAAGGAGAAGAGGAGGCCAAGGGGAGCCTGAAAATGAGCCGGGTATCATCGGCATAGCACTGAAAATTGGGGCAGAGAGTGGCGATGTGGTGGGCAAGGAGTGCCAGGTATTGGTTGAACAGCCAGGGAGAGAGGTTAACTTAGATCCCTGGGGGACACCGCAGGTAGAGAAAAAGATAGAAAGGAAGGACCCAAGTTGGACATGGGAGGGTCGGTCGGAGAGGAAGGAAGTCAGCCATGCCAGAGCCTGACCAGTGATACCCAGGTTATCACAGAAGCGGTTGAGCAGGATGGCATGGTTGACAGTGTCAAAGGCAGAAGAGAGATCAAGCAAGATGTGCACGCAAGGGGTGTTGGAGTCGAGGTTGGAGAGCAGGTCTTCATGGATGTTCAGGAGAGCAGTTTCCGTGCTTCTGGCAGCTCTGAAGCCAGACTGATGGTCAGTGCAGGTGAGCTGTGATCATTAGGTAGCTAAGTGGCGCTCTGCGAGATTAGTTTCAGATTTAACTGGCGAGCAACATAACTGCAGCGCCCTAGGCTGTCTATGCACAATTTTTCTCACATAGTCTTCTTTGCATTCTGGGTCTTAAAGTAGGAAAAAGGAAAAACTGTAAGGACCAGAATGCAAATGTAACCATCCATGCATGGATATGCAACTCACGCCTCACATGGACCAACTTTCTCCCCATCTCTTTAGGAACCTTACATTTTGTACTACAATCATTGGTAGAATTGTATGATGACTTGACAGAAGTACATATCTAAACAGGTAATACACTAGACATACTAGCCCAAAACAGGTTTCTGCAACGTGTGACTCCCCAGAGGTTTTGGACTACAGCTCCCATGGTCCCTCGTCATAGACTGTGCTGGCTGGGGCTGATGGGACTTGTAGTCCAAACCCCCCTGGAAGGTCAAAGGTTGCAGACGTCTGGCCTAAACAATGTTAACCACTTCGGCAGGTGTCATAACTGGTGAACAATAAACATTCTCATTTTATGTGTGTTTTCTATCGTGGCTTCTAGATTCTTCGAATAAATTGGAGATTTGGTTCAAGCTATCTGTAGCCATTGTCTGGTACTCTATTCCACATTACAGCAGTGTCTATAAAACACAACGCATAAGAAGGCACTTTGCAGAGCGTAAAATGCAAAGGCATATTTCCACATGCACATGCAGTCATTGTATGCATGTTGCAGTTTGATCAAACACAGAAGTTGGAGTTGCAGGTAAAAGTACATATGGTGCTTTCCAATGCAAGTCAGGACAGACCCATGACAAGTACCTGCGCAATACTTCTGAACTATCTAAACTGAATCAGAGAGCTACTTGCAAAGAGCAGCAACTAATAATAAACAGATTATGCCTCCTTAAAATGATACGTCCCAAAGATTATCGAGCACACGGAAAGGGGAGATGTGTCTGCCATTTGCGAGGGTCTACATGGGGCTTGTGAAAAAGGATGTTTGATAGGAAAAAATAAGCTTCTTCAATTTGTGATGAATATTGTAAAGACTCTAAGCAAGTCAATCATAGTAGACGGTATAAGAGCTTCACACAAGAAGCTGCCAGAATAACCGTGGGCCCAGGAACAGCTAGATTTCTAGCCCAAAATGTGTGTGGGACTATTGACCGTACACAAAACACTTGCAGAGCAAAGCATAGCTGGCATTTCATACCCAATGCCCCATCGGAAAGGATGTTTAGGTATCTTGCAGATGTTTACACTGCCATCAAAAAGCCTAGGAACATCCATGGGGATGTTTTGGTTCAAACAGCGGAGGATGAGACAGTTATTGTTGGGCTTCTTCAGTGGGATTTGTGTGGAAAGTCTGAGGATGGCCATACTTAGTGATCCGGCTATCAGGCATGTTGTGGGAAATGACATTATGTATTATTAGAGACGGGTTGAAGCATTCCAGACAAATAGGGTAGCACATTTTGCAGGTGTCCTTATGATAAACCCACTGTATAATGAGCTCCCCCCTCTAGTTTGCATGCTACAGGCGACTTGCCACACGTTTTCAAACTCCTTAGTAGAACAACAGTGGCTTCGAATTCAAAGCCTGTATGACGGGCATCTTCCCTCTGTCCTTGGTCCTCTAATTGGGCATGCCCCGATGGTGGCGCTAGGAGGAGGAAACTGCAACGTTCCCATGCGCCGTCTCCAAAATCTGATCCATACACCAGGGGAGTTGCTAGGTCTGGAAAAGACCCGCGGCTAAGCTGATGTCGGAACTGTTGGGACTGGGGGCTAGCTAGCCTTTTGGCTGTAGCTCCTGAGATTCTATCCGGGGCTACAACCAAAAGATCAGGGGCTATAGCCCCCTTAGCCCCCCCCCACCCTAGCAACGCCCCTGCCTGACACAATTGCCCGTGTCAATTTCACTTACAGTGGCGAAATGGTCCACCATAATGGGGAGAACATCATTTGGAAGAGCAAGTTTTCATCCATAATGGGGAGAAAATGATTCATCGCTTAAAACTTCCTTCTAGGATCCTCAATCTTGGAGGGGGCATGTCCCACATGTACCACTTCCAGCTGGTGACTGATAACTGTGACGCCAACATGCATGGCCTACAACACGCTGACAGAGACAGAACCGATAGAAGGAACTGGGTAAGTGCTCGGCGGCTGCTGTTTCCCGGAGTAGCAGAATCCCTCCAAAAGATAAATGATGGACAAATGCAACCGCGGGAAAATCTAACTGGCACGGTTCACTTCCTGGAAATGATTGGGAAATCCCTTGACATGTTCTACTCCTTGACCGCTACTCTTACATGCTTCATACGTAGCACATGTCCTGAGCATCTGGAGATTATGGGTCAGTAAGACTGAAGGTCTTGTGCTTCAAGCACATTTTCAGACCAGAGAAAGTCATAAATAAATAACCTATGAAGAGGTTCTTCGTTCTCGCCATCGCTGTGCTTTAGTCACAAAAGCAAGGAGAGACTTTGTGCCAGATCAGGACATGTGTTGAGATCGAACCGGATCTGATGTTTGTGAAGAGAACTTCTCTGCAAATGGATAACTTGTTATGAACGAGCATAACTATAGCATTTGGGACATGTTCAGAAATGTGGGGGGGTACGAATATACTCCAAGAAATCTATTCAAATGAACATGGTCCAGATAAAGTAAAAAAAACATTGCAAGGGAGAACATATATGGCACAAAGGGTTTGTAGGTAATGCTGACTGTTCACCAGACCTTAAAGACTTCTCAAGTGGCTTACTTTTTTTCGAGGCATGGGAGGAACGTCTGTTAGGAGCGCAACAGTATCTAAGTGAAATTGGTATTAAACCAAATTCAAATGTCCAAACAGATCCTACACATATATAGTTCTTTCACCCACACCGAGTTGATGAACATGTCGCAGAGAAGGGCCTTTTAGATGGTACAGAAGACAACAGCGATGATTTCTCATTGAAGAGTAATTTCTCAAAACATCTCAGTGACATAAATACTAATGTGGACCTTGACCAAGGGCTTTGCGCGCACTTCGGGCACGCTGCGGAGGAATTGAACGATGCAGATCATTCGAATGGCATCATTTCCCATACCCTGTATGTGCCCGATGTTGGAAATATTCACACATCCACTGGAGTATTCATGTTCAATTCAAACCCAGAGGAATTGTCAACAGACCGATTGAAACAAGTAAAATGTGGCACGTATGTAGCCCCACTAAGCGCAATCTCAGAGTCAGGGACTGAGATGGGCCTTATTGATATGGATATTTTATTTGTATCGCGCTCGTACACAAGTGTTTCAGAGCGCGACAAGGCCAGGGAGGGGAACAGGAGAGAACAAAACAACGATCTTACTAGGCCCAGTGACATTGAGAACGCACAAGTGCAGGGGAGGGGGGGCCTCTTTGATGATGTTGCCTTGCATGTAAAAATAAAGTGGCAACACAATCACTGCAAATTAGCCAGAATTATTTAAATAAGGAATAAAGAGAAGGCTACTAGCGAATGCAAAAGACCAATTAATTTGGATCACGTTGACCAATTTACAAAAGTGCAACTCCTAGTGAATAATTAGAGCAGTCATGCTGATGGCTGTGCATACACGACCCAGAGTGAATTGGGCGACTTCCCAATACAAAGCGTCTTTATGAAGGCTTCACTTTCCTGTATGAATGGCAGGACGTTTAGGCCACACGAAAGTGACGACCAGCATCTCGACAACTTTAAGTGGAGATTGCAAGTCCATGCATGAAAAACACGCTTGAATGAAAATTGTAGAATGCTGCGATCGGAGACATGTTTTATTGCAGAACCCATGGACCCAAATGAAACTGACAGTGGTGCAGTGTGAAATGACACTAGGAGGTCAAAGAGAAGTAGAAAGGGGATTGTCTTTGAGGAAGTATAAACTGGCACGTGTCCAAGCTGTGATATTATTGAAATGTGCTTCGGTTTTAATTGTTAGCTGTGCCACTGTATGCATTCTCTTGTGTCGTATACTGTTTGGTTGATTTAGAAAATGACTAAATACTTGTTTATTCTTGAATAACCTTCATATGAAACCTTTGCATGTAATTCACGTTGCATGTATTCATAGTGCCAAATGCAAAGTTCTGTGCTAGCACCCAGCACTTTCTCAGCCAGGCAAAATCATCATAACCTGTAGAAACAGTTTTTATTGCATGAATTCTCACTTTAAAGCAGTTTATTAAATAAAATACATCTGAACCATTTTTGCAGTTTTTTGTATTCATCTGCAAGGCCAAGTCTATGGAAAACCAAAGGTGAACACACTTTTCAGTGAGACAAAACCAATACAATAAATAAGACTTTCTTAGGCAAAACATAAGTATATATGTTTAGCCAAAAGGACGTTATTGGGCCGAGGCGTCAAAACCTGGGCATTCCCGATCCCATCTAGAAGAACAAACCTACATATCGATATCACACTAAAGAAATTACAATTTCCATTAAAAGGAATCACAGGAAAGGAATCAAAGGAAAGGAAGCTTGGAGGCCTATTAGTAGGACCAATCTGTATATTACAAAGAAAAAGGAATCTTAAAGAGAAATGTGTGGCAATCTGCACTTTCACGCATAAGGGCGGCGTAACGGACGTTACCAGCTCCTTGTTTTCAGAAATAAGGGGGTTGGAGGGGTAAAATGAAGGTTCAAAAACAAGGAAAAGGGGTGTTTTCAGAAAATAGGGACGAGCATGGACTGAGAGCGCCACCACCGGGTTGGAGGTCGTCTCCGTCAACGACACAGACACTAGTTCGTTGAAGTGCCTTGTTTGTGGATTAGACGAGTCTCCAAGTCTCCCCGTATAGATGGTTGATTTTGGACTGCAGAGATTGCTGAACCCCTCTTTTGGGGCAAACACAACATTGGACCGGCGGAAGCTAACACGCATGGGGGAAGAATCGTGATCGTCTGAGCATGCCCCATACTTTTGTGTATTATGGTTGGAGTAGGGGAGTATCCAGCATGGCAAGATAGGAGGGGCGAGCCATGAAAAAAGTCCTGCTACTTCTCCCCCCAAATGCAGTGCGCACAATTCCATACGGTCTCATTCGTGCCCTAAAACCGCCCACCCCTGCCCCAAACTACTTTTTTGGTAACGTTAGTGGCAGATGGCCTTTAACACATAACAACAAAAAAAAAATTGCTGAAAAATTACATATGCAGGAAAGGCATCTATTAGAGCTCTGTCCAGGCGCTCTGGAGCAAAATACATGCAAACCTCCTCATTTGCATATTGATTGCACCAACAGAAGTGACTTCACAGAAAAGGACATTGCAAGGAGCATCATCAGTCTTTGAAACTTGGAGGCAGCATGGAAGCGACTTTAGAATCATTTGCCTTAGGTAAGCCAAATGGCAATTAACCTTGTGGTGCAAAGTACCTAAATTGCACTATTATTATATATGGAGGAACTCTATAGTCGTTAGGCTTTTTTATGATAGCATGATATATTAACTTAAGCTATGAAGTGACTCCCTTACAGGGCTGCAGATAAGACACAGCGCGATTAAATGATTTGCCCATATCATACTCTTTGGTTAAATGGTGAAACCGGGATGTAGACAATTTAAGCAACTGAGCTCAAGTTACCTGGCTCTGTTGATATAGATATATATTAAGGTTTTGCTTTTGGTTTTATTCTCCCCATCCTGCATGCAAGGTCACAAAAGCATCATGCAGATTCATGTGAGCCTAACAAATCCCCAATGGGTTTTGCACCCTTCTAACACCTGATCACTCCCTGCCATGCACATTTCTAAAGGGACAAAAGTCCCTGCTAATAGTACCCCCTCCCTCCCATCAGTGCTGAATGGATCCCATTGAAATGCTCTGTTGACACAGAGCAACGCGATAGCCCCTCTGCTGCCCTCAGGTCCTTGGGACATTGTCCTGCCAGCGGGACACCTCTCCCATTGGGCACCCTCATTGAGGTGAGGAACGGGAGAGATGTCCCGTTGATAAAAGTTCCGGCCTATCTCTCAAAAGAGTCTCTGGGCTGCCCCACCTGCTTGGGTACGCCACGGGGTTGGAGTAGATGCGGGAAGTGTTGACTCGTAGGTGGCATGCTCAGGAGTTTTAAAGAAGGTTGTGACTTTTGACTGTTTAAAACATTTCGATTTCGAAACAATGTCAGTGAGAGCAGTCACAATGAAGTGTGTCGATTCCATCAAGGTCAACGGTTCAAGTGCGTCTATTTGCTCCATCCCGCGAGTTTGCGTAGCATGTCAAGTTCGGTGCTCATGATAGGCTGGCTTCTCAAGGAGGCACCCATGGTAAGGAAGATAGATGCAGGCTCCTGTCTGCCAAGAGTTTGTTTGGTGGTAAAGGTCAAAGGAGGAAAGTCAAACGTGGGTTGCGCTCACTGCCAGCTGTTTGTAGGGAAGTAAAATAACTGAAGTGGTCGTATTTGGTGCAGTGGTGAAGTGGATACACGTGTCACTACGGTCTCTACAGTATTAGCAGGGTTTTTAGCAGAGAAAAAATATATAAGTGCCTTAACAGCCGCCGACAGCAAGACCAGGGGAACACAAGAACACTCAGCGCACTCCGCTGGATAAGCAGTCTTTGAAAATGTAGCGCCTCCCACTTCAGCACCACAAAAGGAAAGACTGCTCTTCTGCAGGCAGCACAGATTATTACACACAGACCAACGAGAGACAGCGTGCACCACGAGAACACTCAGCACACTCCCTTAAAATGCATCGATCGAAATACCATTTGTTAATTTCAGAGGTCCCTGTTGTGGGCTGCCTCCAGTCTCCGGGGCAGCCCACTGATGGTGTCGGGATCACCCGACACGAGAGGTGCACCGAGTAGTAGCCGGCGAACCTTGCGCAGGGGAGCACCCTACGGTGCCCGGTGTCACTGGGCGCAAGACTCACGGTGTGGGGGTGTCACCCCTAGTTTCCACAGCCACGGCTCCGAGGGCACTCGGCCCGCGGTACACAAGAGGCCACGTCCACGTGGCAGGCCCACAACCCAAGGAAATACAGACACGAGTTGCCACTTCCTGGGGCTCTGCTGCTCTGGCCTCGCAGCGCCAGCAGAGCCCTTTTTATTAAAGGAGCACGTGAGCGTCATGACACAGTCACGGCGCTCACGTTGACCAAACAACTAGACCCTCACACAACATCCCTCCTTTATTATAACCAAACAAAAATCAAACAAAACCCACCACAAACATTTGGTGCTTTCCAGTCCGTGCACCACCTAACCGCTACTCAAACTCAAACATTTTTGACAATGCAAAACAAACAGGTGTGTTCCAGTCCCCACACCACGGGGCCCTATGACGGGGTCCTCCAACTCAGAAAATCACGGGATCAAACTGGCCCCCGGCGCCGCTGCAGGACAAGAAGAATATATTCTCTTCGTGCTCCTCCCCCCATATCATACGGTGCTTCTCGGGGACTCTCCGCCACCTGGACCGCCGCCACCTTGGGGCTCTTTCTCCCCTTCACCTCACTCCCCCCTGATGCCCCTGCCATGCCGGCTGGGGCTGGAGCGAAACACACTCGTGCGAAGTGGTCTCCTTTCCTGCACCTTCCACAGATTTGTCCCATCGCCGGGCAGTCCTGCGGGTGTGGCAGATCCCACCCACACTGACGACATATTGTGGCATTGGGGTCTCTCTTCAGCCAGTCTCCCCTCCTCATCACCCTTCCTCCTGGCCACCTGCCGACAGCCGCCACCTCCTCAACCTTCACTCGCTGCGTGGTGACCTCCATCTTTAGGTGGTGTCTAGAGGAATCCATGGCTGAGGCCCGCACCTCCGCCAGTTCCTGGGCCCGGCCAAGCTCCAGTATTTCGATCGAGGGTCAGCGATGAGTCCTTCAGAACCTGCTTGCGCAGTTTGGTAGAGCTGCAGCCGTAGATGATCTGCGCTCTGACCTCGTCTTCCTCGAAGTTTCCCAGATCGCAGGACAGTGCAATGCCACGCAACTTGCGGTGGAATGCATCGAGGCTCTCCCCTTCTTCCTGCCTGGCACACCTCCTTCTGATCCATTCGTAGTCCCGGTTGACCATGGGTCTGAAGTACCCGTTCAGGGCCGTGATGGCAGCGCCTTAGGACCCATCTGCTGGCCTTAGTGTCTTAAACAACCTCTGAACAGCCAGTCCGGCGGAGTACAGGAGCGTCAGGCGCTTAGTTGCATCCTTGATCTCCACCGCAGTGAAGTATAGCTCCAGGTTCTCCACCCAGGCCGCCCACCGGGACCCCAGACTTGCAGGCGCCCCCAGGATATCAAAATGGGGTATTGGTGCCAGCTGACCCCGACATACTCCCTCGTTGTCCGACATGCTGACAGCCGCTGGGAATGCCGAATGCAGTCACCGGTGCTGATAGGTGCCCACCATTCTTCCTGCCCAGGGGCGCAACCTCTAGGGCCTGAGCAGTCACAGCTCGCGGGGTTGATATGACACCCCTTCTTCAGGCAGTCTTTACATCCATATTATTCAGGCCCGGATGTTGATGGGCCCACATGCAGTGTGGCCCAGCCCCGGCTCCTCAACCCCACAGCCCGGTTCTCCCCTGTCTCTAGGGACACTACAGGCTGTGTGTCTGTATAGGCCACGCCCCTTATTTTGTTTATGGGGCAGTGGTCGTGGGGTGCACGCCACCCTTTCCTTATACTAAACTATGGGCAAGGTGAATAGCTGCCCCTCATCCGACCCATGTTCAGCGGGTGTTCTCCCCGCTCCGACGAGATGTGCAAGCGAGCAGCAGGCCGGAGCTCAGGGCCCCGCCCCTTTCCTTTGTGTGTCGGCTGGGGCCATGCTCCTCTTCGTTCTCGGCCCGACTGCCAGGCCCGCTGGAGCCACACCCCCTCTCTTTGTCTCCGGTGCGATGGGGGCAGAGCAGGGCCGGTTCAATCACTGCCGCGGCCCAGGGTGGGCCAGGGAAGACTCTCACTTTCCCCTTTTCGCCGCAGTCGCAGCGCTTGACACCGCTGCACAGCCTCTCCTCCAGCAGCCGACGCCGCACTGCACCGGAGGACTGGCCCCGCCCCTCTTCTTTGTTCTGGGGCGGGCGTGCACCTCTGCACGGCCTCAAGGCGCGTGGTTTCAACCAGGAGGGCCCAGGAATCCGATCCTCGTCGCCAGTGTTGTGGGCTGCCTCCGGTCTCTGGGGAAGCCCACCGATGGTGTCGGGATCACCCGACACGAGAGGTGTGCCGGGTAGCAGCCGGCGAAACTTGCGCAGGGGAGCACCCTACGGCGCCCGGTGTCACCCGGCGCAAGACTCACGGTGTGGGGGTGTCACCCCCAGTTACCACAGCCGCGGCTCCGAGGGCACTCGGGCCGTGGTACACAAGAGGCCACGTAAATATGGCAGGCCCACAACCCAAGGAAACACAAACACGAGTTGCCACTTCGTGGGGCTCTGCTGCTCTGCCCTCGCAGCGCCAGCAGAGCCCCTTTTATTAAAGGAGCACGTGAGCGTCATGACACAGTGACGGCGCTCACGTTGAGCAAACAACTAGACCCCCACACAACAGTCCCCCACCCTCCCCATTCTCATCTTCTGTGGGGAGTGAGGTTGTCTTTCTATTCGGGGACCTTAGGAGCTGGTTTCTCTCTTAGTTGTCTAGAGGAGGTATGCGTTTATGTGTTAGGATGTCCATAACCATATCAGGGCTTTTCTTATGGGGGTGGTGGCTTTCTTTGTGCTCAGACAGGGGCGTCACTCAGGAAGTAAGGAGGGGCAAACTGCCCCGGGCCTCATGCTTGCCGGGTGCCTGGCGGCACCCTCTCCTGAGTAGAGGGTATTTTTAATGCAATTTATTATTTCAGCAGCTGCACGTCATATAATAGGATTTTGGGCCAGGGGTTTGAGCTCTGTGCACACCACGCTATCTGCAAAGCAACCGCCGCAGGGACCGTTGACTGACGGTTACAATTGTAACATTTAGCAGAGTTCAAGCACTGAGCAGCACGAGCCGAGGTACCATCCCTTGCTGCAAAACCCCACCCGCCATTTCAGGGCGAAGATTCTTTTCGACCCCTTCCTCAGACCTGAGTGGATCCTGTATGGAAGAGCGGGATTCGGGCATCAGGCAGTGGCAAGAGTGGTGAGGCCAGGGCTGCGGTAATTTATTTTTATTTATTTTATTTATTTATTTAACATTTATAAAGCGCTCACACAGCCCGTAGGCATCGAGGCGCTGTTACAGAGATTGTTTGTTTTTTTTTTTTCTTAGTTGCGTAATTGTGTTTTTTTTTTGTCTTAGTTGCGTATTTATAACGCGCTTAAACACCCAGAGGTTTTTAAGCGCGGTCCCGGGGATCGAACCTGTTGTTGCTTTGTGTCGTCTTGCTTCCAAGACGCGCACGCTGCCGCTGAGCTATCCTCCCGGGTAATGGAGTGGGAGGGAGAGGCAGTGGCAGATTTAAGGCACAGGGCCCTGTGAGGAGCACCTGACACAGGGCCCTAGCCGGGCGGGTCATGGGGGCAGAGCTTTGGGTGGGCGGAGTTACGTGTGGCCACAAGAGAATGGGTAATGGGAAAGAGGGGCGAGAGAGACAGAGGTGCAAGGGAGAAGTGAGATGAACGAATGAGAAAGACGAATGAGAAAGAAATATAAGGAAAGACAGGGAGGCTGGGAGAGGGAGTGAGAAAGATTATATAAAGTGAGTAAAGAGAAAGAAAAATGGAACATAGGATGGAAGAGGAAGTCGTGGGTAAAGGGGAAGGGCAATGGGGCGAGAGAAGAACACAGGTCAGAGGATGGTAGAGAAACAGATGAAGAACGAGATGGAAGGGAAGGGAGAAGAAGACGGGAAGGACGAGAAAGGTAGAGAAACACACGCAGATAGAGAGACACAGAGGTAACGAGGTGGGCCCCTGATGTTTGCTGCAGGGGAGGGGAGCCGGGCAGCTGCTATACGCACTGCTGCAGTCCATGAATTCCCCTCTCAGCCGAGCCCCGAGCTTCTGACTCCCCGGGCCAGGGGCGGTCCCTGTCCTCCTGGGGCATTCTCTGGGGCAGTCCCCACCTGCAGGGCGCGCATCAGTGCAGGCGGCATTGCACGGGGCCGCAGCCTGTGTTCACTCCATCCATCCAAAGGCGGGCATTTCCCTTCACTGGTGCAGGTCCTGATGGGGGAGTGGGATGGAGTGAGGCTTTCTCATTCATGACTGTCCCCAGCTCAGGGGGTTTTTCACAAGAAAAGCCCACCAAGAAATTGAGTCCCCTTCACGGCTTCGGACTATAGTGTAGCGCCTAGGGAAGGAAACCGCAGCGCCAGCGAATAAGACAATAAACTTGGCCCATACTTGGTGCCCTGCCTCCAACACAGACAACATATAACTCATACCTGGTGGCCTGCCTCCCCATCCCCCCCATAACAAACGCACACCCTAAATAGTCCTGCTGCTCTTTCACAATTTTAGGCTAAACTTTTAACGCTGTGAAGAAGGGCAGAACAAACGCACACACGACTCAACTCGGACTGGAGTGATGTCACGACAGAAAGGGCCTTGTGCTGTGTGGAAGGGGCGGGTGCTGGGACAGGGGCCCCGTTGCCATTTGTCTGCCTGGCGACCGTTAGATCCGCCTCTGGGGAGAGGCTAAGGAAAGCTTCTGGCACACACCAGGGAGCCTTTGGTGGCATGCTAGGGGAGGCTGTAAGCCACATTAAAAAGCCAATCATCTGATTACTGAAGTCGGGGGGAAGGGGGGCGAAAGATGGGTTAAACACGTGAAGGGACATATCTGCCGCTGGGTGACATCGCGATTGCATCTCGGGCACAACTGTAAAGAGGAGAAATTGCAAGACCACAGGATGCCTTCTTATATGCCATGACCCCACTACTGATGCCGTGGGCCAGACCGAGCTGTTAAGCCAACATCCCTTCACATCCTGGGACTTGTAGTTTTGTCTGTGTCCCATGATTAACATGGGCTTCTAAATTTCTGCGGGGGGCCCAAACCCCAACATTCAGAAGAATCCTTCTCTCCCTCCACGCTTTCAGGAGTCTAGACTCCATGAACACGGATGGAGGGCTACCAGGGAAACCAGGCCCGGCCAAAAGAACAGCGTGTGGCACGGGCCCAATGAAACTCGAGGGGTGCCATGCCAGGAGGGAGTAGTTCATCCAGTCCTGTTGTTGGTGGCATTCTGACACTTGTCGCGTGCTTGACCCTTCATAAAGCAGAAGTACATGTGTCAGAAAGCAAATGAAAAAGAAAATCGGCCACTGGCAAAAAGGAGCTTCTTACAACTGTTTATTAAAAACTGTGCCTTGGAGGTTATTTTTATGAGGAATGTCGAAGCATTAGTGATTGTCAAGGCACCCATCACGGTTGTGGTGTGTGACCCTCCCAAGTGTATTGCTCTTTTAAGATAGGCAGTGTTATGTGTGACCCTCCCAAGTGTATTGCTCTTTTAAGATAGGCAGTGTTATGTGTGGCCCTTCCCAGTGTATTGCCCTTTTGAGATAGGCAGTGTTATGTGTGGCCCTTCCCAGTGTATTGCCCTTTTGAGATAGGCAGTGTTATGTGTGGCCCTTCCCAGTGTATTGCCCTTTTGAGATAGGCAGTGTTATGTGTGGCCCTTCCCAGTGTATTGCCCTTTTGAGATAGGCAGTGTTATGTGTGGCCCTTCCCAGTGTATTGCTCTTTTAAGATAGGCAGTGTTATGTGTGGCCCTTCCCAGTGTATTGCCCTTTTGAGATGGGCAGTGTTATGTGTGGCCCTTCCCAGTTTATTGCCCTTTTGAGATAGGCAGTGTTATGTGTGGCCCTTCCCAGTTTATTGCCCTTTTGAGATGGGCAGTGTTATGTGTGGCCCTTCCCAGTGTATTGCCCTTTTAAGATAGGCAGTGTTATGTGTGGCCCTTCCCAGTGTATTGCTCTTTTAAGATAGGCAGTGTTATGTGTGGCCCTTCCCAGTGTATTGCCCTTTTGAGATGGGCAGTGTTATGTGTGGCCCTTCCCAGTGTATTGCCCTTTTAAGATAGGCAGTGTTATGTGTGGCCCTTCCCAGTGTATTGCTCTTTTAAGATAGGCAGTGTTATGTGTGGCCCTTCCCAGTGTATTGCCCTTTTGAGATGGGCAGTGTTATGTGTGGCCCTTCCCAGTGTATTGCCCTTTTGAGATGGGCAGTGTTATGTGTGGCCCTTCCCAGTGTATTGCCCTTTTGAGATGGGCAGTGTTATGTGTGGCCCTTCCCAGTGTATTGCTCTTTTAAGATAGGCAGTGTTATGTGTGGCCCTTCCCAGTGTATTGCTCTTTTAAGATAGGCAGTGTTATGTGTGGCCCTTCCCAGTGTATTGCCCTTTTGAGATGGGCAGTGTTATGTGTGGCCCTTCCCAGTGTATTGCCCTTTTGAGATGGGCAGTGTTATGTGTGGCCCTTCCCAGTGTATTGCCCTTTTGAGATGGGCAGTGTTATGTGTGGCCCTTCCCAGTGTATTGCCCTTTTGAGATGGGCAGTGTTATGTGTGGCCCTTCCCAGTGTATTGCTCTTTTAAGATAGGCAGTGTTATGTGTGGCCCTTCCCAGTGTATTGCCCTTTTGAGATGGGCAGTGTTATGTGTGGCCCTTCCCAGTGTATTGCCCTTTTGAGATGGGCAGTGTTATGTGTGGCCCTTCCCAGTGTATTGCCCTTTTGAGATGGGCAGTGTTATGTGTGGCCCTTCCCAGTGTATTGCTCTTTTAAGATAGGCAGTGTTATGTGTGGCCCTTCCCAGTGTATTGCTCTTTTAAGATAGGCAGTGTTATGTGTGGCCCTTCCCAGTGTATTGCCCTTTTGAGATGGGCAGTGTTATGTGTGGCCCTTCCCAGTGTATTGCCCTTTTGAGATGGGCAGTGTTATGTGTGGCCCTTCCCAGTGTATTGCCCTTTTGAGATGGGCAGTGTTATGTGTGGCCCTTCCCAGTGTATTGCCCTTTTGAGATGGGCAGTGTTATGTGTGGCCCTTCCCAGTGTATTGCTCTTTTAAGATAGGCAGTGTTATGTGTGGCCCTTCCCAGTGTATTGCCCTTTTGAGATGGGGCATGACTGTCATCGCCTGAGTTGATAAAAGGAGCAGCTGCAGGCACATGCGGCAGAACGGCTGCAGACTCCAAGAGTGTCCGTGTCTCATTTAGTCCTGCAGGCCCACACCGTGTGAGCATGGGCCTGCAGGCCTGGTGCCTTGGGGCCCTCTTGCCAGTATGGCGGCCAGGGTCTGCACATGCTGGGTATGGTCCACCCTGGCAACCCTCGGAGGCACTGGGCCTCCAGCTAAGGTGCTGAGGTCCATAGCACCACTGGGGCCAGCTTGATGCCAATAGCTGGCCCCATAACAATGGCAACGAGGAATGATTCCTGCAATGTGGTGCGGCCACCCACCTGCCTGTTGTGTCCTGTTGAAAATGAAGGGGGGCAGAAGCTGTGCGGCCGTCGCTGCCACCCCCACCCTGCAGTGACATATACCCCGCCTTGAGAAGGAGGGAGCCTGCTGCCCAAGCAGTATCCTCCGCGGGAAGGATAGGAGAGATGAGGCATCCATCGCCGACAGAAAAAGAGAGAATGCAGCATCCATCGCCATTAGAAAAGAAGGCAAATACTCATCCACCCAATGGCAGACCGCCCCTGGCGACGGCCCTCTGCGAAGAGAGTGCTCGTGCAGCCGGGGAGAGGGGTTGCCTGCAGCCCTGCGGCATCGCCAATCAAGCAGTTTGCTTGCTCCCAATCCCGGGAAAGAAAGAAGTAGGTGAGTGCTCCCGCCGGCGGCAGCGCCATCCTGCATCATGCTGTGCCGCCAGAGCCCCCACTGACAGGGCTGGACTGGGGACCAAAAGAGGCCCTGGAAATAATGTACAAAGTGGCCCCTTATGACACATTTTCAGCAAGCCCAACCCTTTTCCTATGGGAACATTTGGAAATACCACACAAAAGAGGCCCAAGGTGCAGAGGCCCACTGGGAAATCTCCAGAGTTCCCTATAGGCCAGTCCACCCCTGCCCACTCAGATACTGGGCCGGCGGTAAACTTTATGTGCTGCTGTCATCAGAGCTAACAGTTTGGCTGTAAAACAGCGTTCCTGGGCTGGGCGGTGAAGACATGGAAATGCTCCATGTTGGGAGCTGCAAGAAGAGATAAGTAGGATGCCCGTGATCACAGGTACTGCTGTGCCGGCGGCCCTGACACATACCCGGGCCGCCCAGCAGCTCCATGTCAAAGCTGTAAAAGTAACAACATATGGCCCCACAGTGATCCAGGGCCCCACCGGCAGTGAATGAATGCAGCAGCTCCATGTCAAAGCTGTAAAAGTAACAACATATGGCCCCACAGTGATCCAGGGCCCCACCTGCAGTGAATGAATGCAGCAGCTCCATGTCAAAGCTGTAAAAGTAACAACATATGGCCCCACAGCGATCCAGGGCCCCACCGGCAGTGAATGAATGCAGCAGCTCCATGTCAAAGCTGTAAAAGTAACAACATATGGCCCCACAGCGATCCAGGGCCCCACCGGCAGTGAATGAATGCAGCAGCTCCATGTCAAAGCTGTAAAAGTAACAACATATGGCCCCACAGCGATCCAGGGCCCCACCGGCAGTGAATGAATGCAGCAGCTCCATGTCAAAGCTGTAAAAGTAACAACATATGGCCCCACAGCGATCCAGGGCCCCACCTGCAGTGAATGAATGCAGCAGCTCCATGTCAAAGCTGTAAAAGTAACAACATATGGCCCCACAGCGATCCAGGGCCCCACCGGCAGTGAATGAATGCAGCAGCTCCATGTCAAAGCTGTAAAAGTAACAACATATGGCCCCACAGCGATCCAGGGCCCCACCGGCAGTGAATGAATGCAGCAGCTCCATGTCAAAGCTGTGAAAGTAACAACATATGGCCCCACAGCGATCCAGGGCCCCACCGGCAGTGAATGAATGCAGCAGCTCCATGTCAAAGCTGTAAAAGTAACAACATATGGCCCCACAGCGATCCAGGGCCCCACCGGCAGTGAATGAATGCAGCAGCTCCATGTCAAAGCTGTGAAAGTAACAACATATGGCCCCACAGCGATCCAGGGCCCCACCTGCAGTGAATGATTGCAGCAGCTCCATGTCGATGGTGTGAAAGTAACAACATATGGCCCCACAGCGATCCAGGGCCCCACCTGCAGTGAATGATTGCAGCAGCTCCATGTCAAAGCTGTAAAAGTAACAACATATGGCCCCACAGCGATCCAGGGCCCCACCTGCAGTGAATGATTGTAGCAGCTCCATGTCGATGGTGTGAAAGTAACAACATATGGCCCCACAGCGATCCAGGGCCCCACCTGCAGTGAATGATTGCAGCAGCTCCATGTCGACGCTGTAAAAGTAACAACATATGGCCCCTCAGTGATCCAGGGCTCCACCGGCAGTGAATGAATGCAGCAGCCCCATGTCAAAGCTGTAAAAGTAACAACATATGGCCCCACAGTGATCCAGGGCCCCACCGGCAGTGAATGAATGCAGCAGCCCCATGTCAAAGCTGTAAAAGTAACAACATATGGCCCCACAGCGATCCAGGGCCCCACCGGCAGTGAATGAATGCAGCAGCTCCATGTCAAAGCTGTGAAAGTAACAACATATGGCCCCACAGCGATCCAGGGCCCCACCGGCAGTGAATGAATGCAGCAGCTCCATGTCAAAGCTGTAAAAGTAACAACATATGGCCCCACAGCGATCCAGGGCCCCACCGGCAGTGAATGAATGCAGCAGCCCCATGTCAAAGCTGTAAAACTAACGACATATGGCCCCACAGCGATCCAGGGCCCCACCGGCAGTGAATGAATGCAGCAGCTCCATGTCAAATCTGTGAAAGTAACAACATATGGCCCCACAGCGATCCAGGGCCCCACCTGCTGTGAATGATTGCAGCAGCTCCATGTCGATGGTGTGAAAGTAACAACATATGGCCCCACAGCGATCCAGGGCCCCACCTGCAGTGAATGATTGCAGCAGCTCCATGTCAAAGCTGTAAAAGTAACAACATATGGCCCCACAGCGATCCAGGGCCCCACCGGCAGTGAATGAATGCAGCAGCTCCATGTCAAAGCTGTAAAAGTAACAACATATGGCCCCTCAGCGATCCAGGGCTCCACCGGCAGTGAATGATTGCAGCAGCTCCATGTCGACGCTGTAAAAGTAACAACATATGGCCCCTCAGTGATCCAGGGCTCCACCGGCAGTGAATGATTGCAGCAGCTCCATGTCGACGCTGTAAAAGTAACAACATACGGCCCCACAGTGATCCAGGGCTCCACCGGCAGTGAATGATTGCAGCAGCTCCATGTCGACGCTGTAAAAGTAACAACATACGGCCCCACAGTGATTCAGGGCCCCACCGGCAGTGAATGAATGTAGCAGCTCCATGTCAAAGCTGTAAAAGTAACAACATATGGCCCCTCAGTGATCCAGGGCCTGCCTCCCTAAAACTTGAGGAGAACCATCTCCGGTTCCCGGAAGTGCCTCAAAACCCTCCTCTTTGCTTCTGCTTTCTCTCCCTCTCTCCCCTGCTAAATCACTGAAATTGTACTAAATCAGCAACTGGGCCACTCACCAATCTCGGTCCTTGGCCCAGCCACTCTCCCCTGCACTGCCTTCCCGGCAACCCCTGCACTGCGGGACTGTCTCTGTATCGCTACAGCCCCCCTGCCCAGCACTTGTCTGCACTTATCTTGCACTTGCCACCAGCTGGCCCTTATTATTTATCTTGTTAGTTACTAACCGTGTACTGCACTTTCCCCCCTCCCTTTCCCCCTTGCACTTTTCCCATCCCCTTACCTTGCACTTGCGCGATCTGAATGACACCTAGCCTAGTAGGATCGTTGTCTGTCTCCCTTTGTCCCACCCTCCCTGCCTCGTCGCGCCTTGAAACACTTGTGTATAGGCGCGTTACAAATGCCATATCATATAATATCATATCAGCAGTGAATGAATGCAGCAGCTCCATGTCGATGGTGTGAAAGTAACAACATATGGCCCCACAGCGATCCAGGGCCCCACCTGCAGTGAATGAATGCAGCAGCTCCATGTCAAAGCTGTAAAAGTAACAACATATGGCCCCACAGCGATCCAGGGCCCCACCGGCAGTGAATGAATGCAGCAGCTCCATGTCAAAGCTGTAAAAGTAACAACATATGGCCCCACAGTGATCCAGGGCCCCACCGGCAGTGAATGAATGCAGCAACTCCATGTCAAAGCTGTAAAAGTAACAACATACGGCCCCACAGTGATCCAGGGCCCCACCGGCAGTGAATGAATGCAGCAGCTCCATGTCAAAGCTGTAAAAGTAACAACATATGGCCCCACAGCGATCCAGGGCCCCAACGGCAGTGAATGAATGCAGCAGCTCCATGTCCATGGAGTGAAAGTAACAACATGTGGCCCCAAAGTGATCCAGGGCCACACCGACAGTGAATGAATGCAGCAGCTCCATGTCGATGCTGTAAAAGTAACAACATATGGCCCCACAGTGATCCAGGGCCACACCGGCAGTGAATGAATGCAGCAGCTCCATGTCGATGCTGTAAAAGTAACAACATATGGCCCCACAGTGATCCAGGGCCGCATCAGCAGTGAAAGTGAAGGCGCTCGGTGTCAGAGATTGAAAGGTGCCCCCTACAGATCCCGGGCGAGCTGGGCGGTGAATTCTAATATGCTCCATGTCGGTGAGATAAGTAGGCTCTCTGGCAATCCCAGGCTGCGTGTGCGTCGATAAGTCAATAAGTCGGGCATGCACATCAAACAGAGTGAGCCCGGGCTGCAAGGGTGAGCATCGCAAGAGTGCTCTGGTGTCGGTGCTCAGAGAATAAGGGCCCGCTGCTTAGTAAAGATCCCGAGCCCAAATGGTGGTGAAAAGTGAAGCGCTCCATGCCAGCGCTATGAATACCAAAATTACAAACAGGCCTTGTAGGATCCCGGGCCTCTGGCGGTGAGAACAACGAAGTGCTCCATGTGGGCGCACGAACAACGAAGTGCTCCATGTGGACGCACGCAAGTAAAGACAAATAGCCCTCTGAAGATCCGGGAGGGGGGGAATATGAGGTGAATGTCTGCTCTGAAAAGAAAACAAAAGGAAGGAGGAGGTGCACACATTTTGTTTGCAGTGTTGTGTAGAGGACACATGACATGTTAGCAGCTGACTGTGAAGAGGCAATGGAGACACGTGAAGCAACACGGACTATGCCCCCAATCAGACATCATACAAGAAACACAAACAGTGCAAAGTTCAGTTGGCTCGCAGGGGCAGGATTCTAAAATATTTGGTGACATGTATCATTCAAAAGACCATGGGGCCTCATTACACGGTAGGCGGTAAGGGATTACCGGCACCGGTCCTACGAGGTCCCTTAGTGGGTCTCTTCCCTAACGCCTGGTTTGACCAGGCGTTATGGAAGGGACCCGTTGAGGGACTTCAGAGCTAATAACGGGCCCGCTAATAGCAGGCCCGTTATTAGCTCCATCCCCATTCCCATTTGAGCCCAATGTGGGCTCAAATGGGAATGGGGAATGGTTCCCGGAATGGGGACTTACCGGGTCCTCCAAGGTTGGAATGATCCGGTAAGTCCCTAATCCGGGTACACGGACCCGGAATGCGGTAAGGGGGTAGCCATGGCGCTAATAGCGCCATGGCTACCGCCTATCGTGAAATGAGGCCACATGCGTGTTAAAAAGACGCATACTCGATACATCATCCCTTCCCATGTGTCATGTTTCAATATTATGGGTACAACCTGTAGAGGAGGTCCCAAATATGGCCTGCACTCCAGCTACCCATGTCGAAATGCCAGAAGCATACTCGCCAAGATATGTGACATATTAGGAGCAAATGATCCAACAGAGAGCCACGGTGGGGCTCTGTCCAGTACCCATCAGAGGGACATGTATACCTATTGAAGCGCCAATAACCAGACAACCGTGGGCTGCAAGGTACCCACTGAGACAACCATGCCAGCAGCTGATACGAAATGAGGATTACTTACAAACAGTCCCTGAAGAGACCCAGAGAGCCTTAATGGAGGGCAGATGGTGACAACAAATGAACACAAACAACAAACGAAAAACTGACACACAAGGACTAAAAACAAAGAGTAACGATGTCATGGACATATAAGAAGAAACGATGTTAGCAAATAGAAACGTAACCATGAAATAAGATGAAAATATGCGACTAACTGAATGCATGCAAATAGGCTTGGAATGCAAGAAGCAAAGAAAAACGGTACTGCTTGCAATGCTTAGTAGAAGAATAGGGCGGCATGCGCCAAGTATATATCTACCTCAATGAAGCACGCTATACAAGTGCGACTCCATTTTGTAAAAGCAGAATTAAGCCCAGGCTGCAAGGGACTAACAAGGCCAAGATTCATATTCCAGCCAAAACCGAAGGAAAGAGCGGAATCGAAACTCAGTAAGAAGCAGCTCAATGCCTGGGAATTCGAGGTCAACCTAAGGAAGGGAGGAGAGCAGCAACCGCGGAGAATCGAAACTTCAGAGCATACCAGCCAGCCTGTGAGGGTCGAGATAAGGAGGCCCCAGACAGGTGGCGAGGCTATGGAAGAATCAAATACACGAATAAGAGAGAAAATTAAGCAGATTCACGGTGAACAGACACGTGACCAGCCAAGGGCAAAGAAGTACCAACATCTGATGTCACCCAGAACCTGAGGATGCCATAACTTTTCCTAATAAAAACCACAGTTTCGAGGCCATCCCTGGCCAACTAATTGACACATAGCCCTAAAACACTGATTGATGGAGGGGAGGCAGGGTGAATCGTGGGGCACTCCGCATCTGGGTGCCCATTCTGCATGCTGCTAATTAAAGTGGAGATTTATGCCTAGGGGTGTAACCCACCCAATCACAATGGACCAAGTAATCTAGGGTTTTATAGCTGGTAGAACCAATAAGTTGTCGTAGTTGTAGTGACGTCTATCACAAGTGATGTAGTGGGATGGGCATAGACGTCCACCCGATAAGAGCTATCCAATCCGCATGCTCTGTTACCATATCCAGATATAGCACCTATACTTAAGTTACCTTTCCGACCAATAGAATTGCATGACAAACTTATGAGTTTTGCACGTCAACCGATGATGAATTTTGCCCATAAAAGTTGCTGTCTGAATGAAGAATTTGGGAGTTGAAGCGAGACAGGCGATCGCATCATTGATGATTACCCTTTGTTTCCCCGTTTTTTGTACTTGTCATTAAACGGACTTCCCTTTGCCAAACTATTGAGTTGTCCTTATTGCAGTGTGTTTGAGTAAGTGAATCCTGCACCCCCATTCCTCACATGGTGCAGCTATCTTGTTTTACAGGTTCTAGAGGGTGAGCTCTGACCTATAGGCCCGTCAGAGGATGCTCCGCCCTCCTGTACAAACCTCTTCCGATGATGTGACGAGTGCACTAAAATGAGAGGTCCGGTCCCCTGCAGTGTGGAGGACATTTCTTTGGAAAGGAGCGGTGATGCCATGCTGTGTGCTCTGGGAGCAGAGCTGATGAATAGAAAGAGAAAGGCAAAGTGGAAAAGGGAAGTACGGCATACAAGCTCCATGGAAAGAGTTCCCAGAAAGAACAGCACCCCTGCTTGAGGGAGGTAAATGAATGGAGTGGCCCCAACACCCTGCCACTAGTGTCACCCTGCCGGCCCTACCATCTATGGACCTGGCCGATGTGGCCTCGGGTGCGGGTTTGTGCCAGCCCCTGAACTGGGACACCTACTGCCCATTTATCCTGCCAGAAAGGAAGGAAGGTAGGACTGGCCAGGACTGCTGCCCCATCAACAGCAGGCACTCCTGCCAGAGGGAGGAGAAGAGGTGGCCCAGACATCCTGCCACATTGGTTGGGGGAAAAGGAATGAAGGAGCAGTGGCCCCTACCCGGAGAAGTATAGAAAGTGGCCCAGACACCCTATCAGCTGCGTCCGGCCACCCAAGGTCTCGCTGCCTGACACCCGCCACCAAGAAACAGAGTTACAAGGAAGAGAGGATTGCAGCTCTGCATGAGTGCTTGTGTGCCCTCCTGTGCTGCCACAGTAAAGAGGCACTCCTGCCTGGGCGAGTGTGGCCAAGAAGAGGGGGTGAGTAACATGGGTCACCCCATGCCCTGTCAACATCATGTGGTGCAGCCTAGATGCCCTGTACCCGTGTCTCGCTGCCTGCCCCAACATCAAGGGACTAAGCCGATGTGGCCCCTGATGATCCCAGGTGTGGCTTTGCCGACCTTTGAACTGTGCAATCAATTGAACTTGACCCGTGGTAGTGACTATCCTGAACGGACACTGATGCAAAGTGAACTAGTCTCCTACAGTCCTACAAGTCCTCAAAGAACACTCACTAAACATGTGTTTAGATACTGCGAGCCTGCATGCAAATTATATGTTTTAAGTGGTCCCAGTTAAATGGATGCAAAGCTGTGCTCCCGTAGTGTGTAGGCATGCTCTAAATGGTGCCAGCAATGGCGTAATTCAGTGGTGGGTGTTCCACTTACCACAGGTTAAAAAAGGGTCTTGTGAAATGTGGTAGAACTGCCAACATACGACCAGCAGTTCGCCAACCCCAACTTTAACCCCTGAATATGTGTGGAGTGTTCGATATGTGTCATTTGTCTGCAACTACCTGAGTGCCTATGTGTATATCATGGGTCTATCCCATGGTTGGTCTATTGGTCTATCCCATGTTTTTTTTTGTAATGCAAGCTCCTGGGCTGTGGCCAGCACCATGTGGCTCTTTACTTCTGGGGTGGCTGGCTTTCTTGTTCAGGCCCCTTAAAAAAAGAAGAAAAATAAGAACAGGAGTGCCACAAGTCTAACACTTTCATCACTGACCCTAAATAAGAAAGACTAGGAATACCAAATAATGTGTCTTTCTGGAATTCTATACAATAATTTCTAGGCTCATCAAATGTTTATTTCAGGCACACTTCAGGGGGTGAGTCACTGATTTAGTCTGTTCTAAAACGCCTCACTCAGTCTTTCATCCTTCTGAGGTCGATAAATGAGTACCAACACAGGTTGGGTGATATTGGGTGTATATTTTTTCTATATAAAGCGCTTAAGCGTAAGTGCTATATAATAACACATCATTATCATTTGGTCATGGACGTCTGCTTGCATACACAGTAATTTGGTAATATGGGCCCACACACACTGATCTTAATGATACATATGGCGATCCATTCTTGTATGTAAGGTACATCACATAGTGATATCTTAACTATATTTTTCGTATTGTACAATGCTATGTGATGCCACTTCATGTTTTGACAACGGGTGAAATGTCGTGTTCCATTGCTACCAGCGATATCACTTCGGGGCGGGGTCAAATGACATTACTTCCTGTGATGTCATCAGGGGGTCAAGGGTCGTGTGATATCACTTCCGCTACCCTTGGCATTTTGGTGAAATGACGTCCCTGATTGTGTGTACATTAACGTTGCTAGTGCGTAGTTTGGGAAATCCACAACAAAAATCGCCACGAAGCAAACCTAATTTATTTTGACTTTTTAGCAGCCATATTGGTATGTTTTCTTTTTAGGGGGGGTGAATAGGTTTAAGATTCTATCACAAAACCACTCACTAAAATGTTACAGTTACAGCACAAGGATGCCAACAGCGATAACACACAGAACAGAAGGGTGGGTGCCCTGACTGTAACCGCGCCATGCTTCCCTCGAGTACTGCCTCACTGTCACACTGGGAAGCACAGCATTCAGGAAAATAATGTGTATGAGAACACACCTCCTTTTCTTTCCAAAACATTAACCACATGAAAGAATACTCTAGTCCCTACCCACTTGCCTCAAACCATGTCTGGCATGGCCACCTGGCTTCCAGGGAGGCAACGAGTGTATTGCCACTGTGGACCACACAACGGATCTATGTTTGGAAACAAAACAACCAGGGGTAATGCCAATAGTTTGGGCTTTTATGCCACTTCTCCCTTTTTGTACTCTAATGCAATAGTTGCTCTTCTAGGTAACGGCATTAACTGCCCGTGATGGTAGGTGGCGGTGTAAAATGATGCGAGTATCTGAGTATCTAATATCAGTTCCCGACAAATGCCTAAAACTGTTAGCTTTGCCAATGCTTGTTTTTAACAGGACTTGAGTGAAGGGCACGCAGAGAAGGCAGACCTGATTCCTTATTGGCTAATGGTTCCACATGACGAATCTATCTGTAACATGTGGGTCACAAGTTCAAATCCGTGTGGACCCTCTCCCCCTTGATTTATTTTGAGGTTGTTAAAATGGGTCAAATTCGCTTGATTAATGATAACACGTGTGGCTCCCAGAGAAAATGCACTTTGTAATGTGTGCTATGTAAGAGTGGGCATCAGCATGTAGTGCTCCGACTGAAAATATGTTGATACTAGCATGTGGTGTGTGCAAAGGCGGCATGCCATGTATTGGAAAATGTTCCTGTGCACGGTTGGTGACTTGCAACTCATGGGTTTTTCCATGTGCTTCCATACAAAAACAATCACAAACTCTACGGATTTCTACCCAATTTTGCAAAGAAAGTGCTGTAATATGCATAATTTTAACCCAATGTTTCAAACATTTTCTTGGGAGTGAGAAACCGCCTCAAGCAACCCTTGTTGGTTTGGGCTCCTTCACTGTGCTCTGTCGAGCCTGCATAATTAGCACAAACATTTAAGCCTCTTCAGTACATAAATTCACCAGCCTCCACTATACATCATCTGTCTGTCACTGTGTATGATGTGTGTTTTAATGCGCAGACAGGGGCAGGGCGCTCCTTATTGCTGGCGTAACGCACCAGATGCCATCATGCCATCCTATATATATTTATACATATGATACAAAAGGTAGTGTGGCATAAAACTTTCTTCAGTAGGGAAATCTAACTATGCTGTAGTCGATGATTTGCAGTTGTAGTAATAAGCTACATTTGGGTAGCTCCACACAAACTCAAGGGGACATTTCTTGTGTCTTCAATTTGCGGTGAGAGACTCTGAGGGTATCCAAGCAACGGGTCGGTACAGCAGACAGGTAGGTCATAAGGGGCCTCACCAAATGTTTTGCCCCGGGCCTAACCACATCTGGTGACAGCCCTGCACCCAATGTTGCCATAACTACGGACAGCGTGTTAGACGTGGTCCGTATTCAAGCAAACTTACCTTTTCAGCTGGATCCCCGCCTGTGGTGGCCCATCACAGGTCACCAGGGCGGGCCACACCACGTTCTGGGGGCACCCAGCTCAGCACATAGGCAGCGGTCACGCAGTAGACCCAAGGGCAGGGGATACCCAGCAAAGTGTCTGGATCACCGGATATACCACGATGGCTGGGGGCACCCAGCTGTTGTTAGCCTTGGTTCTGGCGGCACCCAGGCTGGGGCTGCAGAGTAGGGCTGTGGTCACACAACAATCTGCAGTCAACACACGACACAGACAAGTTTCTGCTTCCTGGGGCTCTGCTGCACTGAACTTTACGTGCAGTAGAGCCCCTTTTATTTAAGGATCATCATGACGATGTCATGGCGCTTCTTCTTAAAGAGGCAACGGCCCACACACAACATCCCTCCTTTATTATAACAAAAGAAAACCCCACAACACACAAAGAATCATGACCCTCTGCTGGGGTTCAAGAGCATGGTGCATTCCAGTCCGCGCACCACTACTATACTACAAAATCACTGCAAACGATCGTGCATTCCAGTCCGAGCACCACTACTATACAACAAAAACACTGCAAACAGTGGTGCATTCCAGTCTGCACATCACGGGGCCCTACGGCGGGTGCTGGAGATTAGAAGATGCCCAGATCAAACTGGCTGCTTGCGCTGCTCCAGGACAAGAAGAACACATTTTCCTCATCTTCTTCCTCGACATAGTCATACAGTCCCCTCCTTTGCACCTCCGCCACCTGGACTGCCGCCACTCTGGGGGGCTTCCTTCCTGTGCCCTCCCTCAGCGTGCTTCTGGCCAATGGCGCCACCACGCTGGCTGGCGTTGGGGCTGGGCACAGCTGTGCAAAGTGATCCACCTTTCCACACCTTCCACAGAGGTGCCCTTTGGCCGGGCACTCTTGCACGTGCGGGAGGTCACACCACACTGGTGGCATGCAACGGCACCTGGGTCTCTCCTTGGCCACTCCCCTCTTCTCGTTAGCCTGCCTTCTTGCCACTTGCCGACTGCTGACACTTCCGCCAGCTTGACCCATTGCATGGGGGCTTCCAGCTTGAGCAGTTGCCTGGAGAGGTCCATGGCTGAGGCACACACCTCCGCCAACTCTTGGGCGCGACCGAGTTCTGATATTCCATCGAGGGTTAGCGCTAGGCCCCTGAGGACTTGTTTCTGCAGCTCAGATGAGTTACAGCCATAGATGATCTGTGCCCTGATCTCGTCCTCCTCAAAGATACCCAGAGCGCAGAACAACGCAATGCCAACCAACTTTCCATGAAATGCATCGAGGCTCTCCCCTTCCTCTTGCCTTGCTCACCTCATCCTGAACCGTTCATAGTCCCTGTTGACCATGCGTCTGAAGTACTCATTCGGTGCTTCAATGGCTGCGCCATATGACTGGTCTCGGGGACGTAGGGTCCTAAACAGCTTCTGGATGGCCGGGCCGGCTGAGTACAGGAGGTTTGGGAATCTTGCTCTGTCCTTGACTTCGACCAGCTCAAAATACAGCTCCAGGTTTTCCACCAATGCCGTCCACCAGGGCCCTAGACTGGCAGGTGCACCCACGACATTGAAGGGATAAAGGGGCGTCAGCTGACCACCTTTCGACACACCCCCTCATTGTCTTCGTCCCCCATGATGGTTACTGGGTGTGGCAACGCTTGCGCTCACTGGTGATAGGCTCCTTGGTGGCTTCGCACTTTTGGATGCCACAGAGGGCGCACAAGCACTCCCTGGGGGGCCGCTACCCTTCAAGGGGTCTTGTTGGCGGTAGGAATGTCACAAAGGGCTGATGTGCCCTCCCCCACGGGCACACGAGCACTCATTATGGAGCCGCTACCCGTGTTGGTGGTAAAACTGACACGATGAGTCGATGTGCCTTTTCAGCCCCCTTGCCAAGCTTCAGGGTCCCCCAGCACCTCTGAGTCAGTATGCTGACCCACTTGGGCACTACAGCACCCTCCAGGAGGTGCCCGATTGTTTAGTGTCCTCCCTTCCTTGGTTTGGGTCGTTACAGGCCCACTGCTGTTGGTTCCCAGCCACTTTTTCTCTACGCCGCGGCTTGGTGTTGCTGGGCCACACCCCCTCCTTCATTCACAGTTACTGGGGGAGCCACGTGGCCTTGATCACCTGGAGGCCACCCCTCCTCCTTTAGGGGCCGCTACAAGCTGCCACACAGTCCGGGCCACTTTTGTTTGTCTTCATCGCGGCCCAGGTGGTGACGGGCCCGTTTCCTCTGCAGACCTCTCACCGGGGTCCTTTGTTGTTTTTTCCGCAGGCGTACAAGGACCCGTCGGCGGCTCCACCCACATTCTGGGAGTTTCCAGGTGGCACAGGGCTCCCTTCTCTGGGCAGCCACCCCCAAGCGCATGCAGTGCTGTCCTTAGTTGGTGCCACCCTGAAGTCACTCCACACCACCGCGGCCCAGTCACCCGCTGTCCTCACAGGCTGTCACAGGCCCTGCCCACTCCATTGTTCACCGGCCGCCATTTTCTCTCCTCCACGCGGCCAACGTCGTTGCTGATCAGGCTGCTTCAGCTGACCTGCAGGCACCAGGCGACCCGTACACAACACAAGGTCCCTGGTCCACGCACAGCGCGGCCGATGCCCTTCCGCACTCCATTCGGCACCCGCCTCGACCACACACGCGGCTCCTCTGGCAATGTCGCCTCCACCCAGGAAAGGTTTCTGGCGACGCGCACATGGACATGCTTGGGGCCCAGACCACCTCATCGCCAATGTGGTGGCCCGCCACAGGTCACCAGGGCGGGCCACACTGCGTGCTGGGGGCACCCAGCTCAGCACCTAGGCTGCAGTCAGACCCAAGGGCAGGGGACTCGCCTGCAAAGTGTCCGGATCACCGGACATACCACGATGGCTTTGGGCACCCAGCTGATGGCAGCCTCGGCTATAGGGGCACCCAGGCCAGGGCTGCAGAACATGGCTGTGGTCACACGACAAACTAAAGACAACACACGACACAGACACGAGTTGCCGCTTTCTGGGGATCTGCTGCACTGTACTTTACGTGAAAGCATAGCCACTTTTATTTAAGGAGCGTCATGACAATGTCATGACGCTTCTTCTTAAAAGGGCAACGACCCACACACAACTCCACCCATCACGTTTTTGAGCGCCACCCGCATTCAACAGGGTGAGTTTTCGGGATTCTCTGATTTTTTCTTTGAATGCCACCAGCACCATGACCCCTATCCATCAGTAAAACTATCTCTCCCTACTGCTACCAGTACAAGTATCTTGAGAAGCTGGAAGACATGTGGTGCTCCTCCCCTCCACCCAGCCCTCCTCCTCCCCCTGTTGACCAGGGGCGGGGAACCAATTCGCTCAGGGCGCTGCTGCCGCTAAGGCCGGCCCTGTAGGTAATGTTAGCGGTTACTGCATGCCGCGCACCCCATGAGCCCCCACACCCCAGAACACAGACACACAGACACAGTGCTGCTGGTGCAGGCTCCCCAGTGGCTCTGAGGCTGCCAGGAACGCCCTGTTTATTTATACAGGCACGCCACTTTGTGAGACGTCACTCCGTCGCGTGCGCACTTCTTAAAGGGCCACCGCCACACTCCTCCTTTTCCATAACAACAAACAACTGAAAAGGAAGACCTAACAATCGAAACATCACAGCACACAATTTCAACATGTCCCCGGAAACCCCTTTAATGATACCCACCCTGGGTCCCCCGGTGGCATCATACTCCACAGGCTCCGGGATCCTACCAACATAGCACCATCACTTAGTCCATGACATAGTCCGTAAGACGGGCAGGTTTCCCTCGCCCTGTCTTCAGCGGGTACCTCCTGCCTGTCTCTCTGGTTAGTGTTCCTTTGCCATGCACATCGTGGGACGGGGACTCCACTTGGACTGAGGGTCCGCCTCGTTCGTCTGGCACCTCCTCCAGCTCCATGTCCACCACAGCATCTGCCCTGGGCTCACGCAGTTTCTTAAAGAAGCTGACATTCCTGGTGACGGGTGCCGTTCCATCAGACGCGGTCACCATTGACCCCTTCACTGCCACCATGTCCAACGGAGCTGGTACATAGGTGAGGGAGAGCTTGCCCTGAGGATGTCGATTTCCCACCAGAACTTCATCCCCCGGGGCGAGTCTTGGTGCTCTTAAACCTCTCTGGGTGTTCTCCATCTCTGTCCGTGCCCTTCTCTCCTCTTCCACCTGCTCATTGTTGATGACGGCAGGTTCTTGCTCCCCCACTTCCGGTATGATGTCCCTCGGGCAACACTGGAACAATGCCTCCACTGGAGCCACCCCCGTGGAAGAGTGCGGGGTACCTCTGTACCCCCACAGGAACACATATGGTACCCTTTGCAGTCACTCGCCTTTGCCTTGTGCGACCCGAAAGACCTTGTTCAGCGTGCGCATCATCCGCTCCGCTTCTCCGTTCGCTCGGGGCCACAGCAGAGTGACCTTCCTATGGTGGATGCCATACCCTTTCATGAGGTCGGCGAAGCTCTCGCCCTGGAACGGGGCACCGTTATCGGGATATAGTACCTTGGGCAGTCCATGGGTGGCAAATATTTTCTCCAACGCTACCACCACTCTTTCAAATGCCACAGACTCCACGAACTCCACCTCACGATATTGGGACCACTCATCAACAACTACCAGGAAGTGGGTGACCCTGGTCGTGGACCCAAAATCTGCGTGGACCACCTCCAACTGCCTTGTCCCTCTGGGCATGGTTTCGATGGTTGGCTCACGCAGCACCGGTGAGGCTGCCTGGCACCACACACAGGAGGCCACAAATTCCTCCACTCTCCTTTCTAGCTCAGGGAACCACACTTTCTGCCGGAGGCGGGCCTTTGTCTTGGGCGCACCTTGGTGTCCTTGGTGTGCCAGGGCAATGATTTGTTGTACCTTGGCTTGTGGGATCACTATTCTGTCCCCTCTTAGCAGCAGTCCCGAGACCGAAAATTCCAGTTCCTCACTGACCTGCCAGAGTTATTCCAGGGCCACCTTTGCTGCGTGTGTTTTCTGGGCCAGGGACTCCATCACCGTCCTCCAGGCCCCGTGTTCCATGGGCCCGGGCGGTAGACCAGCGACACACCATATTCCAGGAGCGCCAGCATCTACCGTTCTATCCTCACAGGAGGTTTGGAAGATGAGCCTGCTAGGATGGGAAGTAGGGGCTTATGGTCCGTGACCACCGTCACCGGCCTCCCTAGGACATACATTTGGAAGTGTCTGCAGCCCCACAGCACAGCCAGCGCCTCCCGCTCAATTTGCGAATGACGCTGCTCAGTGTCCGATAGCGCCTTGCTGGCATACGCTATCGGGCGGACTTCTTGGTCAGCCCCCACTTCAGTGAGGACCGCTCCGAGGCCGTAGGGGCTGGCGTCCACGATGATCTCCGTCTGTAACGCCGGGTCAAAAAATGCCATAGTGTCCTCTGCAGTGAGGGCGCCCTTGATATCATCGAACACAGCTTGTTCCAGTGGCCACCACTGCCAAGTGACGTCCTTCCTTGTTAGTGTCCGCAGTGGCTCAGATCGGGATGCCAGGTTCCGAATGAACTGGCCACAGTACGTGACCATGCCCAAGAAGCTCCTCACTTCAGCCACATTCTCTGGCTGCCTGGCCTCCTGAATGTCTCTCACCTTGCACGAATCAGGGGACACTCCATCCGCCTTGAAGACATAGCCAAAAAACTCTATGGTGGTCTTAAGAAATTTGCACTTGTCCCTGTGCTGCGTGAGTCCCAAAGAGCGCAGGCGTTCAAATGTCTTTGCCAGACGGGCCAGATGTGCCGCCTCCGACATCGCAAACACCAGGTTATCATCACTGATATTAAGCACCCCTTCCAGGTCTGCAAGGGCCCTTCTGATGATATTTTGAAAGACCTGTGCCACTGACGACACCCCAAAGCTGAGCCTTTTGTATCTATACAGCCCCGGTGAGTGGTGAAAGTGGCGATGTATCATGACTCGGCGTGGAGCACCACCTGATGGTACCCGGCCCTGAGGTCCAGTTTGGAAAAGAACCTAGCACCCTGTAGCTCTGTTGTAATGTCATCAATTGTGGGGGATAGGTTTCTCTCCCGCTTTATCGCCTTGTTGGGCAGGCGCATGTCCACACAAATTCTCACTGAATCAGGCTGTTTGGGTTTCCGGGCAATCACAGCTTGACAAGGGCATCTAGTTCCTGATCCACCAGGTCTCTGAGGTTGAACGGCACTCACCGATGTTTGAACGCCATTGGCTGGATAGATTCGTCAATGTGTAGCCGGACAGGATCACCAGCCATCTGTCCTATGCCCTCAAATAGAGGTGAGTGTTTGCTCAGCAGCACCTGGATGTCATCCAGGTGAAAAGTATGCAAAGGTCATGATGCCTAGAGCCTCTGCTGCAGCACAGCACAGTAAGGTGTTGTTACTCATTGGTGTGACGTAGAACCTGGCCCGGATTTTGGCTCCACCATACTTCACATCTGCTATGAATGCACCGTCCAGCGGGATTGGCTGTGCCTCCCAGAACGTGAAGATGCGCACTTCTGTGTGGATAGGCAAGGTGGGGATTGCATGGTGTCAAAATGTTCCCTGGCCATTACGTTGACAGATGCGCCAGTGTCCACAAGCATCGGTACAGAGTCCTCATTCACCAGGACATTACATCTGGGTTGTCGCTTGGAGTTGGATCGCAGGACACCCACACTGGACATGAAGAACACATTTTATTCTTCTTCCTCGTCCTCACCTTCCGGACCATTTCCATCATCCCCTTAGTCCACCTGAGCCACATTTGACAATCGCTGTTGGTGGAAGAAACCCGCCCGGACCGGCCCTCTTGGAACGATTGTCGGTGTCACGGCCTTGCACATGCGGGCATAGTGATCAGCACCTCCACAGCGGCCACACGTTTTTCCAATGGCCGGGCAATCTGCAGGATGTGGGAGGTCATACTTCAGACACGAGTTGACTGATTACTGCCCCCTTATCCCTTGGTTGCCTGCTGGCCGTCTAAACCCTCAGCCTCTGCCGATGGCGCAGATGTCCTCCACCTCGCTGGGGCGCACTCCTGCCTCTGTGCAGGTCGCCCGCAGCTCAGAGACTTCATGGCACCTCCCCAACTCCAGGATATGGGGAAGGATGATGCCCGGCTCCATCAGGATCTGGCGGCGCAACTTGCCAGACACACACCCCTGAATGAGTTGGTTCCTTATCATCGTATCGGGGTCATTCCAAGCACAGGAGAATGCCAACCTGCGCGGTCTCCCATAAAATACATCCAGTGTCTCATCGTCCTTTTGGCAGGCTGCGCCCATGAGGAATCGTTCGTAATCAGCATTTGCCATGGGTAGAAATTGATTGTGGAGAGCGTCCTTTGCCACCGCATATGAACCATTTGCAGGTTGGAGGGACAGGAACACCTCATGTACCACAGGGCCAGCACAGTACAAGAGGGTAGCCACCTTACTGTCATCACTAGTTCCACTAGGGACGAACAGATGAAGTGGGTAGAACGGATGAAGTGGGTGGAACGGGTGAAGTCGGTGGAACGGATGAATTGGGTGAGACGGATGAAGTGTGTGGACGAAACGGGTGAAGTGGGTGGAACGGATGAAGTAGGTGGATGAACGGATGACGTATCTGGATGGAACGGGTGAAACAGGGTGCATGGAACGGATCAGGTATGTGGATGGATGACGCATAGGGAACGGATAACGCGGGTAGAACAAATGAAATGGGCAGACCGGATGATGAAGGGATAACATGCATAGATTCGGACAAAGTGCATTGATCAGAAGGAATTCATAGAACTGATCGAACTGATAGTGTGCATAGAACTGAGCAAGTACATGCAACGGATGGAATGCATGGAACAGATGGAGGGCACAGAATGGATACTGTAAAAAATGATTAGAGTGCATGGAACGATCTGAAGTGCATAAAACGGTTGGAGTGCATAGAACGGTTGGAGTGCATAGAACGGTTGGAGTGCATAAAATGGTTGGAGTGCATAAAATGGTTCGAGTGCACAAAACGGAATGAATGGAACGGTGTAGAGTGAATGGAACGGTTAGGAGTGAATGGAACTGTTTTGGAGTGCTTGAAATGGTCAGAATGCATGGAATGGTTGGAGTGCATGGAACTATTTGAGTGTGCTCGATCACAAGCACCTATGCTAAACCACCATATCACATCCCCACGCTTACTCTCTCCTTTCACCACCACTCAACTAGAACACAGCGATACTATGAAACCATTTGGTATAACTGTTCTCATACTATCACTTGCCTCATACTCCACATCATCCTACCTACACACAGCTGGCTACTCACCCTCCAGCCAAGCGTTCTCCTCAGGCCTAACGCAGCCAGAATCGGTCTGGATAACAACAGCCAGAACGAACACATACTCTTGATCTCCCAACCACCTCACCTACCGCTAAGAAGCAGCTATCACACGAATGCCACACCTGCTGCACGCATATCCGGTGCTCACACGCACCTTATGACTCTCTCTCTCTCTCTCTCTACTGACTTGAACTTCGGTTCCCGAGGGCGTTCAACCTACCAGTGCCTTGAGATCATACCAATGGTACATAAGGCGCTATATAAATGCAATGTAACATAACATAACATAACTAGTCTCCATGGTGGCTCTAAAGTACATTTCTAACCTGTCCATCCACATCTTCCACCTTGGCCCCAGACCTGATGGTGCACCTGAGATATCAAACTCAGGCATTGGCTGCAGGGCTCCAGGTGGTTTCAGTAGTGGTCTTGGTGGTAATACAGGCGGTGGCTGTTGGCCCACTATTGGAGGGGCTTGCTGTTGGGCTGCAGCTCCAGCTTGGCCGGCGTCCATGGTGGCGAGCGCACAGGCACTCCTGATGTAATGGAATAACAGGGGCCGCAACTCACCACCACACCTCCTTCACAGATGGGCCTAGGCAGGCCTTTGATTATTGACAGGCACCAGATGTGGACACTAGCCTCTAGGATCAAGGTTCCCCACAGTCACAGTGTCCCTCAGTATGGCAGGGCAGATGCCAGGCAGTTCAGAGGTCCCAACAGTTGAGCAGGGTGTGCACACAACAGCAGGCCTTCCCTGGCTCCACACCCAATACTCAATGAAAAACAGTGAAAATGCAAAAAAATGACTACAAAAAGCACATTCAGTGCATCATGTGGCTGTCTGCCACAGGAATATCCAAAAATTATGCCTGGATGGCTCACTGTCGCTTCAAACCAAGCCGTGACCTCCCAGGGCCTATTGTCAAAGATGGCAGTGACCGTGTGGATTAGTCCCCTCTCCGCGGTATGTTTCATGAAGTGCGCTTCACGTAGGATCATGCGCGCACTGATTAAGGTCACCGCCTTTCCCGGGTACTAACTCCAGCTCGTCGCCACTGTTAGCGGTCACTGCATGCCGCGCGCCCCGTGAGCCCCCAAACTCCCAAACACAGACACGCAGACACAGTGCTGCTGGTGGGGGGTCCCCAGTGGCTCTGAGGCCGCCGGGAAGACCCCGTTTATTTATACAGGCACTCGACGGAGTGAGAAGTCACTCCCTCGCGTGCGTGCCCATAAAGGGTCAGCGCCACAGGTAACACCTTCAAGTAATGCATAAGCAAACCCCCGGCTTCACCGCACTGCTCCGCCTCCTTCCTCCTGTCACCAACTGAGGCGCCCCAACATTCCTCTTCAACTCTCTTCTAGAATGGAAGTAAGAACCTCGTTCAACTATATACATGATTGCAGTGGGGGTGTTACAAAGATAACACTTAAAACAAAATACTATACAACATAACGATTCCACTTACAGTAACCACCAGTACAGCTTTTCTGCCCAAAAGCCAGTGCCCTCTGGAGCAGAATTTGATGACGCCTCACATGGACTGAGGACCTTAAATTCATTTGTGTACTTACACGTCATGTGTGTTCGTGTACGTCTATTCTTACTTTTCGAGCTAAAATAGTGTAACCTTTCCTGGCAAGGTGGAAACCTCATTGACAGTCACAGCAAAGATGATTTGAGACTTTGGGGTCATTACGACCCAGGCGGTAAGTACACCAACTTTACCACCATGGTGTAAACTTTGTTTACACCATGGTGGATGGCGGATTTACCGCCCCATTCCAAGGTGAGTGGGGCGGTAAATCCCCATTTCCCATTTACCCTTCCCCATTCCCATTTTTGCCCCATAGGGCATAATGGGAGTGGGGAAGGCGCTAATTACGGCACCGTAAATTACGGTGCCGTAATTAGCACCAAGGCGGTTTAGCGCCATGGATTTTAACGGCTGCTAAAAGCAGCCGTTAAAATTGGAATCAGGCGTTAAGGGTTAACGACGGCGTTAACCCTTAACGCCTGGGTTGTAATGAGGCCCTTTGTGTGTTTTTTTCGATTTACCAAATTGACGTTTTGAAGGTGCTTGAGTCCACGGTGCGGCAAATGGCGCAGGTGAATGAGCTGTGATCTGTCCGATCAGTTGCGCAATTGGGCATTAGCGCCCCACCATACCCCAACCACTGAAATGTTGGCCTATGTTGACTTGACCTGGCTGATCTACAGGGCCGTGCAGGGATAGAACAGGGAAATAACTAAAAACGGTGCCCAGGCCGCGCCTGCACAGTTAAGAAAGGCACAGCAATTAGGAACGTGAAGCATTTCATTGCCAGCAACTGCATTCCTATGCTTGCGTTCTTGGCAATTGAAATCATCATGAGGTGATGATGATAGGTTATTTATAACACGCCTAATACCCAGAGGTTTCTAAGCACAGACCCGGGATCGAACCTGTGGTGCTCTGTGTTGTTTTGCTTCCAAGGCAAGCACATTGCCCCTGAGCTATCCTCCCAAATGGTTATCAGCTTACATCAGGGTGTAAGCACTTGCATGCCAGAGGAGTGATTGGGAGGGGGGGCAGGAGACAGCTCGTTCTCACTGAGTCCTTATGCGTGTGGTTACCGACGGGGAGAGTCAACTGCTTCTAACATTGAAGCTGTCTCATTATACACAAGTATGTTTGCTCCTCCCCCAAAGTCTCTGAAGTTAGCTCCTCTGCCAACATTTGAAGGGTTACCCCCCAAACCTTTACACTAGTTTGCACCCTTATGTACTACTGTGCTATATGATATGAGTCATTTATAACGCGCCTGTATACACGTTTTTCCAGGTGCAACAAGACAATGGTGGCAGAGCGAGGACAGAACAAACGGTCTTACTAGGCCTTGTTTCGTTCAAATCGTTCAAGTGCGAACGCAAGTGCACGGGGGAGGGAGATGGGTTAAGTGCCGGGGAGAGGGCAAGGGGGAAGTGCAGTCAGGGCGGCGTTGCTCTGAGTACGTGCAGCCAGGGCAGTACGGCTCGAGCTAAGTGCGAAGAGGCTGGGGGCTGTAGGGTTACAGTTACAGCCCCTAAGTGCATAGTAGCCCGGAGTCAGTGCAGGGGCGACTGGACATGGAGGAGCCTGGTAACCCGTGCGACTCTGAGTGTAACCAGGCAACCAGTCAGTGAAGCAGAGAAGTGAGTCAGCCGGGGAGAGAGAGAGAGAAGGCAGAGGCGAAAAGGAAGGTGTTGAGCTGCTTCCAGAACTTCAGGTGGTCCAGCTCAAGTTTGAGAGGGGCAGGGAGGCCGTTCCAGAGGGAGGCCCCTGCAGAGGAGAGAGATCTACCACCCACTCTCTGCCTGGAGAAGCGTCTGACCCTCACAGAGTTTGAGGTGGCTGAGCAAAGGCTTTGAGAAGGAAGGTGTTTTAGAAGCGAGGGTTGGCTATAGTGCGGGATCCGGCCCCAGACACCCTTATGGACGATGCAGAGGGTTTTGAACTATACAGTCCCTGACGATAAACGCATGAAAAAACCTAAATCCATAACACACTAAAGGCCCACCTCACTCTTGCATTGGAATACAGCTATGAGGGAAATAGGATATGAAGAGGGGCGTATAGATGGCAATTTTCTATTTCCAAGCATTGACTGTGCATGGCCATGTTAATCCCTATGGCCATCCCCAAACACTTGCAATCTCTTTGAGGTAGCTATATCAAGCAGTAATATAAAAGCTGTGTGCTCAAAGTGCCTGCCAGTGTTATTTCAAAGCTGTCTTTGAGTGAATTAGAGATATAAATGCAGTTCTGGTGCAATACAATTGTCTTTAAGTGTGCCTTCAGACACTTGCTTTATGAGCACTGCGTGTCCTTCAATGAAGTCCTGTTAAAGGAAGCATTGGCAAAGCCAATCGTTTTTGCCTGCGTATATTTGAATAGGCATTTGCCGGGCACTGCTATTATATGCCCAGGTACTTGCCTCATTTTGCAGCTGATACCTTTAAAAGCCAATTATTACCATTAAGCCAGTAAAATAGCACAGCAAGTTGAGCGCTTGCCCCCGATATCCGTGTGCTGCTTGCTATGGCAGGTTCCAATACCGGAAAGGTGAATTCAGCCTTTCATCCTTCCGAGGTCGATAAGTTGAGTACCACCCTGTGGGGTAATAATGTCATCTGTTATTTCAGCTGCTCTGAGACCAATGGGTGTGTAGCGCTATATAAGAAATGGATATCATATTATTGTCACTGTTTTCCAGGGGTCAAGCCCTAAAAATAAAAGTGGGGGGACTCATCAAGAAACGCAATGGGGTGTGATATTATCAGAAATTAGCATATCAAGGTGAAATATGCACCTTTCAATAAATTGCCATTGCGTAACCACCCAAATTGCACAAAACTAAAGGCAGTTGCCTTTCATAAACGTAACACGCACACACAAAACCAAGACAGGATATATTCTTCTAATAGTGTTTTAGAAAAAGTTAAAAGGTGCGCATGTTTTAAACTCCGAGAACCACTACAAATGTTTTGCCTGGAACATGCAGTACTGAAATGGGACCTTTCACCTTTAGTTGTTTGTTATTTATCATCAGGTTCTATAGTGCAGTGAAGTGTCCAGTCTGCAAAGCTGACAAGGTTGGCTTTAATTCATAAATTCAAGAATGACATTCAATGTTTCTCATTTTAGCTGGGGGGGACTGAGTCCACCCTCTGAAAAAAGTGGGTGGACTCAGTCCACCCGCGTATACCCTCGACTTTAGCCCTGCTGTTTTCAAATATACATCCCATGCCTTCACAGTCAAAACTGTTGGCATTGCCAATGCTTGTTTTGTTTAGGTTGGGAGATTTCACATGCCCAATCGTCCATAATAAATTACAGAAATGTCCGCCACTATAGCAAATAGAAGAGGGGCAGAGGGGCGCAGACAAAACAAATAGCTGTATCCAGGAAAGGGACACGGATGACTGGGAGAATGCGCGCGGCCACTGGGAGATCCTGCCTGAGTGCCCTTTCCCTGGTGTCAATATGAATAAAAGGAGAAGCCTTACATGTTGGAACACTCCTTTTGTTCCCAGAGGTCTCAGAAGCTCAATGACTTTAGAGTTCCTCCTAGACGCAACAGAGGACCAATCCAAAGCAGTATTCAAGAGGCAAATGAAATGACCCCCGCAGCTCCTCAGGATGGAGCCAATGTCCCCTCCCCCTCCTCAGGAGCATCTCGCCTATCAGAAGTCAGACATATTAGCATTCCATCCCCCGCCCCCTCCTCAGGAGCATCTTGACTATCAGAAGTCAGACTCTGTATGCTTATTAGCATTCCATCCCCCGCCCCCTCCTCAGGAGCATCTCCCCTATCAGAAGTCAGACTCTGTATGCTTATTAGCATTCCATCCCCCGCCCCCTCCTCAGGAGCATCTTGCCTATCAGAAGTCAGACTCTGTATGCTTATTAGCATTCCATCCCCCGCCCCCTACTCAGGAGCATCTTGCTGATGCTTATTAGCATTCCATCCCCCGCCCCCTCCACAGGAGCATCTTGCCTATCAGAAGTCAGACTCTGTATGCTTATTAGCATTCCATCCCCCGCCCCCTCCTCAGGAGCATCTTGCCTATCAGAAGTCAGACTCTGTATGCTTATTAGCATTCCATCCCCCGCCCCCTACTCAGGAGCATCTCGCCTATCAGAAGTCAGACTCTGATGCTTATTAGCATTCCATCCCCCGCCCCCTCCACAGGAGCATCTTGCCTATCAGGAGTCAGACTCTGTATGCTTATTAGCATTCCATCCCCCGCCCCCTACTCAGGAGCATCTCGCCTATCAGAAGTCAGACTCTGATGCTTATTAGCATTCCATCCCCCGCCCCCTCCCCAGGAGCATCTCGCCTATCAGAAGTCAGACTCTGTATGCTTGTTAGCATTCAATCCCCCGCCCCCTACTCAGGAGCATCTTGCCTATCAGAAGTCAGACTCTGTATGCTTATTAGCATTCCATCCCCCGCCCCCTACTCAGGAGCATCTTGCCTATCAGATTTCAGACTCTGATGCTTATTAGCATTCCATCCCCGCCCCCTACTCAGGAGCATCTTGCCTATCAGAAGTCAGACTCTGATGCTTATTAGCATTCCATCCCCCGCCCCCTCCTCAGGAGCATCTCGCCTATCAGAAGTCAGGCTCTGACTGCTCATTAGCATTCCATCAGCCGCCCCCTCCTCTGGAGCATCTTGCCTATCAGAAGTCAGACTCTGATGCTTATTAGCATTCTATCCCCGCCCCCTCCTATCAGAAGTTAGACTCTTATTATCATTTCATCTGTGGCCGCCTGATGTCCTTTCTACTCTGAGCTGAACCAAGCAGGAAAAGCAGACTGCGCGCCTCCCATGCCCGCTACCTCCTAATTATCGGCTCAGGGTTTGTTTTGATGGGTCTGTTATGCTCAACATACTCTTCAACGACCCATTGAAAAGCAGTTTGTTGTCTAACCTTTTCTTGTTTTCTGCATAAATTAGGCATTAATCCAGATCAATCATTTTTTTAAAATATTTCATAAATTGATGTCAACACATGTTTCGCAACAATGGTGCTTTCTCAAAGCGAAATATATTTTTTATAATGCACGTTTTGTTGATCACCCCTATATATCACCCCAAAGACAAACAACATGCAGAACAAATAGGCTCAGAGGGGGAGAGAAGAATGTAGTGTTGTACATTGTTTAAGATATAGTGGAATCATGTTCCAGTTTTTTGGAGCCCAGACATCAAAACTTGCTTCACCTAGTTTCTTCTGGAAGGTGCGTCGTTGAACAAGTAGAATCTGACTATTGGAACGCAATATGTGCTTAGGGATGTCTATTTTGATCCTTGATTTCAGGTATTCTGGGGCTTTACCTGAAAGACATTTGAAGACTATCACTAGCCCTTTAAATTTCAGCCGTTGCTCAATAGAGAGCCAGTGTAGTTTTTTTTCGATGATCGGTGATGTGGGATTGACGGCTCAGTCCACAAACTGCTGAAACGGCTCCATTTTGTATTGTTTGAAGACTTCTGATGTTCCCTTTAGTGGTACCTATTAGGAGGCTATTGCAGTAGTCTAGTTTATTGTTGACTGTCGCTGCTGCAATAGATGCTCTGTTAGCTTCTGACAGATAGGCATGTATTTGCCATAAAAGGTGGGTAAAGAAGCTACATGATGATTTAAGACAGGAAACATGTTTCTGAAATGTTAGATGGGCATCAAAAAGCACACCCAGAGTCTTTACATAATCAGATACAGGTATGTTATTACCACCTATTACAAAGGGTCCGGTTTTTATGAGGTGTACTGATGACTAGCAACTCAGTTTTTTTTATTATCATTAAGGGCAAGGGAGTTAAGCGCCATGCACTTCTGGATTGCCTCATAGATCTTATTTATAGCAGCTAGGTCATCTTAATAGACCCCAAATAGTTTAACAACTATCTGGGTTTCATCAGCATTGTTTGCAAATTTTATACCCAAAGATTTTAACAGGTCACATAGACATTTAACTTTCATAGACTCAGAAGATCCTTTTACAACGCAAGCACTCCTAGGGCTAAGAAATAATTTAAGCCATACGGCTGCTTCTGTGGAGCAGAAACTAATTTTCTGAAGTCTCTCTGCCAAAGGAGCATGATCGACCAAGTCGAACGCAGAGGAGCGGTCCAACAGAAGGAGAAGAGCAGAATTTCCTTCCTCAGTGTGTTCAGTTATGCTGGCCTTTAAATCTAAGTGGGCTGTCTCGGTTCCATGATTAGTTCTGAAACCGGACTGCTCCTTAGCCGAGATGTTATTAGTTTCAACAAAGTTTGTAGCTGTCTATAGGCTATCTTATCCAGTATTTTGAGTATAAATGGAACGTTCGTAATAGGACGATAGTTCTCAGGCAATAGGGGGTCTAGATTATCCTTCTTTAATAAAGGCGTAATCCATGCCTCCTGTTTGCTAGTAGGAACAGTTGCATCATCAAACGAACGATTAATAAGTTCTGTAACCCACGGTGTAAGAGTAGTAGCAAATTCCTTAAAGAGTGTAGTGATGAAAATATCCCCCTTACATGAAGTGGGTTTAAGTCCTTGGATGATCGCCATCGCCTCCTCTTCTGTCATTCTAGTGAATGAAAAAGGGTTTATCCCTTGATTTTGAACTTCCAGGAGTGGAGGTACTCATGCCTCCATTAGACCTTGAGGTTCTATCTTTTCCCTGATGCGGTCTTGGTGAAGCTGAGTATTTTGACAAAAACTATCAAGTATTTTCTGACACCAATCGTCATTTATGTCGAACCTGTGTTCAGTAGGGCGGCCATAAGTTCTTTAAGAACTGAAAAGAGTTATCTCTATTTTATTGAGGCCTTTTTAATTCTATCATTAAAAGACAATTTTGTTTGCCCCCAGAGTAAGGTGTTCATACTCTTTAACTGATATTTGATAGCTCAGCAGAGTAGAAGGCGATGGGTTGTTTCGCAATTGGCGTTCACATTTCCTTTTATTTTCTTTGAGCCGCAATTATTTCTGGAGAGAAACACAGTTTGAATCCTTTCTGTTTCTTCTTTTTTTCTTGACAAAGGGGAGCAAGTGTATCAAAAGCTTTGTTAGTGGCATTCCTGAAAGCCGTAGTAAATTCTTCCAAAGGTAATTTCCCACTTAAAGGTGGTAATAAAGGTTGTATGGTAGATTTAAAAGCATCACCAGTAATTTGTTTTATATTGCGTGTTTCAGACACAATGTTTGTTTTCTTTGGGTCGGGACTGAGATTCAATGGTAATACGAAATGCACCAGGAAATGATCTGACCAGGCGCATGGTTCTACATATTTTAAGAGAGGTTTAATATTCTTGGTAAGAATCCAATCAAGTGTATTCCGAGCTTTATGGGTTGGTTTGTCCACCAACTGTGCAAAGCCAAGAGAAGATAGTGTTTGTAGTAGGGATTGAACTTCAATATCCTGAAGGTTATTGGCCCAAAGATTGAAATCTCCCAAAATGGCAACAGATAGATAGATAGAGATAAACCTCCCTCGGTCTCAGAGCGCGTGCCTGCCTGGTCGAGGACAATGAGCGCGCCCGGTCACAGCGTAAGAGCATAAGTGCTATTATGTCTTGGGTTTGGAGTCGTGGGCATGAAGAATGTAGCAGGGATTGCAGTGGCATGGTCAGCTTATTGGCGCTTGGGAGCAGCTTTCCAATGTTGAAATAAACGGATTACTAGCGCCGGTTTCCGTGCCCCGATTGTCTTGAATGTTCATGTTCAAGCCACATGTTTCAAAGCAGGCAATGGTGACTATTCTTCCAAGGTAAACACATTAAGTAGCATTTACATGGTTGATATTAAGTTTTGTTATTCACAATTTTATGAAATGGGAGAAATTGTGATAGGAAGCAGCCAATGACAAACAAGCTATTATTAGATAGGGGAAGCCTCGCAAATCCAATTGCATATGATAATGTTAATTGTTCCATTCATCTGATGATGCAGCTTCGGGCATGGGCGGATCCAAATTGGTGTTGGCTCGAGACCAGTCAGTGTCTGTCTGCGTCAGTCCCTCCCGCCTTTCCAGGTGTGTTCACCTATAAAGCCCGGACACAGGTGCAGCCGGGACGCAGAGCTCAGGTTCAAGGCCATCATGAAGACCACGCTCGCTCTCCTGCTTCTTGTTGGACTCCTTGCTCTTTGCGCTGCCCCTCCATCGGAGGCGGATTACGGCTTAGGTGAGTCCATTCTGCTGTGGTTTCCAGGACCTCGTTGCACGATTCCTCTGCAGGAGGTAAAGTTTTGTCTCTGATGGAAGGTCTCCTGCTGGAATCTAGTCAACCTTATGTCTCATATCTGCACCCCCAGACATGGCTCCTGAGCTTGCTGCTCTCATGTCCCAAGTTGCTTCCCACTGATGACCCCCAATGATGTTCGATCATCTCTGGGGGTGCTTGTGGTTGTGCAGAAGGGATGCGGCCTAGGAGTTGAGGCTGCAGTTCTCCTTTCCCCTTCTGCAATGGCATAGCAGGCTGGAAAGCAATGGGTGCAGGGGGGGTTGTTCAGATCAATGCCATTGGTTATGATTGATTCCAAACCATTCATTCATCAATGTTAACTGTTGCATATCTGCAGTGAGGCAAGTCTGGGTATCTTGCACTGGATACGCATTGTGGGGTGTCTGAGCTGCAGTAACAGGAGTCGAGTACTTTCATGAGCTGCGCTTACACCTTAGATCTTACCCCGCAAGATCAGTGCAAAAATGAGTGTCTGATGAGTGTGTTAGTATTGTGTGGTTTGTACACTCGTTGGGTTTTCCTGCTTCCTGGCCACTTAGGGGATTGGGGGAGCCCTGGCACATCACCTAAATTATGACAGGAAGCCTAGCTCTCTGGCCGAGGGGTGGATGGTGGGGTGTGATTGGTGGGGCAGCAAGGGTGCCTCTAAGGCAACTTAATGACCGGTTGAGCAATGCCATAATGGATGGATGGCTGAGGGAGTAAACACTGCTACTCGCTCGCTGCCAGGTGGGATGAAAGAGGCTGGGGAGAGATCACACCAGGGGGAACCTGCCTCTCTGAACTCTATGGGGTTTCCCCCTGGGAGTAACATGCCAGCTTGCGCCGCTGGAGGATCTTCCCAAGAGTTAGGTAAGGTAAGGAGTGAGACACCCACCCTTCCCCCTTGATCCACTGGCAGACTGAGACTTCCATCCCTGGGATTAGGGGACCAGGAAGAGATTGGCTGAAGACACAATACTGGGAGTGGGAGGGTTTAAATGATACCCGTGGAGTCCTGAAAAGCTCCCAACTTCACAGCGATGAAGATCAAACCTTTACAACTTGCAAAAAGGTGCAAAGTTAAGTTTAAAATGTTGGCTTCTTTATGAGTTGTCAGCATGTGTCTATGACAAATATTCGTTTTTTATGTATTAAGTACATACATCCATAATGACTTTATACAAAATCCATAACACAATACATTAAATACCTAAACGATCAACCATTCATTTAACAAGTTCACACCGGCTTTCCAATGAATAAACCCCCTATTTAACACCGGCAAACATGATATTAAAATCATCACCCCTCATAAAACAATTCCACAAATCTTGATTAGAAAATCTAAAACCCTCATTCCTATACTTGATAAAATATTGTTCTCTGCTAGATTTCAAGCTGGTACAATCTGCAAATAAGTGCCTCATAGTTTCCAATGGGGGTTCCCCACATAGTCTACAAAGTCGCTGCTGGCGGTGGATTCCAATGCCCGCCCCCACAATTTCCAAGCATAGTTTCCAGTGTGGTTACCCCACAAAGGCGCAGCCGGCGGGGGATTCCAGTGCGTGCGCCCACAATTTCCAAAGTGGGTACACAATTAAATGCAACGAGCATACATCGCCCGATAATAGCAGCGTGAAGATATGCCCTCAGATAAAGGGGTGTATTCTGTCTGTCAACTATATAAGCTACAAAATTCATTAGTGTTTTTCTTAGTGGCCAACTCCACCCACAATTGCTCTTTATCAGTGCTTCTTGAGTATTTTCTTAGCTCTACATTTAAATTTAGTAAGTTCGACTCTTATCGGACTCGTGCCCAATAAATGGGCCCAATGTTGAACAGTTGTATTGACCCGTTCCGAGCAACAACTGAGCGTTGGCATTTCCCACCTTAAATGATACATGTAAAACATATAAGTGAGAGGATTTAATTCCATATAACTAATCCTAGTAGAGAGCAATATTCATTTCATAGAGATCATAATGTTGACACTAGTCACGTGACACTCAAGGATAATTTATTCATACGGCATCGACTGGGGTAGCCTGAAAAGCGCTTTTAATGACTAACCATCCAATAGCCTTTGCTCATTAGTATAATTATAACCCCATGTTTCTACGCCGTACAAGGAAAGAGATCTTACGTTTAGTTTGCCTGGTAAATGGTAAGAACAACAGTGTAGCCACCATTCATCCCAAAAACCTTACTATATCCTGGATATAATCCCAATGTGCCCGCCATGTTAAATGATCATCAATTATACTCCCCAGGTATTTGTACCTGGGTACTACCTCTACCTGACTTCCATTAATACTCTAAACATAATTACTTTTTTACTTCTGGCCCTGGCTGAAAACCCTGGCTTGTGTCCTACTAACACTAATTTGTAATCCGTTTGGTTTAGCATAGTTTCCCAATACATCCAGCCTATTTTGTAGCCCTTCCATGTTATAATCCATGATTACAAGGTCATCCGCGTATCCTAACCGTGATACGCAGTGCATACCACATAAATGCAGACGCACCATCAATGTTGAAAGCGTATTGGAGGGGGTATGGCTTGACACCAAACGAGCTGGTGGCGTGATTCTGCAGCTCCGTTCTTCATAAATGTTTACTGGGCATTCACATTAACTTTCGGGCTCCATGTTTCACATATTTTGGTAACAGAACGTGCCTGCAACTTTAAAAGTGAATTAATACCAGCTAGGAGTTGGCTCGCAGCAGCGAGTGACAACATAGATGTGACAAATCGAACAACTGATATGGGAAGGCCATAAGATGTACATCTCCCAAGATCTTAACAATGTTCTGAGAGGAACTTGGGGTTGGTCACCCTGAGTTACCTGGGGGCAACCAGACGTGGACTTCCTGCTCACTGTGCTCAGAGAGGCACAGCTTCACCTCACTGATGAGGCCCAACAAGGCTGAAACACATGTATGGGGTTGCTTTTGGTACTCTTGTTCAGAGAGGAATTGCCATAGCATTTCGGTGCTGGACTGCCCATGTGGGTGGGACAAAGACTGATATGCAAATGGATATTTCCCATCTGTGAAAGCAGTACAATGAAAGGTACAGTGAGCAAAAAGCGTGTGCTGCAAACTCTAATCTCAGAACAGTTTATCATGCCATGTTCTTTCTGGAGAGGAACGTCTGCTACCTTTTTTGAAACACTGTTCTGAGAAGAAAAGAGCTTCTGGCCTTTGCGACCGGTCCGTAGGCAACCGAATGCTAGATTTGGCATTAGCCATCCAGGTATTATGAAAGTCACCCTTAAAGATTACACTTCCACGTTTGAGAATCCGAGCGACCTAAGCCACTTCATTCAGATCCATAAAATGGAGGATTTGCATACCGCCCTTGCGACCACGTAGGAGTCTGAACATTATTTTCTTGATATGAGCCCATTACTTCTATGATCTCTATTTTCTTGGAATGGGGCGGGAGTTAGCTACGTCTCGCCAGGCTCCCCACCTCCGTTGTTTCTACTTGTCAACACAAATTGGTGTGGCTAGTTCTGGCTAGCCACGTCAATATTATTATTTGAACGTTGCTAATCACCATGGCTTCATTTTGTGTTGTGCTCGGTTGTCCTTTGTTTACTCTCTTGTTATATGTTCTCCCCTCAGGATAATCCAAATGCATCTTATGAATGGAACCTTTATTGCTGGTTCATAATAAGCTTAAATGGGCCTCATTACAAGTATGGCGGTAAGGCTACAACAGCGCCGGTATCGCTACTGGCACCGTTGCTACTGTACCGCTGTACTAGGAGTTCTGCTCACGGGTGCCCTTGCAGCACCAGGTCTGACCTGGTGGCCGTACCGGCACTCGCGAGCACACCATGATGGTAGCACCGGTACCGCTGTTAACGGTACCGGTGCTACCACCCTCCCTATTCCCATTGAGCCCTATGGGGCTGAAAGGAATGTACTAGGCCACACGATTCTTTTCTCAGAATTGACTATAGTTTCCCTTCCAAATCCATGTCCGCCAGGCTGCTTCACTCCAGCATAGATTGCATCCCCTTATCAGACCACGCCCCTGTTCATACGCAGCTTGATGTCGCAAATGGAGATTTAATTTGACGCACTTAAAAGATGATTTGTTCACGTCTTACCTAACTATTGCACATCATAATTTTTTCACCCATAATAAAAGCGAGGGTACCTCTGTTACAAACAACTGGCAGGGCTATAAAGCCATTTTAAGGGGACAAATGATCACCTATGTAGCTAAGAAAAAGAAGAAACTAAAGGACAGATCTGAAACTATATTAAAACAATTGAAAACCCTTGAAAGGCAATATACTCAGAATCCCGGGCCGCGTGTCCTTAACATTGTACAACTGAGAATTAAATATAATAACTTCAGAATACTCAAGTGCTTCACTACTTAAGTTTAAAGCCAAAATGTATCCGTTCTCTAATAAAACGAGCAAGTCACTTGCCTCTTTATAAAAGAAAGAGTGAGAGTTGTGGTGGTTAAAGACAGCGTGGTCAGATAGCACAGCGAGTAGAGCGCTTGCTTTGACATCCATGCAGGTAGGGCCAAACTCAGCCTTTCATCATTCTGAGGTTGATAAATGAGCACCATACACTGTGGGTAATAATAAGCAGCAGCTCCGATGCCTTAGGTTCGTAGCGCTACATAAATGCTAAATTATTATTAAAGACACTATGGGCAGTGGTGTGGCTAACTAGCCATGGGATAAGCTGGGAATCTCTGTGGCTCCTGCAGATCCTGGGAAGCCCATCAGATGGAGGAAGTGTGCAAGCCATTGGAACAGATATACAGCTGTGTGAACAGTAGCTCCATGCAGCACATGACATTGAGGTTAATTCTGATATAAGGAGGAAAAGTTATGCATGGAAAAGAAGGAGTCTAGATCACGAAGAAGCCGTAACAAAATGGCCGCCATCCAAAGACAAATGGATCGAAGAACACACTCTGTGATCCACAGCGGTAAGGAGTGAAAATGGCAGCAGCCCAATGAAGATCGATCCGGCACTAGGTGGAAGCCCGAACATAATGGCGAGAGCGGCGGTGGCTGTGAGGCGTGCTGGGCCCCTGCGACATGGAGCAGTGTAGCAGAGCAGTTCGTGGACTGGCAGGAAGATACCGTCTGTGTGTGACCGAGAGGACGCGAACCCGGAGGCTGCAGGGGGGTGAGTCGGAGCAGCAGCCTGATGCATGTGCGGGTCGGGTGAGTTTGGCTAAGCGGACTGCTAAGCTTGCAGTCGGGTGGGCACCGGCGGCTGAGCTATGCTGCCCCACACACAGTAAACTGGAAAACAGCGGGAGACGGAATGAAGCAGTATTTGGAACATGGGCGCAAAGGCAGAACATATTACGTTGTCCGGGATACAGCGTCGAACAGTGTATCAAGAGAAATCACAGAACTGATACTGTAACACAGGAGACACGAAGCCAACAGCAAGGAAGCCGGGCAAACCTCACCGCATTGAACTCAGTGAGTGGGCGCCTAAGAGATACTGACACATCAAGGGCGTACTGCTAAACAGGACCTCCATAGCACATTGGTGGAAACAAAGCCAACATTCTGAGTGGGCAGCAAATGAAACAGCATAGGCACTGATGGGGCCTTTTAAACAACATTACTGCCCATGAATTCGGAGCACAAAGGGCCCATAAGGAGTGTGGAATACACACAATAACAACTTGGACCCAACCACCAAGACAAACCGCACCACAAGAGAGGGACAGGAAGTCAGTGTGCCAAAGGAAGGATTGCAGCAGAGCACATGACCAGGGCCCACACCACGAGTGGCATAGATAGGGTTGCGGGTTAACCGGCGCACCAAATACAGTCGCACTTATGCAGCCTGAGAAATTGTGAGAGGTAGCAGCCTCGTGGCACAGTGCACAATAGACCTGGACAAGAGCGTGAAAGGTGCTTATCACGAGCAGAGTGGCAACTGACACAGGGCACTGGCCTTACATTAATGTTAATGACGCACAGAGTTAAGCCTATAGGAAGAGGCTGGAACGAGTGTAGTCCTTGACATCTGAGGCACACCGAGAGGAAAGGCCCTTTGGGGGAATACGTATGGAGGCACGTTCACATGAGGCATCCCACAGACAATAGCCCTCCAGCAAGAAGGGCCGCAGAACAACGGAAACTCAGACCCCTATAACCTGCGGTGAGGACACCTGGTGATACTCAGATGGCATCCAAACTACCTAAAATGAAAGGGAAACAACCCACCATGGAGGACTACACTAAAACACCACAATCAAAGGAAGGAGCCAGAAGGAAAGAGAGAAACTCGCAGACAGACACAATACCAGCACGTAGTGATCAACAGATTTTGGAGGCGATAGCAGACCTTAAGGTTGCATGGGAAACCAAACTAGAAGCAGCCATGACTAACCTTAAAACATCTCTTGAATTCAAGATCGATGCAGTACAAGTGGACATTAACCTATTGCGACAAGGAGGGCTGTGGCTACATGGCCACGGGCTAGGACGTGATCCCTATGAGCTCCTGCTGATCCGACGCTGATCCGACCAAAAAAACATACTTTGAGCCTGCAGAGTGATGCCTTATTGGAACTATGAATACGTGAATACGAGAGGCATACGGAGGTCGTGGAGCTGGCACTAACTGTGCACGAAGTCCTGTGTTGTGAGATAAGGAAGAAAGCGAGCTTCGGTCGGCGAGAGACACAAAATGGTGCTCACATGAAAAAAAAAGGGGTGAGCCTTAGGACAGCCGCATTGGCACATCGCGGAACGGCGTCGCTGCAACAAAGATTATAGCTGGCATGCCCCGGAGGTCTGGCAGACCAGTGCACACTGCGGCCTACGCATCACCGTAAAGTGAAGCAGCAGAAAACGGTGGAGATTCAAACAAGATGACGCCTGCTCCCACCCAAAGGTTGGTATCTACAGACTGAAAATAAACATAACGCAGGCTGGAGGCCAGACACGAACGCTGCTGGTGAAAGGTGCTGTATGTAACGGAGGAGCAAGCGGGCACGCATTGTGCACAACCCACACGGCCATATCAGTGCTGGCGGACATCGGAGGGGCAGAGACCAAAATCTGGTCGACACACCACATAAAGCAGTACTGACTTTGGGTCCAGGGCAAGGCCCAGGTGTTGGCGACTCGCAATTACTCAACCAAGAGTGGGAGAATGTCGGTGAGAGGAGGCAAAGCGAAGGCTAAACAATCAACAATAGATATATTTTCTAAGACCCCGACCACCCCGGCACAGACCCCCACCAGCCGGTCAGCGAAAATCGCCCCCTTGAGAGATGACCAGATTATCCTGGCTGCTATCACGGAACTGAAAACCTTGTGGGGGACAACAATGGCAGACTTAAAAGTGGCGCTGGAGACCAAAATAGACACAGTGGGCATAGAGGTCAATCTATTACGGCAAGACATGATGAGGGCGCTAGCGGAGAGGATGACTAGTCTGGAAAGTGCAGTGAAAACCAACACAGAAACCAGCACCAGCAATGCTAAGGAGGTCCATGTACTAAAGCAGCAAGTATCGAACCTAGAGAACCGAGCAGAGGAAGCCGAAGGAAGAGCGAGACGTAACAACATATGTGTGGTGGGCCTTCCAGAAGGAGTGGAAGGCCAAGATCCAACGGACTACGTGGAGAACATGATTATGCAGGAGATTGGGGCCGGTAAGCTCTCTCAAGGATTCGCAATCGAACATGCACATAGAGCCCTGACGCGAAGGCCGGAACCAGGGGCCCCGCCCCGAGCGATCATAGCGAAAATCCTGAACTACAGAGACCGAGAGAAGATCCTGGAGTTCTTCAGGAAAGGAGGGACGATAAAAAGAGCGGCAGCAACCATAACTGCATACCCTGACTACACCATGCAAGTACAAAGACAACGCTACAAATTTGTAGCCGTGAAGAGGAGACTACGCACAGCTGGCCTTAAATACATGCTTGTGTACCCTGCAAGACTCAAGATAATACATAAGAGCAAAATACATTTCTTTGACACCCCGGAAGAAGCGACGAACTGGCTGGACGCCCAAGGTTGCTTGGATGTCGAAGAGTATCAGAGACGAGAGGCAAAAGATAAGTGATATGAGGCAATGCTATGGGTTGCCGAGAAAGAGATATAATGGGGCAACCTTATGGCATGACATTGATTGCTCAAGATGAGTGATGCTGGACATACTGAACTGGAATATAGATGGCACTGTTAAATATTGATATTGATATTCCAATGTGATTACTAATGCAGGAGGAACAAACGGGACGTGACCTACCCCCCGGTAAATAGAGTGAGGAGAAAAGCCACTAGGGCTGAATCACCCCGCTGAGACCCGAGCGTGCGAGTTGTTGGGTTAAGGGCTAGATGCGGGGTGCCTGAGATACAGGGATGGAGCTGGGCAACAGTTGGGAGGGTTGGGAAGTAGTGGAGGGGTAGATACTGTGTTTGGGCAAGTTGGGGAAGGGGATGGGAAAAGGGAAAAAGGGAGGGTGGGGCGGGTGTTGGGGAGTTGAGTGTGTTGTTTGCAGTTGGGGGCCGAGCCTATATGAGTCTACACACGGAAACAAATATTTTGAATAGAAACTGCACCGGTAGGAGGGTGAGAGAAGGATTGAAAAGTAGCGGGAGAACTCAGAATTGGTACGAGGAAGGTAAGAGGGCTCAATAGATACCTGAAGAGGAACAAGGTTATGATGTACCTGCGCAGACAAAAAATAGATATAGCATTGATACAGGAAACACACCTCACGCGTGACAAATTAGAAGTGATACGGAAAAAATGGAGGGGAACTATGGTAGGCGCCACGTACTCGGCCTATGCCAGAGGAGTGATCACATGGGTGGCGCTGCATGTCCCTTTACAGCTGCTACAATCTACGGTTGCAGCGGACGGAAGGATGGTAATGATAAGAGGGCTGGTAGAAAACAGAGAAATAAATATTATCAATACATATGCCCCGAACCAAGATACAGCGGCGTATTTTAGGTCTCTGTATAGTAAGATGGGTAGGTGCCTGGGGGGGTGGTGTTTTGGGGAGGAGACTTTAATTGTGTGCTGAATCCGAGAATCGATAGATCGGATAATAAAATAGATAGACCTGCCCCAGTGGCCAGAGTGCTGCAGACACTGCTGACGGACCTGGGATTTGAAGATGCATGGAGAGCGCAACATATGCTAGAGAGACAATACTCCCATTACTAAGCCACACAAAATTTGCACACTAGGCTGGATTACATGTTTGTCACGCATGCACTAATTTCGGAGGTAACACTTACAGAATACAAAGCGAGGGTCCTATCGGACCACACACCGTTGATACTGGGATGGCAATATCGGCCCCCGAGAACAAGGATACCGACTTGACGCCTCCGTGCTGAAGCGCTGAGGGATACTATATTTAGAGAAAGTCTGAGAGACGACATAGTAAGCTATTTTTAAATTAATACTGGTAGTGTTGAATCCGCTGGTACACTGTGGGAGGCCTTTATAGTAGTAGACAGGGAAAAAGAAATACCTATTGCAACAAGACGTAAGAGCGATAACGGAGCGCACATGCGAGCTTGAGAAAGAGGTCAAATCGAATACAACCGCCTGCGTGGCTAATGCTTCTGAGATCCATACACTGCGTCAACAAGTAAGCAATTTGGAAAATAGAGCTGAGGAGGCTGAAGGCCGGGCCCGTAGGAACAACATACGTATAGTAGGGCTTCCAGAAGGCAAAGATGGATTGGACCCCACAGACTGTATTTAAACCATGCTGCTTCAAGAAATCGAAGGAGGGGCACACACCCAAGGATTTGTGGTGGAGAGAGCACACCGGGCACTAACACGGAAACCGGCGCAAGGAGCCCCCCTGAGGTCGATCATCGCTAAGATATTAAACTATCGAGACAGAGAAAAAATCCTGGAATACTTCCGGAAAGGGGGCACAATACGGAGGGCATCTGTATCAATAACAGCATACCCGGACTAAACTCTACAGGTGTAGGGATGCCGGCTAATCTGAGCAGTTAAGAGAAGATTATGCGAAGCAGGCTACAAATATATGCTGATGTACCCGGTGAAACTGAAAGTATTTCATAAAAACAGCTCATTGTTCTTTGAGACTCCGGAAGAAGCTATGGATTGGTTGGATGCACAGAATGTCCCGTCGGGGACAAACGATCAGCGGGATGGCAGAATCGACAAGTGAAGCTGCGGTCACAGTGACTGAGGTGCTGTATAAACAACAATACGACTTGATTATAGATCTGCATATGGTAGAGAGAAGAAGGGCAGTGTACACGGGTGGGTGGGTCACAAAGTAGTATAAATGTTGGGAGACATATAGGATCCAACTTGTACCCCATTAGATAGACTAGTTGGGTTGCCAGTAGTGTGGCAACCCCCTGCTGTGTTTCTAGCACCGGCTTAATCAGGGTAGGACTAAATGTGGGATAGCCTGAGATCCTGGGATGGAGCTGGGCAACAGTTGGGGTTGGGGAGTGTTGGGGGTGGGGAGGGGGTTGGGGAGTTTGCAGTGGGGTTTATTAGGGAACAAGCTTATATCCAAGCGCTGCTGCGAGTTAGTTGGAAGACATGGGAGTACAGAGGCAGGATGGGATATGGATGAGGGATGGGAGACCTTAAAATAGTAACCTGGAATGTCAGGGGACTCAATAGCTATTTGAAAAGAAACAAGATCATGATGTACCTGAGGGCCTTACTACAGGAAACCAACCTCATAAAAGAAAAACAAGAGGTGATACGGAGAAAATGGAAGGGGACCACTATTGGAGTAACATATTCGGCATATGCCAGGGGGGTAATCACTTGGATCGCACCACACGTACCCTTTCAGTTATTGCTGTCCACAGTGGAGTCGGACGGGAGAATGGTGGCGATACAGGGAATGGTGGAAAACAGAGTTGTGTATTATTAAAGGAATGGTTCGGTCAGAAATTTTTATTGCAAAAAAAGATGGGCAATAATAAATAAAATTGAATGGCACTTTTTTTTTTAAGTCCCTATGTAACATTTTGAGAAAATTAAGCTCAAAGGGAAGCACATGGGGGCATCCATTTTGTGAAATAAATTCCCGCCTGTGCTTGCTTTTGCGGCACTAATGAAGGAAAAGCCAGCCAGCTGTAGTAAACAAAAGCTACCACTGGGTGGCTTTTCCTTCATTGGTGCCGGGACTCAGAGGACGCAGACCGGAGACTACAGGCAGAAAAGCTGCAGCTGCATCTCGGTAAGTGCTATTTTTTAAAAATAAAAATAAACACTTGCTGCAGTTTTTTTTCTAAGTTTTCCGGGCTGGAGGAGCCCGGAAAACTTAGAAATAAAACCACAGCTTTAAAAACATTGTATTTATGTTTGCGGTAGCTTTTGAAGCTACCGCAAACATAAATACAATGTTATTGTGTTTGAAAACGCTGCGGTTTTTCTTTCTAAGTTTCTCAGGCTCCTCCGGCTCAGAGGAGCCTGAGAAACTTAGAAAGAGAACCGCAGCGTTTTCGAAACACAACAGCGTGTGTTTCTGCCTAAAGCTGCTTTCCCATTTGGGGCTTTCGGGCTGGGAGCCCGAGAGCCCCAGATGGGAAAACAGCTTTAGGCAGAAACACTGCAGCGTTTTTTCGAAACACAACCGCGTTGTGTTTCTGCCTAAAGCTGCTTTCCCATTTGGGGCTTTCGGGCTCCGGGGGAGCCCGAGAGCTCCAAATGGGAAAACAGCTTTAGGCAGAAACACTGCAGCATTTCAGAAAACAACTGCGTTGTGTTTCTGCCTAAAGCTGCTTTCCCATTTGGGGCTTTCGGGCTCCCCATGGGGAGCCCGAGAGCCCCAAATGGGAAAACAGCTTTAGGCAGAAACACAGCGGCATGGAAACACAACAGTGTTGTGTTTCTGCTGCGTTGGCTTTCACTTTGGGTCTCCGGTGCTCCCCTGGCTGAGCACCAGAGACCCAAAGTGATAGCCACAGCAGCAGAAACACAACGCGGTTGTGTTTGAAAACGCTGCGGTTTTTCTTTCCGAGTTTCTCAGGCTCCACCGAGCCGGAGGAGCCTGAGAAACTTGGAAAGAAAAACCACAGCATTTTCAAACACAATAACGTTGTATTTATGTTTGCGGTATCTTCAAAATCTACCGCAAACATAAATACAACGTTTTTAAAGCTGCAGTTTTATTTCTAAGTTTTCCGGGCTCCTCCAGCCCGGAAAACTTTAAAAAATAGCACTTACCGAGATGCAGCTGCAGCTTTTCTGCCTGTAGTCTCCGGTCTGCGTCCTCCAAATCCCAGCACCAATGAAGGAAAAGCCACCCAGTGGTAGCTTTTGTTTACTACAGCTGGCTGGCTTTTCCTTCATTAGTGCCGCAAAAGCAAAAGCGAGCACAGGCGGGCATCGATTTCACAAAATGGATGCCCCCATGTGCTTGCTTTTGTAAATTTTGAGCTTCAATTGCTCAAACTTTTACATAGGGACTTAAAAAAAAGAAAGTGCCAATCAATTTTATTTATTATTGCCTATCTTTTTTTGCAATAAAAATTTCTGACCGAACCATTCCTTTAACACATACGCCTCCGAATCAGGATACAGTGGCCTACTTTAAGGCCCTGTACAGAAAAGTCAGTCCGTACCTCGGGGGCGCGGTCATATGGGGAGGAGACTTTATTGCACGCTAGACCCTAGGGTGGACAGATCAGACAAAAAACTAGACAAGCCTACCCTCGCAGCCAAAACTCTGAAGACCCTGCTACGCGACTTCCAGCTGGAAGATATATGGAGACTGCACCACCCACATGAGAGACACTATTCACATTACTCTGCCTCACAAAATCTGTACACACAATTAGATTACATGGTCGCTAACGTGGCAACATCAGCCCCCGAGAGCCAAGATCCCAACATGGCGGCTCAGAGCCGAAGCACTGAAAGATACAGAGTTCAGGGAGGACCTTAGGGAGGAGATAATAGAATATTTCAATAATAACACTGGAATCGTAGCATAGGAAAGAACTCTTTTGGAGGCATTTAAGGTAGTGGTGAGGGTTGCAGCAATATCAAAATCCAAAGGACTCCAAGGGGATATAATAAGAGAGTTGCAAGGAACAGAAATGAAACTAGAAGCAATCATGAATAAAGGGGACACCTCACAGGAAGATGCCGAAGCCATGAGCCTATTACAACAAGAATGTGGAGGATGTTGGGAGAGACTATGCAACTTAAACTATAAGAAATACATAGAAAGGCAACACGCAAGTGGAGATAAGGGAGGCTGTTGGCATGGCTATACAAACATGAGACGCCCAGACCAGCGATAAGAGAGATAAGGGGAGAGAATAGCCAACTATTGGATACCCAGGAGAGTGTAAACGGGGGATTTCTTAAATTCTACCAACACCTATACGAAGACGCTGGAGGGGCAGACGAGAACCAGATGAGAGAGGTATTAAAGGACATCGGGTTACCTAAACTAAGTGCAGAAGAGAAAGAGAACTTAGACGCCCCCATTACACGAAAGGAGTTAGAAATAGTGGTCAGACATTTACCCACTAGTAAAGCCCCGGGGACGGATGGGCTCCCCAGTGAGTTCTACAAAACATACAGGTTGGAGGTGCTCCCCATGTTATTGGCAATGTTAAATGAGGCCTTCGAAATAGGGAGATTACCGGAATCCCTGAGAGAGGCAATAATGATCCCGCTTCTCAAACCAAATAAGGCTAGCACAGACTGCGGGTCGTACAGACCGCTATCCATGCTAAACCGGGGTAGTAAAATACTCACGGCAGTGCTAGTAAACAGGCTTAGACAGGTCATAGGTAAACTCATACACCATGATCAGACAGGATATGTTCCATGTAGAAGTATAGCCGATAACCATAGACGGCTCCACCGCATCATGGAACAGACAGTAGTCTCACTAGACGCGGTGAAAGCCTTTGATCCTGTAAGGTGGCCTTTGCTGATGGTGGCCCTGAAGGAATATGGATTGGGATCTGGGTACTTGAGGTGGGTGTAGCTGTTGTATAGTTCGCTACATGCCAGAGTCAAAACGGGGGCGATCATCTCGGACATATGGCAACTCCGCAGCGGTACCAGACAAGGCTGCCCATGGTCTCTGATGCTGTATATCCTCGCACTAGAACCCCTAGCGATATATTTAAGGCAACAATATGAAGGGGTAGGGGCCCACACTTTGAGGGGCCGCACCTAATATCACTATATGCAGACGATATGATGCTTGCTGCTGTATCTGAGATATCCAAAAGAAAACCTGCAATACATCCAAGAAGTAATGGAACGATTTGCGTCATTCTCCGGCATAGCAGTCAACCCCAAGAAGTCGTGCATATTTCCCCTAGGGAGATATAAAGGGATTGCGCAAGACAACCTGCCAGTTCTACAAATACCCTGGGAGACTAGAACGTTCAGATACTTAGGGATTGATATTTATCATGAGGTAGAAGATGAACACAAACATAACACAGAGACAGCAGTAGCTAACATTGAAAACAGCATGAAGTTCTGGGCAAAACTCCCTTTGGCTATGATGAGAAAGGTGGAAAATGGTTGTATTGCCTAGGCTGTTGCACTTTTTTGTGAATTTCCCATATATGTTGCCCAAACGCTTCTTTGGTAAACTACAGAGTTTATGCAGAGGTTTTATCTGGCACAATACCAGGAATAGGATTGCCTTATGGAAGTTACAAAATGCGTATGAGAGAGGGGGCATAAAATTGCCTAACTTCGAGATATACCATCCGGCCGGGCAACTACAGTATGTGGCTAAGTGGCTATCTGAAGACACAATGGCAGAGTCCAGACTGCTGAGGTCTGAATGCGCGCCGTTTTTCCTGAAAGAACTGATATGGCTGCCCAAATCAGAGTTAAAAGCGTGATCGAAGCTGCTAGAATTGGGATGGAAGACATGGCGCAAGGCATGTCTGGTCATGGAGAACACGACTCAATGCTCCACCAAGTGCCGCTATTGGCGCTGAGGGGAGTAGATGAACAACTAAGATAGACAATACATAAACACTGGGAAACGGTGGGCATAGCAACACTGGGAGATGTGTGGCGTGATGGGAGGGCATTGGAATTGAAAACACTAATGGAAGAAACTGGAGTACACCCCGGGCAATATATTACATACACTAGACCAACCAGATTCGGCCATAGAGACAATATACAATATCTCGGAAGGAGGGCATGAGGTATCTCGGATTTATGAACTGGTAATGTCCAGGGTGGGGAAGGAGGTGACCAAGCTGAGACGCGAGTGCGGGGAGGATTCTGGGGAACCCATGAAAGATGGGCAATGGGAAAGAGCACAGAGGTACCACAAGAAGGTGTCCAGGAACGCGAGACTACAACAGATCTGTATAAAATACAGCTAAATGTATAAAAGATAGCCTGATTTAAGAGCATAGAGAGACACAAGCATGCCCCGAATGTAGAGAAGTGAATGCGGGGATGACACACATGTTTTGGGCATGTCCGGAGATTCGGATATTCTGGGGGGAGGTTACCCACTGCGTCACTGCGAAAAGTAATAAGTTAGATGTCGAATCGGTGTGGGCATGTATGGTGGGAGAATTCACTAAACCGCGTAAAATGAAACATGTGTGCAGTTTAAGGACCTGGCTTACATTCTGGCCAAACGCAGAATAGCTATGGGGTGGAAAGCGTGCCAGAGACCCAAGATGGATGTGTGGTGGAATGACCTGAAATGGGCTGAAGTGGAAACGGCAGTATGGTATGAAGCGCTCACAGGAGGGAGGATGATGAAGTGGGAACGCTGATGGCCTGGAGACATCTAGTGGGTTAATTATCCGAGCCCACCCGGACCAGTCCAAGCAAACTCGATACCTCTGGGAGCACGGAAGGAGGGGCGCCCCTAGAGGAAACATAATTAAAGGAGCAATGGAGTAAGCTTGAGTTAAGGGGGGAGGGAGGGGATGGCAGTGGTAAATACAAGTTAATGCATATGATGTTTGGACGCTTATAACTTTCACTATCGGGTGTGCTGTGGTGTTTGTAAACTGAGAAAATAATAAAAAAAAAATAAAAAATTAAATTAAAAAAAGACACTATGGGCAATAGAAAGCTTCCAGATATTGTTGATATTGTTTCCAAATTCTACCAAAAACTATACACTTCAGAACCTAATCCTAGTTATCCTTTTTGTAAAGATTTCCTTGGGATTGTATCTCGCTCTATCTATCCTTCACTTGATTTAAGCTCATTAAATAATCCCATCACTCAAGCTTTGTATATCTGAAAGAACCTTCGCAGAAGCCGTGCTAATTGTTTTCCCGAAACCTAATAAAGACCCTGAGCTTCCCCAAAGCTATAGAACTATCTCCCTTATTAATGCCGATTGGAAAATGTTCGCTAAGATTCTAGCCAATCGACTTCTCCCATTATTACCTAGTTTAATCAAAAATGACCAAGTAGGTAATGTTAAGGGTAGACTATCCTCCTCTAATATAAGTTTATTATTAGACATTTTGGATATTGTTGAAAACTCAAAAGGCCCCCATGCAGCAATAGCTCTTGATGCAGACAGAGCATTTGATAGGGTGGAGTGGAATTTCTTGTTCGAAGCACTCAGGTGGCATGGCCTCGGAAATCCGTCCTTATCCATGATTAAAGTGCTATATTGAAAACAATAAACAGCTATCTTTATTAAGGCACAAATGTCATCATATTTTACTTTGTCTAGAGGTACCAGAGAAGGTTGTCCCTTTTCTCCTCTTCTATTTATTTAATTCAGGGGATGGGCAAATTAAATGAGCCACTTACGCAGATGATGTCCTTCTATTACCCAAAATCCCAGTTCTAGCCTACAAAGTCTGTTGGCCACTATCACATGCTTTTCATTAGCTTCTGGCTACAAGCTTAATATGGACGAATCAGAAATTGTACCCCTTAATGTTTATTGCTCCAAGCACCACATTCAGGCCTATGGTATGAAATGGTGCCCAAATGGTATTACATATTTGAGCATTAATATTTCTTCCTCATCGAAAGATATTATCAAGGAAAATATGAACACCACGTTGTCTAGGATTAGGCAGTTTACAGATTCATGGTCGCCATTATTTTTGTCCTGGTGGGGACATCTAAAGTCCATCAGGATGATGTTATCGCTGACTGTTTTGTACACCCTTTAAATGCTTCCTATGTAACTTCCCTCCAAATTCTATAAATCAATAGATTCATGTTTAGCTAAATTCCTATGGGGTAAGAATCTCGCTGGGTTCATTCAAGAGATCCGCCCAAATGGGGGTGTTGGGTTTCCACACTTTAAGAAACATTATTCTGAGTTTGTGTTGAAACAAACTCAAGTATGGTTTGTGCCCAGTGAGTCTCACTTGGCACCGACCTAGTTACGCTTAGAACATAATATGGTTTTTCCCTTGTCACTGACAGATTGTTATTTATTTATGAAAAAGAATAGATTTATCAAATGCAAAAATGTTATTATTGCTGCCAAACATATTAGATCGTACATATACACTGCATATTCACCTCACTATGTCTCGCAATATCTCTGGTTTAATAACTTCATTTGTGTAAATAGGTTTACTGGAAAGCTTGGTTCTATAAAGGCATTACATTTGTACACAGATTATTTAATCAAGGGACACTACCTATCTTTGTTGAATTTAGAGTGACATGCTCTACTCCAGTTTCATTTTAGCACCAATCCTCTATTTTGATGAATGCTATGATAGATAACTTTCAAACTTTGCTGTTGAGCACATCTGATCCTTGCGAGGAAAGATTACAGCACTTGCAAAATCCTAATTCTGCAGCCTCAAGGTTTTACAAAATTCTTTGAATGTGGCAGGTCTCTAATCCTCACTGGTGGTCGCAGTTGTCTTGGCAACAAGACTGTATTTTAACTGATGAAGAGACGCACTGGCCGCATGTCTCGGAGAACATTTCTTTGATCCCCACATCTGCCAGTCTGACTCAAACACTATACTTTTTTCATCATAGAGCGTCTACAACCCTCTCCACCCGTGGCGTCCGTCAGGGCTCTATCCTATCACCATAGCTCTTCAACATCTATCTGGCCCCTCTTCCTCACCGAATCTCCTCCTTCTCTCCTCCTTCTCTCCTTCTCTCCTCATTTCCAGTGTTATGCCGATGACACACAGCTTTGCTTCAAACATCCCTCTAGTTCCCCCTCTTCCCCCTCTTCCTCCGCTCTCATCATTGACTGTCTGTCTGCCATTCAGGTATGGTGTGCTGCAAATGATCTCTATCTCAATGCCAGTAAGACAGAGAATCCTCCTCATCGGGACACCCTCTTTTCATCCTACCCCCGCCCACCCTCTATGGGCCCTCGACCCCTACCATCTTGTGAGGCCAAAAACCTTGGGCACATCTTTGACTCTGCTGTTACCTTCACCCCTCACATTATGGACGTTACCAAGGAGACCCACTTTCAGCTCCATCTCCTCCGAGGGACTCTTCCTTTTCTCAGCTTCCCCCAGAAGCTCAATGTCTCCAGAGATCTGGTCCTCTCCAGGCTGGACTACTGCAGCAGCCTCTATCTGCCACTGTTATTATTTCCCCCTGCTCCCTTCCCATTTAGCATTGTGGCGCTTTGAAACACAATTCTGTTGTATAATGGGCCTTACAAATAAAATAAAAAATAAAATAAAATCGCTCCTGTCAGGCTATTTCAGAGTAGGGTGGCTCAAATGTACAAATGTTGGAGTTGTACTGTTGCTCTAAGCTCATTCAAGCATATGTTCATGGATTGCTAACATGTTAAGAAATTCAAGGGGAAGGTTGGGAATACTCTAAGACTCATTTTCAAAATACAGGACGATTTTAATTTGAAATGTCTTCTATTTGGGAGTGCTCACTTGCAGCCTGTATTAGACATTAATACAAACATCGTGATCGTGTTGATTGTAATCATTGGTGGGGCTCCATATGTCATATGCATAGATTAGGAAGATGGATTGGGCAAACATGAATTGAAGTGGAAAGTGTTTTGGGAATTCCTTTCTACTCGTACGCCTCTTTCTCGAATACTGATGCTCTTTTATGATATTATCCTGTGTTCCGCTTCTTGCGGGCGCCTGTTCTGTGTTGTGTCGTGTTCTGTCCCCCATATAAAACCCGGTGGGCTTATAATTGTACACACATATCCCTTCCCTCATCTAATGGTTCTCTTATGTTAATCTTTTAGGCGTATCCCCTTTTCTTATACCCAGTCCTTATTCACTTAACTTGCTTAACTACTTTCAATAAATCAAACCAACAAAAAAGAGCCTATTGGAGATGAGATATAAATTAAAGAGGGTCGGGCACGTACGCAACCCTGCTTGACACCACCGCAGGTGGGAACCCAGTGGGTGAACTGTCGCTCACCATCCAGCCTCACTCGCACTCTTGTATCACCACGCAATTCAATAATCTTCGTGGAGTTCCCGGAGCATTTAAGCACGATCATCATTCCCTCATTATGGTATCAAATGCCGCTGAGAAATCAATGTAGGCCATGCACACCGTCCCTTGGTTACCAGATCAGGAATGCTCCTGGAATGCTCCACCAAATATGTTAATATGATCCAATTATACAGGGCGGAGGAGCCGTTTCTAAATCTGGTTTGATTGGGACGGATTAAATTGTTGTCATCTAATCATGCAGACAGTTCATTAAGTAGGACTTTAGAGAATGTCTGACGAATATATAACTACTAATATATGCATGTGTCTATGCCTTACTTAGTCACCAATAGCCCCCCCTGCAATTATGGTTAAGTTGGACCCCTTCTACGAACAGGAATTTTTCAGATGCTTATGAGGTTTTGAAACTTTACTAAGGAAGTATATCGGCTATTTCAATTCTCTTTGGTTTAGTGAAGTTCCAGCAAATCAGGGAAAAGTTAAGGCGGTCTCAAAACGTGCATGTCCAATGGAAACGGGCATAGGTCAATTTCGCGCTGCAAGGATTTACACCAAGCGGAAGTGAGAAACTTGGGCCCAATCTCAGTCGCAACCCTTACTCGTTATTTTCAAAATCTGTCCAATGGGATTTTACCTAAATATTTGGGTTTGAAGACTTTATTTACGGGTCCACAGCCTGTTTTCTGAGTGCCCTGATTGGCTATCTCACATTGGTGGATCCGGAGCGGGTCCGCGGATTTGAGCGAGGGACACTTGGACTGGCTAGTTGAAAATCTGTTAGGTGCTCGGGAACTTCATGTGTGAGGGAAGTAGACGAGCTGACACGTATGTTGCCAGCATTCAATCATGCATTCACGCGTGTAGACATTTCAGTTTATACATTACCTTATCCCATGGTGCTCCCCAGAGGCTAAATCATCAATACAACACATAGAAGAGGGGTGTGAAAAGAGGAGGGGAAGGATAGGTCGACATGGGTGAGCCAGGAGAACAGAACAGAAGAGGGGAAGGATAGGTCGACATGGGTGACCCAGGAGCACAGAGAGAAGAGGGGAAGGATAGGTCGGCATGGGTGAGCTAGGAGCACGGAACAGAAGGTGGGAAGGATAGGTCAACATGAAGGAGCTAGGAGCACAGAAGAGGGGAAGGATAGGTCAACATGGGTGAGCTAGGAGCACAGACAGAAGAGGGTAATGATAGGTCGGCATGCGTGAGCTAGGAGCACAGTACAGAGGAGGGGAAGGATAGGTCGACATGGGTGAGCCAGGAGAACAGACAGAAGCGGGGGAGGATAGGTTGACATGGGTGAGCCAGGAGCACAGACAGAAGAGGGTAAGGATAGGTCGGCATGGGTGAGCTAGGAGCACGGAACAGAAGGTGGGAATGATAGGTCAACATGGGCGAGCTAGGAGCACAGAAGAGGGGAAGGATAGGTCAACATGGGTGAGCTAGGAGCACAGACAGAAGAGGGTAAGGATAGGTCGGCATGGGTGAGCTAGGAGCACAGTACAGAGGAGGGGAAGGATAGGTCGACATGGATGAGCCAGGAGCACAGAACAGAAGAGGGGAAGGATAAGTCGACATGGGTGAGCTAGGAGCACAAAACAGAAGAGGGGAAGGAGTGGTCGACATTGGTGAGCTAGGAGGACAGAACAGAAGAGGGGAAGGGTAGGTCGACATGGGTGAGCCAGGAGAACAGAACAGAAGAGGGGAAGGATAGGTCGACATGGGTGAGCCAGGAGCACAGAACAGCAAAGGGAAAGGATAGGATGACATGGGTGAGCCAGGAGCACTTAACAGAAGAGGGAAAGGATAGCTCAACATGGGTGAGTCAGGAACACAAAACAGAAGAGGGGGAGGATAGGTCGACATGGTGGAACCAGGAGCACAGAACAGAAGAGGGAAAGGATAGGTCGACATGGGTGAGCCAGGAGCACAGACAGAAGAGGGCGAGGATAGGTCAACATGAGTGAGATAGGAGCACAGAACAGAAGAGGAGAAGGATAGGTTGATATGGATGAGCTAGGAGCACAGAACAGAAGAGGGGAAGGATAGGTCGACATGGGTGAGCTAGGAGCACAGAACAGAAGAGTGGGAGGATAGGTCGACATGGGGGAGCTAGGAGCACAGAAAAGAAGAGGGAAAGGATAGGACGACATGGGTGAGGCAGGAGCACAGAAAAGAAGAGGGGGAGGATAGGTCGACATGGATGAGCTAGGAGCACAGAACAGAAGGGGGGAGGATAAGTTGACATGGGTGAGCCAGGAGCACAGAACAGAAGAGGGGAAGGATAGGTCGACATTGGTGAGCTAGGAGCACAGAACAGAAGAGGGGAAGGATAGGTCGACATGGTGAGCCGGGAGCACAGAAAAGAAGAGGGGGAGGAGAGGTTGACATGGGTGAGCTAGGAGCACAGAACAGAAGAGGAAAGGGATAGGTTGAATTGGGTGAGCCAGGAGCAAAGAACAGAAGAGGAAAAGGATAGGTCGACATGGGTGAGCCGGGAGCACAGAAAAGAAGTGAGCTATAGAGAACACAGAGAAACAAAAGTGAGTCAGAGTCAGAAAGAAGAGAGCCAAAGAGAATACAAAGAAGCAAAACGGAAGCAGGAAGAAGAGAGCCCCAGAGAACACAGAGAAGCAAAGAAGGCGGCAGGAAGAAGAGAGCCAGAGAGAACACAGAGAAGCAAAAAAGGAGGCAGCAAGAAGAGAGCCATAGAGAACATAGAGAAGCAAAGGAGGCAGCAAGAAGAGAGCCATAGAGAACACAGAGCAGCAAAGAAGGAGGCGGGAAGAAGAGAGCCAGAGAGAACACAGAGAACCAAAGAAGGAGGCAGCAAGAAGAGAGCCATAGAGAACACAGAGCAGCAAAGAAGGAGGCGTGAAGAAGAGAGACATAGAGAACACAGAGAAGCAAAGAAGGAGGCATGAAGAAGAGAGCCATAGAGAACACAGAGAAGCAAAGAAGGAGGCAGGAAGAAGAGAGCCATAGAGAACACAAATAAACAAAAAAGGAGGCTGGAAGAAGAGAGCCATAGAGAACACAGAGAAGCAAAGAAGGAGGTGGGAAGAAGAGATCCATAGAGAACAAAGAGAAGCAAAGAAGGAGGAGGTAAGAAGAGAGCCATGGAGAACACAGAGAAGCAAAGAAGTAGGCGGGAAGAAGAAAGCCAGAGAGAATACAGAACAGCAAAGAAGGAGGCAGGAAGAAGAGAGCCATAGAGAAAACAGAGACGAAAAGAAGGAGGCATAGAAGAGATCCATCGAGAACACAGAGAAGCAAAGAAGGAGGCAGGAAGAAGAGATCCATAGAGAACACAGAGAAGCAAAGAAGTAAGCAGGAATAAGAGATCCATAGAAAACACAGAGAAGCAAAGAAGGAGGCAGGAAGAAGAGAGACATAGAGAACATAGAGAAGCAAAGGAGGCATTAAGAAGAGAGCCAGAGAGAACACCTAGAAGCAAAGGAGGAGGCAGGAAGAAGAGAGGCAGAGAGAACACACAGAAGCAAAGAAGGAGGCAGGAAGAAGAGAGCCGGAGAGAACACAGAGAAGCATAGAAAGGGGCAGGCAGAAGAGAGCAATAGAGAACACAGATAAGCAAATAAGGGGGCAGGCAGAAGAGAGCAATAGAGAACACAGAGCACCAAAAAAGGAGGCGGGAAGAAGAGAGCCATAGAGAGAACACAGAGAAGCAAAGAAGGAGGCTGGGAGAAGAGAGCCAGAGAGAACACAGAGAAGCAAAGAAGGAGGTGGGAAGAAGAGATCCATAGAGAACACAGAGAAGCAAAGAAGGAGGCGCTAAGAAGAGAGCCATGGAGAACACAGAGAAGCAAAGAAGTAGGCGGGAAGAAGAAAGCCAGAGAGAATACAGAACAGCAAAGAAGGAGGCAGGAAGAAGAGAGCCATAGAGAACACAGAGACGAAAAGAAGAAGGCATAGAAGAGATCCATAGAGAACACAGAGAAGCAAAGGAGGAGGCTGGAAGAAGAGAGCCATAGAGAACACAGAGAAGCAAAGAAGGAGGCATAGAAGAGATCCATAGAGAACACAGAGAAGCAAAGGAGGCAGCAAGAAGAGAGCCATAGAGAACACAGCGAAGCAAAGAAGGAGGCAGGAAGAAGAGAGCCATAGAGAGAACACAGAGAAGCAAAGAAGGAGGCGGGAGAAGAGAGCCAGAGAAAACCCAGAGAAGCAAACAATTAGCCATAGAAGAGAGCCATAGAGAACACAGAGAGGCAAAGAAGGAGGTGTATAGAAAAGATCCATAGAGAACACAGAGAACACAGAGAACACAGAGAAGCAAAGAAGGAGGCAGGAAGAAGAGAGCCATAGAGAACACAGAGAACCAAAGAAGGAGGCGGGAAGAAGAGATCCAAAGAGAACACAGAGAAGCAAAGAAGGAGGCAGGAAGAAGAGAGCCACAGAGAACATAGAGAATCAAAGAAGGAGGCAGGAAGAAGAGATCCATAGAGAACACAGAGAAGCAAAGAAAGCGGTGGGAAGAAGAGAGCCATAGAGAACACAGAGAAGCAAAGAAGGGGGCAGGCAGAAGAGAGCCATAGAGAACACAGAGAAGCAAAGAAGGAGGAAGGAAGAAGAGAGCCATAGAGAGAACACAGAGAAGCAAAGAAGGAGGCGGGGAGAAGAGAGCCAGAGAAAACCCAGAGAAGCAAAACAAGTAGGCATAGAAGAGAGCCATAGAGAACACAGACAGGCAAAGAAGGAGGTGTGAAGAAAAGATCCATAGAGAACACTGAGAACCAAAGAAGGAGGCGGGAAGAAGAGATCCAAAGAGAACACAGAGAAGCAAAGAAGGAGGCAGGAAGAAGAGAGCCACATAGAACATAGAGAAGCAAAGAAGGAGGCAGGAAGAAGAGATCCATATAGAACACAGAGAAGCAAAGAAGGAGGTGGGAAGAAGAGAGCCATAGAGAACACAGAGAAGCAAAAAAGGAGGCATAGAAGAGCACCATAGAGAACACAGAGCACCAAAGAAGGAGGCAGGAAGAAGTGAGCCAGAGAGAACACAGAGTGTGGAAATAGAAAAATAATATGAGGCCGGGAAGCCCAGAAAGAAACACACCAACACAGGTTACAAAGAACATACGAGTGCTTTATTTAAAAGCTACAACAGTTACCAAAGTCAATTGACAAACGGATAGCTAATCGGCTCTCAGAGTAACATAACGAACTTCAACGAGGGTTCGATGCGTTAGTGAGAGAGACCGCACATTGGAATACTTGGGTCTTTTATACAGTTTGTCCAGCCCTTGGCCAACCCTCTCGCGGGTTAACCATTCTGTGAGCCGGGCCTATGGGTTCCTTGCCAGGTCAATCCTTTAATATATGCATTTTGATTAATTTCACTGATATAGTTGTACATTTACATATAGGTCAACGGTAGGACAAGGTCTCAGTTCGCGACCCCGACAAGTGGCCTGCAGGCATATTAATTATTCTTGTGTACGGAGGTCACAACGGCCAGAATCTTAATCAGAATGTCATTCGGCCTCCATTTTGATGTTCAGGGTGACTTCCATATAACAAGAGAACCTAAAATGGCGGCTTAATCCAAGATGGCAATTTACATTACTTTCTCTAAGGTCAAGACCTTGCCGTGGAGTTTGTTCGCATACGATGTTTAGACAACTTGGCGTAGGCCAATACATATACAATCGTTACGATAGGAGGCATAATATTGTTTCAATTCCGACAAACCATCCTTTTGGCCTATGCCAATTGCTAATATCATTTCTAATATCTTTGTAAATAACTCCATGCATTGTCGTCCATAGATCCTGAATCATTATCTGTAA